>NC_091994.1:113525897-113825897 GCF_044704955.1 Pristiophorus japonicus
TTGCTAATGATCTGGCTACAGGACTCTCACCCATCTTCTCAGTGGGCTATGAGCTCCCCAGCACAGGGAAAGGGAAATAATTCATTCAGCAGTATCATCCAGAAACCAAAGTAAGATTATAGGCCTTGAATAATCAACTGCAAGCTCAAACTCACCTAAAAAAATATATTTTGGGACCTAAAAATATATTTTGGGACACTGGACACAAAATCAGTTTTGGAAATGAAATTACAGAATTCCACATAATTATTTTGTTTTTACTCGAAACTGAAGCACAGAGACAGGACTATATGTGTATTTTGGATATTTAAGTGAACCTGTCACAACAGAAACAAAAACCACTGAAATCTGCAGACTGCACAGACGTTTTAAAAGAGGCATCGTTCTTCTGACAGAAAGTGGAGAAAAGCCATGTCAGCCATGGCTCAGTGGCACTCCTCACCTCAAGCACAAAAATCTAGGCTGACACTCCCAGTGCAGTGCTGAGGGAATGCTGCACTGTCAGAGGTGCCGTCTTTTGGATGAGACATTAATCTGAGGCCCCATCTGCTCTCTCAGGTGGATGTAAAAGATCCCAGGGCACTATTTTGGAGAAGAGCAGGAGAGTTATCCCCAGTGTCCTGGGGCCAATATTTATCCCTCAATCAACATCACTAAAACAGATTATCTGGTCATTATCACATTGTTGTGTGTGGGAGCTTGCTGTGCGCAAATTGGCTGCAGCGTTTCCCACATTACAACAGTGACTACACTCCAAAAGTACTTCATTGGCTGTAAAGCATCGTGGGACGAGCGATGGTCGTGAAAGACGCTATATAAATGCAAGTGTTTCTTTTAATATATATGTATATATTGTATTTATTATTTGCTTTAAAAATATATATAATAAAAGAAATATTTTAATTATTTTCAGTGAACCTGTCACAACAAAAACCAAAACCATTGAAACCTGTGGACTGCACACATAACTATTTTAAGGTTTTCAGGGCTTTTAAAGGAGGCACTCCTTCTTAGGCAGTCCCTGTGAGTCTAGGATGACTGAGGCACCATCCTTCTGGAAATGTTTCACAAGCTAAACAAACAGCAAGTCACATCACCAGTGCTGGGGAAACAAGATGAGCTTCCCCCAGAAACTCTGAGGTTTGGGGCAAGCCTGGTGCCATTGCCCCAGCCCCACTCGCCGCAGTCTTTGGGGCCCAGACCTAAACTGAGCCCCCTCCCCCCCAAACCAAACCCCACCGAGCTCCCCCTCCCCCCCAAACCAAACCCCCCCGAGCTCCCCCTCCCCCCAAACCAAACCCCCTCCCCCCAAACCAAACCCCACCGAGCTCGCCCGCTTCCCCAAACCAAACCCCCCCCCGAGCTCCCCCTCCGCCCCCAAACCAAACCCCACCGAGCTCCCCCTCCCCCGCAAACCAAACCCCCCCGAGCTCCCCCTCCCCTCAAACCAAACCCCACCGAGCTCCCCCTCCCCCGCAAACCAAACCCCCCCGAGCTCCCCCTCCCCTCAAACCAAACCCCACCGAGCTCCCCCTCCCCCCAAACCAAACCCCACCGAGCTCGCCCGCTTCCCCAAACCAAACCCCCCCCCGAGCTCCCCCTCCGCCCCCAAACCAAACCCCACCGAGCTCCCCCTCCCCCGCAAACCAAACCCCACCAAGCTCCCCCTCCCCCGCAAACCAAACCCCCCCCCCCACCGAGCTCCCCCTCCCGCCGAAACCAAACCCCCCCGAGCTCCCCCTCCCCCCAAACCAAACCCCCCACCGAGCTCCCCCTCCCCCCCCAAACCAAACCCCCCCGAGCTCCCCCTCCCCCTCCCCCCCAAACCAAACCCCACCGAGCTCCCCCTCCCCCCCAAATCAAACCCTACCGAGCTCCCACTCCCCCCCAAACCAAACCCCCCTGAGCTCCCCCTCACCCCAAAACCAAACCCCACCGAGCTCCCCCTCCCCCCCAAACCAAACCCCCCCCGAGCTCCCCCTCCCCCCCAAACCAAACCCCCCCGAGCTCCCCCTCCCCCGCAAACCAAACCCCCCCCCCACCGAGCTCCCCCTCCCCCCAAACCAATCCCCCCACCGAGCTCCCCCTCCCCCCCAAACCAAACACCCCCTCCCCCCCAAACCTAACCCCACCGAGCTCCCCCTCCCGCCGAAACCAAACCCCCCCCGAGCTCCCCCTCCCCCCAAACCAAACCCCCTCCCCCCAAACCAAACCCCACCGAGCTCCCCCTCCCCCCCAAACCAAACCCCCCCCGAGCTCCCCCTCCCCCCCAAACCAAACCCCACCGAGCTCCCCCTCCCGCCGAAACCAAACCCCCCCCGAGCTCCCCCTCCCCCCAAACCAAACCCCCTCCCCCCAAACCTAACCCCACCGAGCTCCCCCTCCCCCCAAACCAAACCCCACCGAGCTCCCCCTCCCGCCGAAACCAAACCCCCCCCCGAGCTCCCCCTCCCCCCCAAACTCCCCCTCCCCCCCAAACCTAACCCCCCCGAGCGCTCACCGGGCCGCCGACGATCCACACTCGGGCCCAGCCGCTCGCGGTTCCCATGGTTACAGCAACCGCGGCAACGGGCGGGAGGCGGCACCGCGCGCGCACTGCCCCGGATAGACATCCGCTGCCTTTAGTCCCCGGGCACCCCGCTTCCCCCCCAGCCCCCCAGCCCCCGGGCTCCCCTCACAACCCCCGGGCTCCCCCTCACAGCCCCCCCCAACCCCCGGGCACCCCGCTTCCCCCCCACAGCCCCCGGGCTCCCCCTCACAACCCCCGGGCTCCCCCTCACAGCCCCCCGGGCTCCCCCTCACAGCCCCCCGGGCTCCCCTCACAACCCCCGGGCTCCCCCAGCTCCCCCCCCCAAACCCCCGGACTCCCCCAGCTCCCTCCCCAACCCCCGGGCACCCCGCTTCCCCCCCAGCCCCCGGGCTCCCCGCTTCCCCCCCAGCCCCCGGGCTCCCCCTCACAACCCCCGGGCTCCCCCAGCTCCCCCCCCCCCAGCCCCCGGGCTCCCCGCTTCCCCCCCCAGCCCCCGGGCTCCCCCTCACAACCCCCGGGCTCCCAGCTCCCCCCCACAGCCCCCGGGCTCCCCGCTCCCCCCCCCCACCGCCCCCGGGCTCCCCCAGCTGCCCCCCACAACCCCTGGGCTCCCCGCTCCCCCTCACAGCCCCCCGGGCTCCCCTCACAGCCCCCCGGGCTCCCCTCACGACCCCCGGGCTCTCCCTCACAACCCCCGGGCACCCCGCTCCCCCCCACAACCCCCGGGCTCCCCGTTACCCCCCCCCCTCCCATTACCCCCCCCCCTCCCATAGCCCCCGAGCTCCCCCCAGCCCCCGGGCACCCCGCTCCCCCCCACAGCCCCCGGGCTCCCCCTCACAACCCCCGGGCTCCCCCTCACAGCCCCCCGGGCTCCCCTCACAACCCCCGGGCTCCCCCAGCTCCCCCCCCCAAACCCCCGGACTCCCCCAGCTCCCTCCCCAACCCCCGGGCACCCCGCTTCCCCCCCAGCCCCCGGGCTCCCCGCTTCCCCCCCAGCCCCCGGGCTCCCCCTCACAACCCCCGGGCTCCCCCAGCTCCCCCCCCCCAGCCCCCGGGCTCCCCGCTTCCCCCCCCAGCCCCCGGGCTCCCCCTCACAACCCCCGGGCTCCCAGCTCCCCCCCACAGCCCCCGGGCTCCCCGCTCCCCCCCCCCACCGCCCCCGGGCTCCCCCAGCTGCCCCCCACAACCCCTGGGCTCCCCGCTCCCCCTCACAGCCCCCCGGGCTCCCCTCACAGCCCCCCGGGCTCCCCTCACGACCCCCGGGCTCTCCCTCACAACCCCCGGGCACCCCGCTCCCCCCCACAACCCCCGGGCTCCCCGTTACCCCCCCCCCTCCCATAGCCCCCGAGCTCCCCCCAGCCCCCGGGCACCCCGCTCCCCCCCACAACCCCCGGGCTCCCCCTCACAGCCCCCGGGCTCCCCGCTCCCCCTCACAGCCCCCGGGTTCCCCGCTCCCCTTCACAACCCCCGGGCTCCCCGCTCCCCCCCACAGCCCCCGGGCTCCCCCACTGCTGCACCCACAGGCTGGGTGGGGGACATTTAAACAATAATACCAACTTATTTTGCCCTGGTTGAGGAGACCCCGTGGGCCAAACGGTTGCCAGGGATGCTGCAGGCTGGCTGGGGCTCCATGACCACATCTTCCACCTCCAAAACAGTAAGACATACATTTCTATCGCGCCTTTCACCTCAGAACAGCCCAAAGCGCTTTACAGCCAATGATAGGAACAGGAGGAGGCCATTCAATGAGATCACGGCTGATCTGCGACCTAACTCCACATACCCGCCTTTGGCCCATATCCCTTAATATCTTTGGTTAACAAAAATCTATCAATCTCAGATTTAGAATTAACAGTTGACCCCCAGCATTAATTGCCATTTGCGGAAGAGAGTTCCAAACCTCTACCATCCTTTGTGTGTGGAAGTGCTTCCTCATTTCACTCCTCAAAAGTCTGGCTCTAATTTCTACTCTGCCCCCTAGTCCTAGACTCCCCAACCAGCGGGAATAGTTTCTCTCTATCCATCCTATCTGTTCCCCTTTTTTGAAGTGTAGTCACTGTTGTAATGTAAGAAACGTGGCATCTATCTGCGCACAGCAAGCTCTCACAAACAACAATGTGACGACCACATAATCTGTTTTAGTGATGTTGATGGGCTAAATATTGGCCAGGATACCAGGGAGCTCTCCCCTGCTCTTCTTCGAAATAGTGCCATGGGATCTTTTACCTGAGACAGCAGACATATAATCCCCTGGGAGAGCCCAAAAAAAGAGGGGGGGAAAAATCAGGGGAAAATTCCTCTCAGGCAATCAAAACTTGTCTAGGACCCCATCCACCAAGTGTTCTCTATAAAGACACTTGTCTTCTCTATGATGCAATCTCTGTCCCAGTCAAGAACAGGTCCAGCTCTCTTTTGAAGCCATGCAGAGAGTCAGCACCCACAATGCATTTATGATGTTACACACAGCGGCCAGGTCAATTCTTCACACAAGGAAAGGTAGGTGGGTGTCAATCTTACTTGTGTCATAACTGCAGTAAGAAAGGGTGTGACTTTGGCCTATTGCTTGGCCAGTGTAAACTTCTTAATTGGAGCTATCTACTCCACTCCCATTTCCTTGCCCCTGTATTATTTGACTCCACATTTTTATCCAATTCCCTTTTAAATGGTGTACCTCAATTCCTCAATAGCCACAAAAGGTGAAAAGAAATCTAACTCGCTCTTCAGTTTTCAAATAATAATCCACAGTTGATTTTCCAGGGTCTGAGGGAAACCCATCCTCCAAGGTTTCCCAACTGCTTTCCAGCCCCCTTATCCCCAACCCCTCACTCCCTACCCACCTCCAAATCAAAATTCTGGCCAATACACACTGCAGCATGTAATCTTCAATAAGTGGCCATGTTTGCATGTTTATTACTACCCCTATGTGATTCTAACCTTGGCAAGAGGTTATATTGCATCATGGAGGTGTGTAGATACTGGCATTGACCTGGACAGGCAGCTATTTGGTTTTTCACCATCAATGCAGAAAGAACCCCATGGATTTGAGCTCAGGCTTTCACCAAACTACAAATGATATTTTGAGTAGTTTAGTGCCACAGGCTCTGAGCACCTCAAGTCTCGTTGCTGAGAGCATGCAGAAACCAAGCACAGGCAGCGGAAGGAGTATGCGGCAAACCAGTCCCACCCTCCCTTTCCTTCAACCACTGTCTGTCCCACCTGTGACAGAGACTGTAATTCCCATATTGGACTGTACAGTCACCTAAGAACTCACTTTTAGAGTGGAAGCAAGTCTTCCTCGATTTCGAGGGACTGTCAATGATGAAACAGGCTCTATCTTTGCATGATGGTGCTTGACAAGCATTCTACTCAGTCAAATGGTGTCAATGTTGTTGTTACATTTTGTTCAATTGCTAAGAAAGGCGACATAAAGAAATTGCTTTACACAGGCTGTGACACAATGAAGAAGCTAGGATTATTAGGGATGTTTTCTCATCATCAGGGATAGGTTCTGATAGAGAGGAGAAATATCGAGTCGGGTAGCTGCTGTGGCTTTTGCTGTAAGGTGTGGATAGCAGTAGCAAGGGAAAGAGGCTTGACTCTGATTTAACAGCTTGATGTCCAGACCCGTGTGGAGAAATGCTGATGGGTACAGGGTCCCAGATTGAGCAGTTGGCAAATGCCTGTGGAATTGTAGCCCAGCAGAAGTCGAGTCTTAAGACCAACAGGTGAGAAAAATAGGAGATAGGCGAAAGGATGTCTGCTACAAATTCTTGAGTCAAAGGAGCATTTGAGTGTTGTCATTATTCTTTCAAGATGATTTGTTTATCACATTAATTAGTGCTGCTTTTAGATGTAAATTGTTTACTAAAAAACATGTTTAGAAATTTTCACCAGCTCATACGTTGGTTGATGTCAAACATACAGACTATCGAGGGGCGTATTTTTGTACGTTCTTCATCATTGTTTTCCATTTGCACAACTCTAAAAACAGTTAACTTCGTCTCACGAGAGATGATGTGAGTTCCGCAGGAATAGCATAGAAACATAGAAAATAGGTGCAGGAGTAGGCCATTCGGCCCTTCTAGCCTGCACTGCCATTCAATGAGTTCATGGCTGAACATGCAACTTCAGTACCCCCTTCCTGCTTTCTCGCCATACCCCTTAATCCCCCTAGTAGTAAGGACTTCATCTAACTCCCTTTTGAATATATCATCAATATAAATGAAACTTTAGAATATATGATTGAGCAACTTTTGGACTTTTAATACAAGGTTATAGTATACATTCCTGGAATGAGAGGGTTGTCCTCTGATGAGAGATTGCGTAGAATGGGCCTATACTCTCTGGAGTTTAGAAGAATGAGAGATGATCTCATTGAAATATAAAAGATTCTGAGGGGGATTGACAGGGTAAATGCTGAGAGGTTGTTTCCCCAGGGCTGGAGTGTCTAGAACCAGGGGTCACAATCTCAGGATAAGGGGTCAGCCATTTAAGACCGGGTCATCCGGTGGTCATGAAAGGCACTATGTAAATGCAAGTCTTTTTAGGCAAGTTGTATTAATAGTGTTAGTTTGTGCTTGGCTGAGCACTGATAGCCAGCTTGTTAGATTCTGGTGTGCAGTGGACCAAAGGGCCTCAAGGCCCAACATCCTAAATTGGTCTTTTACTATTCTGTGATGTGTGGACCACTGTTTCAAACACACAATGCAACATAAATAGTGCAAGTGATTTGTTGCACCTACTCAGAAATTGGCATTTTCACTTCCTCTGTGACCTTTTATGTAAAATTGCAGTGCACAGCCACTCATGCTCTGGCAGGTAGGCTATTAAAATCAATTAGGTGATTTATCCACTGATTTCCATGCCTGGATCCCACCACCTTCAAATATAATATAAAAACAGAAAATGCTGAAAACACTCAGTAGATCCCGCAGCATCGGTGGAGAGAGAAACCGAGTTAATGTTTCAGGTCGATGACCTTTCGTCAGAACTGGAGAAAATTCGAGATGTAATAGATTTTTAAGCAAGTGTAGGGGCAGGGAAAGGGGGGAGGAGAGGAAAGAACAAAAGGGAAAGTCTGTGATAGGGTGAAAGGCAGAAGAGATTAAGAAGCAAAAGGGATGATGGTGCAAGGCAAAAAGAGATGGTAATGGGACAAGTTAAGAAACAGTCTAGATAGGGTGTGGATGGAGATGGCAGAATCATCAACTGTTGCATGGGGAAGAGAAAAACACACAAAAAAAATAGGGGCATAAGAATTAGGAACAGGAGTAGGCCATCTAGCCCCTCGAGCCTGCTCCGCCATTCAACAAGATCATGGCTGATCTGGCCGTGGACTCAGCTCCACTTACCCGCCCTCTCCCCGTAACCCTGAATTCCCTTATTGGTTAAAAATCTATCTATCCGTGACTTGAATACATTCAATGAGCTAGCCTCAACTGCTTCCTTGGGCAGAGAATTACACAGATTCACAACCCTCTGGGAGAAGAAATTCCTTCTCAACTCGGTTTTAAATTGGCTCCCCCATATTTTGAGGCTGTGCCCCCTAGTTCTAGTCTCCTCGACCAGTGGAAACAACCTCCCTGCCTCAATCTTGTCTATCCCTTTCATTATTTTAAATGTTTCTACAAGATCACCCCTCATCCTTTTGAACTCCAACGAGTAAAGACCCAGTCTAGTCAATCTATCATCATAAGGTAACCCCCTCATCTCCGGAATCAGCCTAGTGAATCGTCTCTGTACCCCCTCCAAAGCTAGTATATCCTTCCTTAAGTAAGGTGACCAAAACTACACGCAGTACTCCAGGTGCGGCCTCACCAATACCCTATACAGTTGCAGCAGGACCTCCCTGCTTTTATACTCCATCCCTCTCGCAATAAAGGCCAACATTCCATTCGCCTTCCTGATTACCTGCTGCACCTGCAAACTAACTTTTTGGGATCCAAAAAGAGTTTCATGCACAAGGACCCCCAGGTCCCTCTGCACCGCAGCATGTTGTAATTTCTCCCCATTCAAATAATATTCCCTTTTACTGTTTTTTTTCCCAAGGTGGATGACCTCACAATTTCCGACATTGTATTCCATCTGCCAAACCTTAGCCTATTCGCTTAACCTATCTAAATCTCTTTGCAGCCTCTCTGTATCCTCTACACAACCCGCTTTCCCATTAATCTTTGTATCATCTGCAAATTTTGTTACACTACACTCTGTCCCTTCTTCCAGGTCATCTATGTATATTGTAATCACTTGTGGTCCCAGCACCGATCCCTGTGGCACATCACTAACCACCGATTTCCAACCCGAAAAGGACCCATTTACCCCGACTCCATGCTTTCTGTTAGCCAGCCAATTCTCTATCCATGCTAATACATTTCCTCTGACTCCGCGTACCTCTATCTTCTGCAGTAACCTTTTGTGTGGCACCTTATCGAATGCCTTTTGGAAATCTAAATACACCACACCCATCGGTACACCTCTATCCACCATGCTCGTTATGTCCTCAAAGAATTCCAGTAAATTAGTTAAACATGATTTCCCCTTCATGAATCCATGTTGCGTCTGCTTGATTGCATTATTCCTATCTAGATGTCCCGCTATTTCTTCCTTAATGATAGCTTCAAGCATTTTCCCCACTACATACGTTAAACTAACCGGCCTATAGTTACCTGCCTTTTGGTCTGCCCCCTTTTTTAAACAGAGGCGTTTCATTAGCTGCTTTCCAATGGGCTGGTACCTCCCCAGAGTCCAGAGAATTTTGGTAGATTATAACGAATGCATCTGCTATAACTTCCGCCATCTCTTTTAATACCCTGGGATGCATTTCATCAGGACCAGGGGACTTGTCTACCTTGAGTCCCATTAGCCTGTCCAGCACTACCCGCCTAGTGATAGTGATTGTCTCAAGGTCCTCCCTTCCCACATTCCTGTGACCAGCAATTTTTGGCATGGTTTTTGTGTCTGCCACTGTGAAGACCGAAGCAAAATAATTGTTTAAGGTCTCAGCCATTTCCACATTTCCCATTATTAAATCCCCCTTTTCATCTTCTAAGGGACCAACATTTACTTTAGTCACTCTTTTCCGTTTTATATATCTGTAAAAGCTTTTACTATCTGTTTTTATGTTTTGCGCAAGTTTACTTTCGTAATCTATCTTTCCTTTCTTTATTGCTTTCTTAGTCATTCTTTGCTGTTGTTTAAAATTTTCCCAATCTTCTAGTTTCCCACTAACCTTGGCCACCTTATATGCATTGGTTTTTAATTTGATACTCTCCTTTATTTCCTTGGTTATCCACGGCTGGTTATCCCTTCTCTTACCGCCCTTCTTTTTCACTGGAATATATTTTTGTTGAGCACTATGAAAGAGCTCCTTAAAAGTCCTCCACTGTTCCTCAATTGTGCCACTGTTTAGTCTGTGTTTCCAGTCTACTTTAGCCAATACTTTCCCTCATCCCACTGTAGTTCCCTTTGTTTAAGCATAGTACGCTCGTTTGGGACACTACTTCCTCACCCTCAATCTGTATTACAAATTCAACCATACTATGATCACTCATTCCGAGAGGATCTTTTACGAGGAGATCATTTATTATTCCTGTCTCATTACACAGGACCAGATCTAAGATAGCTTGCTCCCTTGTAGGTTCTGTAACATACTGGTCTAAGAAACAATCCCGTATGCATTCTATGAATTCCTTCTCCAGGCTACCCCGTGCGATTTGATTTGACCAATCGATATGTAGGTTAAAATCCCCCATGATTACTGCCGTTCCTTTTTCACATGCCTCCATTATTCCCTTGATTATTGCCCGCCCCACTGTGAAATTATTATTTGGGGGCCTATAAACTACGCCCACAAGTGACTTTTTCCCTTTACTATCTCTAATCTCCACCCACAATGATTCAACATTTTGTTCATTAGAGCCAATATCGTCTCTCACAACTGCCCTGATATCATCCTTTATTAACAGAGCTACCCCACCTCCTTTCCCTTCTTGCCTATCTTTCCGAATTGTCAGATACCCCTGTATGTTTAATTCCCAGTCTTGGCCACCCTGCAACCACGTTTCTGTAATGGCCACCAAATCATACCCATTTGTAATGATTTGTGCTGTCAACTCATTTACTTTATTTCGAATGCTGCGTGCGTTTAGGTAGAGTGTTTTAATACTAGTTTTTAATCCATGATTTTTAGTTTTGACCCCTCCTGCAGTCCCTTTATATTCAGTGGCCCTTTTTGTTTTTTGCCTTGGGTTTCTCTGTCCTCCACTTTTACTCATCTCCTTTCTGTCTTTTGCTTTTGTCTCCTTTTTGTTTCCCTCTGTCTCCCTGCATTGGTTCCCATCCCCCTGACATATTAGGCTATGGTTATGGTCTGAAATTGTTGAACTGAACAGTGAAGTGCATAAACGAAAGATGAGGTGCTATTCCTCGAGCATGCGTTGAGCTTCATTGAACAGTACAGGAGTCCGAGGACGGAGAGATCAGAGCAGGAGTGGAGCAGGGAATTAAAGTGACAGGCGACCGGAAGCTCAGGGTCACACTTACGGACGGAACGGAGGTGTTGTGCAAAGCGGTCACCTAATCTCCCCAATGTGGAGGAGACCACATTGTGAGCAGCAAATACAGTACACTAAATTGAAAATACAAGTAAATCACTCTTTCACCTGGAAGGAGTATTTGGGGCCCTGGACAGTGGGAGAGGAGGGGGTAAAAGGGCAGGTGTTGCATCTCCTGCGCTTGCATGGGAAGGTGCCGTGGGAAGGGGAAGGGTGCTGTGGGTGATTGAGGACCTTCAAATGTAATCTGCTCTCCCCTCCAATATGGATAATGGCAAAGGCCAGAGGCTGGCGAGGTGCTTCTTTAAATAAAGAAATCGCAACCCAATGATGTCACTGGGCCCCCAACTGTGATTTTAACTCCGACGTGAGTGGGGAAGCTACAGTGCCTGTTCCACCGAGCAAAGTCAAGTGAGAAGAGGATCCGAAGCAGAAGAGGTAATTCAGATAAGTTATTTACTTTCCTCTGTGGGACTAGGTGGAGCAGGAGTGCTTCACCAGGGTCCATAAGGACAGTTTAGACCTCTCCAGTCCATGGCTGCCCAAATTTCCTTGAAGCCGGCAGCCGCTTCCTGTCCATTATGCACACGTTCCAGGTGGGATGCAGCATGTTAATGAGGCCCAGCATTTAAACTCGCTGTGACCTCATTTTGCTGCATGCTGTCACAGATTTATTGAGACTGACAGTTCCATAAACCTGCTGACAGCTAAATTCCTACCCCTCCAATAGGTGTAAACATTCATGGGAATTATCATGACGTCATGCTGTGCCGAGTCACTTACCCTATTCAGATCTCTGACTAATAAAACGAAAGACTTGTATTTATATTACATCTTTTCTATGTTTCTATGTTTCACGACCATCAAATGTCCCAAAGCGCTTTACAGCCAATGAAGTACTTGTTGAGTGTAGTCACTGTTGTAATGTAAGAAATGCGGCAGCCAATTTGTGCACAGCAAGCTCCCACAAACAGCAATGTGATAATGACCAGATAATCTGTTTTAGTGATGTTGATTGAGGGATAAATATTGGCCAGGACTCTTCTTTGAAATAGTGCCATGGGATCTTTTACGTCCAGTTGAGAGAGCAGACGGAGCCTCGGTTTAACATCTCATTCGAAAGACGACACAGTGCAACGCTCTCTCGGTAATGCCCTGGGAGAGTTAGCCTAGATTTTTGTGCTCAAGTGGGAGTGGGACTTTGGGCCCAAGTTTGCCCCCTCTGCTAGAATGGCGCACCTCCATGAGGTGCGCGGACTTTGTAGTACAGAAACGGCGCCGATTTCTTACCTCTGTATTCTCCCTGTTGGTTCCAGGCCTGTGGCCTGTGGCGCAGCGCATCGGAACGTGTGGTGGCAGCGCTACAGCCCTGCGCCGAAAAGAGTGCCGGCAGCTGCGCACGTGCGCAGTAGTTCCTGGCCCTCCCAGTGCGTCCTGTCTCCAGGCGACCCTATCCCTGGCCGAAGGGACGGCACGCTGTTCACAGCCCCTATCCCGGGCCGAGTGGCCTGCCGCACAGGCTGGCCGCTGCCTTCCTGCGCTCCCTGAACAGTTCCCATGGCAACATGACAATATGGAGCATGTACTGTAACACATCACACGCGTGTATATTGTAACACATCACACATGAATATTGTAACATCACACGGTGTGTATATTGTAACACAGCACACGTGAGTATACTGTAACACATTAGACAGCGTGTATATTGTAACACCACGTGTGTGTATATTGTAACACATCACATACATGTATATTGTAGCACATCACACCTGTGTATATTGTAACACATCACACGTGTGAATATTGTAACACAGCACATAGCGCAAACATTGTCACACATCAGACCACGCGCACTGTCACACATCACATAGTGCGCACAATGTCACACATCACTCAATGCGCACACTGTCACACATCACATCGTGCACATTGTTACACATCACACACCGCGCACGTTGTCGCACATCACATCGCGCACATTGTCACACATCGCACGATGCGTACATTGTCACACATCACATCGCGCACATTATCACACATCACACACCGGGCACATTGTCATACATCACACACCGCGCACTTTGTCACACATCACAATGTAACCCCACTTTTTAAAAAAGGAAGGAGAAAGAAAACAGGGAATTATAGACCGGTCAGCCTGACATCGGTAGTGGGCAAAATGATGGAATCAATTATTAAGGATGTCATAACAGCGCATTTGGAAAGTGGTGACATAATAGGTACAAGTCAGCATGGATTTGTGAAAGGGAAATCATGCTTGACAAACCTTCTGGAATTTTTTGAGGATGCTTCCAGTAGAGTGGACAAGGGAGAACCAGTTGATGTGGTGTATTTGGACTTTCAGAAGGCTTTCGACAAGATCCCACACAAGAGATTAATGTGCAAAGTTAAAGCACATGGGATTGGGGGTAGTGTGCTGACATGGATTGAGAACTGGTTGTCAGACAGGAAGCAAAGAGTAGGAGTAAATGGGTACTTTTCAGAATGGCAGGCAGTGACTAGTGGGGTACCGCAAGGTTCTGTGCTGGGGCCCCAGCTGTTTACACTGTACATTAATGATTTAGACGAGGGGATTAAATGTAGTATCTCCAAATTTGCGGATGACACTAAGTTGGGTGGCAGTGTGAGCTGCAAGGAGGATGCTATGAGGCTGCAGAGTGACTTGGATAGGTTAGGTGAGTGGGCAAATGCATGCCAAATGAAGTATAATGTGGATAAATGTGAGGTTATCCACTTTGGTGGTAAAAACAGAGAGACAGACTATTATCTGAATGGTGACAGATTAGGAAAAGGGGAGGTGCAACGAGACCTGGGTGTCATGGTACATCAGTCATTGAAGGTTGGCATGCAGGTACAGCAGGCGGTTAAGAAAGCAAATGGCATGTTGGCCTTCATAGCACGGGGATTTGAGTCCAGGGGCAGGGAGGTGTTACTACAGTTGTACAGGGCCTTGGTGAGGCCACACCTGGAGTATTGTGTACAGTTTTGGTCTCCTAACTTGAGGAAGGACATTCTTGCTATTGAGGGAGTGCAGCGAAGGTTCACCAGACTGATTCCCGGGATGGCGGGACTGACATATCAAGAAAGACTGGATCAACTGGGCTTGTATTCACTGGAGTTCAGAAGAATGAGAGGGGATCTCATAGAAACGTTTAAAATTCTAACGGGTTTAGACAGGTTAGATGATGGAAGAATGTTCTCACTGTTGGGGAAATCCAGAACCAGGGGTCACAGTCTAAGGATAAGGGGTAAGCCATTTAGGACCGAGATGAGGAGAAACTTCTTCACCCAGAGAGTGGTGAACCTGTGGAATTCTCTACCACAGAAAGTTGTTGAGGTCAATTCACTAAATATATTCAAAAAGGAGTTAGATGTAGTCCTTACTACTAGGGGGATCAAGGGGTATGGCGAGAAAGCAGGAATGGGGTACTGAAGTTGCATGTTCAGCCATGAACTCATTGAATGGTGGTGCAGGCTCGAAGGGCCGAATGGCCTACTCCTGCACCTATTTTCTATGTTTCTATGTACACAGGGAGATTTAGGCCACTTTGTTTGCAATGCTAAGGAAATAATGTTGGCAGTCTATATAATATACTCCAGTACATACACTTAATTACTTTGAGCATGCATATATGACATATTTATCTAGCACTCTTTTCAGGAGGCAGGACCATTTGTTCTTGGATTAGCAGCCCTGCCAGAACTTACCCCTTTGATGTCTGTGTATCTCAAATAGTATCAGCATTTTACACGATGACTAAGTATGCTGCAGTAGGTGAGGTAGGAACTTTTCATTTTTTATTTATTGATTTATTTATTATTGATGATGGTTCTTTATTCTTAAAAGTGAAGTGTTTAATGCTTTGGAAAATCCTCCAATTTCCCTCTAACTCTCTCCACCCCCCACCCGCAATCTCTGGTTACCTGCACCTGCACCCGCCCCAATCTCTGGTTACCTGCACCTGATTTCTAAAGTCTCCACAAGGTCTTTCAGAACGTACAAAAGTGGACACTTACTCTGGCCTAAGTTAGTTTGGAGCAACTATTTGCTGGCCAAACTCGCTTAAATGGCCAAAACAGGTGTAAGTGGCTGGGAACGGCCCCTTTTGGAAAAAAAAACCTAACTAACTCACTTACACTGGTGCAAATTAAATGGCCAGAATTGCAACTAAAAAGATACTCCAGAAAAATCAAATTGCTCAAAAAAAAACGGAGCAACTCCTGGGGAAATTTGGGCCCATAGAACCCACAACCTTCTGACTCAGAAGCGCGGTACTACGAACTGAGCCATGTATGTAGGCTAATGCCACATTTATCTTGCAGCAATGCTACCAATGGCAATCCAAACTGTGCTGGCAGCGTTGCAAGGCTCATGAGGGGGTGCTACAAGGACATCTTTTCTTTGCACCACATGAGGCTGAGAAATGCACAGCAATATAAACAGCTGCCAGTAATAGCACAGATCTTTTTTCTTGAGTACAGGCAGGCTGAGTCTTTTACCCATCTGTACAGGCCAGAGTTACGGTCACATTGCACATATGGAGCTTACTCAACGATCAATGAAGGTCCAATGATTGCTCAGTTTTTTTTTGTGTTGTCATTCAGACCTACCGTGTAACAAGTGCAGATTGTACAGCCCTCCGAGCCTCGGCTAGAGAGAATCTCTTGTATTTGAAACAGTACTGTATATAAAAATTTGCCAATATAGTCAGATCAGCGCACACCACTTGAGATTATTAACAATATCTCTCAGCCATGTAGTCATCCACAGAAGTACTAATTGTAACAATGAAATCTGCTAAGCCATTGTTACGTATCACCACACTCCAGTCCTGGGAGACAATAGAGAAATCAGCAGATGTGCTCAAAATCTTAGGAGCTATGTGAATATTACAGCAATATTGCAGGGCAAGTTTCATTGCTGATAAGGGAATATCATAATGTGGAAATATAAATCAGTGAACCTACACCATTGCTGCTGATGGGACCCCAACTTTAGTGGTAAAAATATAGAAAAGATGACACACCTCCATTTTCAGGGTTTACTTTCCTTTGGTACTTTCAGAGACATTGACACCATTGGCAAATGTAAATGCTGTTTCTGACCCATTTTTGTAATTCTCCTGGCCATTATTTATCCCGCAATCAGTATCACTAAAAACAGATTATCTGATCATTACTCCATTGCTTTTTGTGGGAGCTTGCTGTGCACAAATTGGCTGCCACAGTGACTACACTTCAAAAAGTACTTAATTGGCAGTAAAACGCTTTGGGACATCCTGAGATCTTGAAAGGCGCTATATAAATGCAAGTCTTTCTCTATAGACAAGAAGAAATTACCTTCAACATCTACGAATGAAAAACCTGTCAAATATCCAGATATGCTGGAAAATCATCTCAAATGCATTACACAATCGCAAATGTTTGGAAAATCTACATATATAGGAACAGGAGGAAGCCATTCGGCCCCTCAAGCTTGTTCTGCCATTCAGTTAGATCATGGCTGATCTGTATATTAACTCCATCGACTCTCCTCGGATCCATAACCCCTCGTACCTTTGCCTAACACAAATATATAATCTCAGTTTTGTCATTTTCAATTGACCTCGCCTCAACAGCTTATTGGGAGACAGTTCCAGATTTCCACTACCTTTTGTTACTTGTATTACTGGCAGTGTAGAAGAAACTGGATTTGAAATTGTGTTTTTATCTAGTATGCTGGTAATGTTGTTTAATCTAGCTCTTCCTTCATCCTGCATAAACTGACTCTAATTAGTTTGGTCATCAGCCATGGTCATGTGGTACAACATTTGCTGAAGTACCGTTTGGCTTTTAGCTTGCTCTCAGACATGTGAAGATTTGACAGGACACAATTCAGGATACCTGTACTGCTAATGACTGTTTTATTCAATTTATTCAATCTTTGGTATGCTCTACCTCAGAGGAATGTGGGTGCTGAGTCGTTGAGTATATTTAAGCTAGAGATCGATAAATTTTTGGTTACTAAG
Source organism: Pristiophorus japonicus (assembly GCF_044704955.1). Classification (NCBI taxonomy): domain Eukaryota; kingdom Metazoa; phylum Chordata; class Chondrichthyes; family Pristiophoridae; genus Pristiophorus; species Pristiophorus japonicus. The sequence goes on from NC_091994.1 coordinate 113,543,012, forward strand.
GCAATCCGGGGATATGGGGATAATGTGAGAAGGTGGAGTTGAGGTAGGAGATCAGCCGTGATATTGAATGGCGGAATCGGCTCAAAGTGCCAAATGGTCGACTCCTGCTCCTATTTCTTATATTCTTAATTATATGTATCATATTACAGTTAGGATCAATACATTCAGAACTGACACTACATTGCAGTGCTGAGGGAGTGCTGCACTGTTAGAGGTGCTGTCTTTCGGACGAGACATTAAACCCTCTTAGGAGGACGTAAAAGATCCCATGACACTATTTCGAAGAAGAGCAGGGGAGTTATTCCCAGTATCCCAGTTAATAGTTATCCTTCTGTCAACATCACTAAAAACAGATTACATTGCTGTTTGTGGGAGCTTGCGTGTGCGCAAATTGGCTGCCGTGTTTCCTACATTACAACTATACTTCATTAGCTGTAAAACGTTTGGGACGTCCTGAGGTCGTGATAGGCGCTGTATAAATGCAATTCTATCTATTTATCTAACCACAGTGGTACAATTAAAAAAGGTGACATTTATTTAGCACATAGCAATAGAACCCAAAGCAGCAGAATAACCCTGATTTTCAGAATTACAACAGCATTAGTTGATTTCAGCTTAGTACAGTATAACAGAATTACAGTATCACATTCTTACATTGGTTCAACTCAACATAGCATAAGAATAATATTGCATTTCTAAGCTTATGGTACATGCTTGGCAGGGTTAATATTTGTCTTTTATACGCCAAGTTAGCTCTGGTAGTTTTCCAGCGTTATCTGTCACTTAGATAATGACACTATAAAAGTGCAGTCTCTTTAAACACAGAAACAGGTTAACCCGCTGTATTAACTCCGTTTAATAATCCTCTGCATTGTATTTTCTGCAAGTCTATTTAAGTCATCCTTCTGCCTGATTTAATAGCAATTTTTCTCGTTCACTAAACTCTAGCCCCTTGAGCAAAACTGTATACCGTTAACTATATTTTCTCCATAATTTAACTGAACATTTCTACAACCCTTTTTATCTTTGTAGTTTTCTAAAATCACTGTCAAAATCTCCTTTCAAAACCTTCTTAATCTTTCACCAAAACTTTCTAATTTAGGTGAACAATGTTTGGAGCTATTATAGTTTCAAAACACTTTGGCAATCGGATCAATCATAGTCAATCCATTTGTAATGCACCTGTGCTCCTTTTATATGACTGGGCGTGTTGCCAGTGACAGCCACCACGTTGCCTACAACACTGCAAGATCCAAGACCGGGAGGTGGGTTCCCAAAGCATGATCTCCAGATGCAACAATACTGCTGCCAGCAAATAGCACCTTCAACAACAACAACTTATATTTCTATAGCGCCTTTAATGTCATGAAACATCCCATTCAATAAACATTTAAAATCATGAAAGGGATAGACAAGATAGAGGCAGAGAGGTTGTTTCCACTAGTCGGGGAGACTAGAACTAGGGGGCACAGCCTCAAAATACGGAGGAGCCAATTTAAAACCGAGTTGAGAAGGAATTTCTTCTCCCAGAGGGTTGTGAATCTGTGGAATTCTCTGCCCAAGGAAGCAGTTGAGGCTGGCTCATTGAATGTTTTCAAGTCAAAGATAGATAGATTTTTAAGCAATAAGGGAATTAAGGGTTACGGGGAGAGGGCGGGTAAGTGGAGCTGAGTCCACGACCAGATCAGCCATGATCTTATTGAATGGCGGAGCAGGCTCGAGGGGCTAGATGGCCTACTCCTGTTCCTAATTCTTATGTTCTTATGTCCCAAGGCGCTTCACAGGAGTATTATGAGAAAAAACATTTGACACCGAGCGGCAGAAAGGAGAAATTAGGGCAGATGACCAAAAGCTTGGTCAAAGAGGTAGGTTTTAAGGAGTGTCTTGAAGGAGGAAAGAGAAGTGGAGAGGTTTAGGCAGGGAATTCCAGAGCTTAGGGCCGAGGCAACAGCAGGTACGACCACCAATGGTTGAGCGATTATAATCAGGGATGCTCAAGAGGGGAGAATTAGAGGAGCGCAGACATCTCGGGGGTGGGGGGGGGGTGGTTGTGGGGCTGGAGGAGATTACAGAGGTAGGGTTCAACTTAGTGTTCAACCCATCCATTCAGGCCAACAAGATGGGTTTTGCTTTAGTGTCATTGAACATCGTTTCCCCAATATGCAGGAAGGCCCGTGACCAAAATATGAAAGTCACAATCTCAATTTTTAAACACTCAGCACGCCCAAGCAGTCGTTTTTCCTCTGCTATGGCTGGTGCCACAGAATCTACCCCAAAGTGTAACTGCTGCAAACAGTTCTGCAATATAATGGGGCGATTAGAAGCGCAGCATTAGCATGTGGTCATCACAGATCTTTTCTCCAGCCTAGCAGTGTGTATACAGAAGGAATTAAAGATCTGTGCACTCCTATTTAATGAACTTCTTGAGCTGTCTAATTAAGATACAGTCAAGGACCATAATTTAATGGGGTGAGACAATTATTAGTTTTAGTAAGAATTCAAAAGTAATACTAATTTGGAGTAATCAGTTATCTGTCAATTTTAATTCTATTAGCAAGGTGATTATATGCTGCTTTAGGGTAGAAAAGCAATTATGGTGTCAGGACAAGTTGAGAAGGCTGTTAAACAAGCATATGGGATCCTTGGTTTTATAAATAGAGACATAGGGGCTGAAATTTAGACCCACCGGAGAACTGGCACTCCTACTTTTTTTTAAGCGATTTTACCGCCATTTCAGAAGAGGACCTCTCTATTGCAAAATTCACCTCTTTGTCTTTTTTTCAGTCGGTCAGGAAGTTGGTCATAAAGGGTGCAGATGTGCATAGAAACATAGAAAATAGGTGCAGGAGTAGGCCATTCGGCCCTTCTAGCCTGCACCGCCATTCAATGAGTTCATGGCTGAACATGCAACTTCAGTACCCCATTCCTGCTTTCTCGCCATACCCCTTGATCCCCCTAGTAGTAAGGACTTCATCTAACTCCTTTTTGAATATATTTAGTGAATTGGCCTCAACAACTTTCTGTGGTAGAGAATTCCACAGGTTCACCACTCTCTGGGTGAAGAAGTTTCTCCTCATCTCGGTCCTAAATGGCTTACCCCTTATCCTTAGACTGTGTCCCCTGGTTCTGGACTTCCCCAACATTGGGAACATTCTTCCTGCATCTAACCTGTCTAAACCCGTCAGAATTTTAAACGTTTCTATGAGGTCCCCTCTCATTCTTCTGAACTCCAGTGAATACAAGCCCAGTTGATCCAGTCTTTCTTGAGAGGTCAGTCCCGCCATCCCGGGAATCAGTCTGATGAACCTTCGCTGCACTCCCGCAAGTTAGGAGACCAAAACTGTACACAATACTCCAGGTGTGGCCTCACCAAGGCCCTGTACAACTGTAGCAACACCTCCCTGCCCCTGTACTCAAATCCCCTCGTTATGAAGGCCAACATGCCATTTGCTTTCTTAACCGCCTGCTGTACCTGCATGCCAACCTTCAATGACTGATGTACCATGACACCCAGGTCTCGTTGCACCTCCCCTTTTCCTAATCTGTCACCATTCAGATAATAGTCTGTCTCTCTGTTTTTACCACCAAAGTGGATAACCTCACATTTATCCACATTATACTTCATCTGCCATGCATTTGCCCACTCACCTAACCTATCCAAGTCGCTCTGCAGCCTCATAGCATCCTCCTCGCAGCTCACACTGTCACCCAACTTAGTGTCATCCGCAAATTTGGAGATACTACATTTAATCCCCTCGTCTAAATCATTAATGTACAATGTAAACAGCTGGGGCCCCAGCACAGAGCCTTGCGGTACCCCACTAGTCACTGCCTGCCATTCTGAAAAGTACCCATTTACTCCTACTCTTTGCTTCCTGTCTGACAACCAGTTCTCAATCCATGTCAGCACACTACCCCCAATCCCATGTGCTTTAACTTTGCACATTAATCTCTTGTGTGGGATCTTGTCGAAAGCCTTCTGAAAGTCCAAATATACCACATCAACTGGTTCTCCCTCGTCCACTCTACTGGAAACATCCTCAAAAAATTCCAGAAGATTTGTCAAGCATGATTTCCCTTTCACAAATCCATGCTGACTTGGACCTATCATGTCACCTCTTTCCAAATGCACTGCTATGACATCCTTAATAATTGATTCCATAATTTTACCCACTACCGATGTCAGGCTGACCGGTCTATAATTCCCTGATTTCTCTCTCCCTCCTTTTTTAAAAAGTGGGGTTACATTGGCTACCCTCCACTCGATAGGAACTGATCCAGAGTCAATGGAATGTTGGAAAATGACTGTCAATGCATCCGCTATTTCCAAGGCCACCTCCTTAAGTACTCTGGAATGCAGTCCATCAGGCCCTGGGGATTTATCGGCCTTCAATCCCATCAATTTCCCCAACACAATTTCCCGACTAATAAGGATTTCCCTCAGTTCCTCCTCCTTACTAGACCCTCCGACCCCTTTTATATCCGGAAGGTTGTTTGTGTCCTCCTTAGTGAATACCGAACCAAAGTACTTGTTCAATTGGTCCGCCATTTCTTTGTTCCCCGTTATGACTTCCCCTGATTCTGACTGCAGGGGACCTACGTTTGTCTTTACTAACCTTTTTCTCTTTACATATCTATAGAAACTTTTGCAATCCGTCTTAATGTTCCCTGCAAGCTTCTTCTCGTACTCCATTTTCCCTGGCCTAATCAAACCCTTTGTCCTCCTCTGCTGAGTTCTAAATTTCTCCCAGTCCCCGGGTTCGCTGCTATTTCTGGCCAATTTGTATGCCACCTCCTTGGCTTTAATACTATCCCTGATTTCCCTTGATAGCCACGGTTGAGCCACCTTCCCTTTTTTATTTTTACGCCAGATAGGAATGTACAATTGTTGTAGTTCATCCATGCGGTCTCTAAATGTCTGCCATTGCCCATCCACAGTCAACCCCTTAAGTATCATTCGCCAATCTATCCTAGCCAATTCACGCCTCATACCTTCAAAGTTACCCTTCTTTAAGTTCTGGACCATGGTCTCTGAATTAACTGTTTCATTCTCCATCCTAATGCAGAATTCCACCATATTATGGTCACTCTTCCCCAAGGGGCCTCGCACAACGAGATTGCTAATTAATCCTCTCTCATTACACAACACCCAGTTTAAGATGGCCTCCCCCCTTGTTGGTTCCTCGACATATTGGTCTAGAAAACCATCCCTTCTGCACTCCAGGAAATCCTCCTCCACCGTATTGCTTTCAGTTTGGTTAGCCCAATCTATGTGCATATTAAAGTCACCCATTATAACTGCTGCACCTTTATTGCATGCACCCCTAATTTCCTGTTTGATGCCCTCCCCAACATCACTACCACTGTTTGGAGGTCTGTACACAACTCCCACTAACGTTTTTTGCCCTTTGGTGTTCTGCAGCTCTACCCATATAGATTCCACATCATCCAAGCTAATGCCCTTCCTAACTATTGCATTAATCTCCTCCTTAACCAGCAATGCTACCCCACCTCCTTTTCCTTTTATTCTATCCTTCCTGAATGTTGAATACCCCTGGATGTTGAGTTCCCAGCCCTGATCATCCTGGAGCCACGTCTCTGTAATCCCAATCACATCATATTTGTTAACATCTATTTGCACAGTTAATTCCTCCACCTTATTACGGATACTCCTTGCATTAAGACACAAAGTCTTCAGGCTTGTTTTTTTAAACACCCTTTGTCCTTTTAGAATTTTGCTGTACAGTGGCCCTTTTTGTTCTTTGCCTTGGGTTTCTCTGCCCTCCACTTTTCCTCATCTCCTTACTGTCTTTTGCTTTTGTCTCCTTTTTGTTTCCCTCTGTCTCCCTGCATTGATTCCCATCCCCCTGCCATATTAGTTTAACTCCTCCCCAACAGCACTGGCAAACATTCCCCCTAGGACATTGGTTCCGGTCCTGCCCAGGTGCAGACCGTCCAGTTTGTACTGGTCCCACCTCCCCCAGAACCGGTTCCAATGCCCCAGGAATTTGAATCCCTCCCTGCTGCAGCGGTAAGTGCCGGTGAAGAGCGGAAGTGGAGGCAGGATGTGTCATGTATGTAACCTTCATGTAACAACACTGCAATACTGTATATACTTGAGAAATGCACACATTGACCACAGAGGGTGAACTTGTGGGAGACACTCCTCACCTGGTCATCCAGGTAGATAAAGGGAGGTCCCAGGCAGGGTCATCACTACTTGGTCCTGTGAATAAAGGTGCACGTCACAGAGTGACCTTGTCCACAGAATGTGCCTCGTGTGGATTTGTGGTATTGTGTAAGGACTTTACGAGAAATGGGAATCAACGACTCACGAGAATGGCCACCGGTAGAACAGAGGAACGGTACTGTGTTGGTGAGGACTGGGACGATTTCATTGAGAGGCTTCAGCAGAGCTTTGTCACGAAGGACTGGCTGGGAGATGCAGTGGCCGACAAGCGAAGGGCTCATCTACTGACCAGCTGTGGATCTAAGACTTACGCGCTCATGAAAGACCTGCTAGCACCCGAGAAGCCGGCGGACAAAAACTTTGAAGAGCTCAGCAAACTAATCAGTGAGCACCTCAAACCGGCGAGCAGCATACATGGCCTGACACAGATTTTATACCCACCGCCGTCGGGAAGGACAGAGCATACTGGACTTCGTTGCGGACCTCCAGAGCTTGGCCAGCCTCTAAGTTCACAGACGCCTGCAGGGGGGAGATGCTAAGGGATTTCTTTATTGGGGGCATCGGTCATGCCAGGATTTTCAGAAAGTTAATCGAGCTCAAGGACTTGACCTTGGAAGCGCCAGCGTTGCTGGCTCAGACTTTTATGGCAGGGGAGGAGGAAACCAAGAATATGCGCGCGCAACTCTGACTCCAACGTGGCGATGGATCAGGGGGTCAATATCATAAACGTGACTCAGAGCCCAGCAGGCAGGCAAGGGCAGTTCGACACACCCCAGGCAGCAATAGACCCCAGAACAGGTTTTCAACACAGACAATGGCAGGCTGAACGGACATTTACACCATCCCAGTGGACAATGCGTTCTGGGATGGGGCCATTCACCCACTAACAGGATGCTCAAGAGCAGTCAAAGGGACATTCAGTGAGGAATGCCTGGTAACAGCTCTTTTGTTCACAACAATGGGAATCTCATTTCATGCTGAAGGTGTGGGGGCAGACATGCTGCCAGGACTTGCAGGTTTCAACAATTCATCTGCAGAAATTGTAACCTCACTGGCCATTTAGCTAGAATGTGCAAGAAGCCTGCGACCAGGCTAATTTACGAGGCAGATGGACCAGAAGAGGGATCTGCGAGGCAGGATGACGTGTGGGGCAAATCAATGGACGCTGATGTTCAGCGGGTTCATGTAGCAAACATTCACAGCTCATATACCAAAACGCCACCTATGATGATGAAGGTTCTATTAAACGGCATCCCTGTACGCATGGAGCTGGACACGGGGGCCAGCCAGTCACTCATGAGCGTTCAACAAATCGAAAAGCTATGGCCACTCAAAGCCAGCAGACCCAAACTAGAACGCATTGAGACTCAACTACGGACGTACACCAAAGAAATCATTCCAGTGCTAGGCGGTGCAATGTTGGCTGTCACACACAATAGATCAGTGAACCGGCTGCCGCTCTGGATTGTCCCGGGCAATAGTCCCGCACTGTTGGGGAGGAGCTGGTTAGCTGAGATGAACTGGAGATGGGGGGATGTGCACGCAGTGTCATCTGTGGAGCGAAGTTCATGCTCACAGGTCCTACAGCAATTTGAGTCGCTATTCCAACTTGGCGTCGGGACGTTCAAAGGTATCAAAGTAGTGATTCGCATCACCCCGGACGCCAGACCAGTGCACCACAAAGCCAGAGCTGTGCCGTATGTGATGCGGGAGAAAATTGAAAGCGAATTGGACCGTTTGCTGAGAGAGAACATCATCCCGCCCATTGAATTCAGCGACTGGGCGAGCCCCATTGTTCCCATCCTAAAAGCGGATGGCTTGGTCAGGATCTGTGGCGACTACAAGGCCACTATCAATCGGGTGTCCCTATAAGACCAATACCTGCTTCCGAGAGCGGAGGATCTTTTTGCCACGCTGGCAGGCGGCAAGCTGTTCACCAAGTTGGACCTCACTTCAGCCTTAATGACCACAATCCAAACTACTGACCACAATCACCACGCACAAGGGACTGTTTGTTTACAAGTGCCCGTTTGGCATTCGATCAGCGGCCGCGATCTTTCAAAGAAGCATGGAAAGCCTGCTCAAATCCATTCCTGGAACGATCGTATTCCAGGACGATATCCTCATCACAGGTCGGGACACCGAGGAACACCTCCACAACCTGGAAGAGGTGCTACGCCGACTGGACCGGGTAGGCTTGCGACTCAGGAAACCTAAGTGTGTGTTTTTGGCTCCCGAAGTCGAGTTTCTGGGCAGGAGGGTTGCTGCAGACGGGATTCGGCCTACTGAATCCAAAACAGAGGCGCTTCAACAAGCGCCCAGGCCCTGCAACACATCGGAGTTGCGTTCATTTCTGGGACTCTTGAACTATTTCGGGAACTTTCTGCCGAACTTAAGCACATTATTGGAGCCGCTACACGTGCTCCTGCGTAACGGTTGCGATTGGTTTTGGGGGGACTGTCAAGAACGGCCTTTCAATCGGGCGCGTAACTTACTCTATTCAAATAGGTTGTTGACCCTGTGCAACCCCTGTAAGAAATTAGTTCTGACATGTGATGCATCGTCCTATGGGGTTGGGTGCGTGTTGCAGCAGTGCAATGCTGAGGGGCAACTCCAACCTGTGGCTTATGCCTCCAGGTCGCGCTCTCAAGCAGAACGTGGATATGGGATGGTTGAGAAGGAAGCACTCGCATGTGTCTATGGGGTGAAAAAAATGCACCAGTACCTTTTTGGCAGGAGGTTTGAATTAGAAACGGATCACAAGCCGTTAACATCCCTGTTGTCAGACAGCAGGGCTGTCAATGCCAACGCATCAGCTCACATACAGCGATGGGCTCTCACGCTCGCTGCGTATGACAACACCATCCGGCATTGGCCCGGCACCGAAAATTGCGCTGACGCGCTCAGCAGACTTCCACTGGCCACCACTGAGGGGGCAGCGGAGCAAAGCGCTGAGATGGTCATGGCCGTTGGTGCCTTTGACAGCGCAGGCTCCCCCATCACAGCCCGCCAGATCAAAATCTAGATCAACAGAGATCCCCTCCTATTTTTGATTAAGAAATGTGTCCTGACTGGGGATTGGGTGCCCGCACACGGAGCATGCCCTGAGGAGGTCAGACCGTTTCACAGGCGGATGGATGAGCTCTCCATCCAAGCCGACTGCCTACTATGGGGCAGCCGGGTAGTCATGTCCCAGAGGGGCAGGGAAGCTTCCATCAGGGAACTCCACAGCAAGCACCCAGGCATCGTACTGATGAAGGCCATTGCCCGGTCACACGTTTGGTGGCCGGAAATTGATTCAGACCTGGAACACTGTGTTCGCAGGTGCACGATGTGTGCTCAGCTGGGAAATGCCCCCAGGGAGGCCCCGCTCAGCCTGTGACCCTGGCCCACCAGGCCATTGTCACGCATTCGCGTAGACTATGCGGGCCTGTTCATGGGGAAAATGTTTCTCATCGTGGTTGATGCGTACTCAAAAAGGATCGAGTGCATCATTTTGAATTCGTGCACGACATCCACCAATGTGGAGAGTCTACGCGCGCTCTTTATGACCCACGGTTTGCCGGACATCCTTGTTAGCGAAAATGGCCCATGTTTCACTAGCTACGAATTCCGGCAGTTCATGTCGGGTAATGGCATCAACCATGTCAGGACAGCACCGGTCAAGCTGGCCTCCACTGGACAGGCGGAACGTGCAGTCCAAATCATAAAACAAGGCATGCTCAGGATTCAAGGTCCCTCCCTTCAATGCCGCCTATCGCGCCTCCTGCTGGCCTATAGGTCCTGACCGCACTCGCTCACGAGGGTCCCACCCGCGGAGCTCCTTATGAAATGCACACTCAAAACTCAGCTGTCCCTCATTCATCCTGTCTTGACCGACATTGTTGAAGGCAAGCGCCAGTCCCAAAATGAGTACCATGACCGTACTTCAAGGGGGAGATGTATAGAAATTGGTGACCCCGTATTTGTTCTCAATCACGCTTTGGGGTCCAAATGGCTTGAAGGTACTGTAATAGACAAAGAGGGGAATAGGGTCATCGTGGTTAAACTTAACAATGGGCAGATATGCCACAAGCATCTGGACCAGGTTTAAAAAAAAGGTTCAGCATGGATTCTGAGGAACCTGAGGAAGATCATGAGATGGTATTCACACCACCACCAGTGAACGAGCAACAAGAACATTCAGCAGCATGCACAGTCCCTGCGGTCAGCCCGGACAGGCCGGAATCACCACAGGGGACAGACACGCAGGCCAAGGCTTAACAGCCAGAGCCCCAATTGCGGCGCTCCACGAGAGACCGCAGATCACCCGAAAGACTTAACCTGTGATCCCAATAAGACATTGGGGGGAGGGGGGGGGGAAGGTGATGCCATGTATGTAACCTTCATGTAACAACACTGCAATACTGTATATACTTGAGAAATGCACATATTGACCACAGGGGGTGAACTTGTGGGAGACACACCTCACCTGGTCATCCAGGTATATAAAGGGACCTGCACCTTTATTCACAGGACCAAGAAGTGATGACCCACGCAGGGTCATCACTTCTTGGTCCTGTGAATAAAGGTGCAGGTCACAGAGTGACCTTGTCTGTAGTGGGAAAATGCTTGAAGCTATCATTAAGGAAGAAATAGCGGGACATCTAGATAGGAATAGTGCAATCAAGCAGACGCAACATGGATTCATGAAGGGGAAATCATGTTTACCTAATTTACTGGAATTCTTTGAGGATATAATGATGTTAGAGGTGTACTGATGGATGTGGTGTATTTAGATTTCCAAAAGGCATTTGATAAGGTGCCACACAAAAGGTTACTGCAGAAGATAAAGGTATGCGGAGTCAGAGGAAATGTATTAGCATGGATCGAGAATTGGCTGGCGAACAGAAAGCAGAGAGTCGGGATAAATGGGTCCTTTTCAGGTTGGAAATTGGTGGTTAGTGGTGTGCCACAGGGATCGGTGCTGGGACCACAACTGTTCACAATATACATAGATGACCTGGAAGAGGGGACAGAGTGTAGTGTAACAAAATTTGCAGATGACACAAAGATTAGTGGGAAAGCGGGTTGTGTAGAGGATGCAGAGAGGCTGCAAAGAGATTTAGATAGGTTAAGCGAATGGGCTAAGGTTTGGCAGATGGAATACAATGTCGGAAAATGTGAGGTCATCCACCTTGGAAAAAAAAACAATAAAAGGGAATATTATTTGAATGGGGAGAAATTACAACATGCTGCAGTGCAAAGGGACCTGGGGGTCCTTGTGCATGAATCCCAAAAAGTTAGTTTGCAGGTGCAGCAGGTAATCAGGAAGGCGAATGGAATGTTGGCCTTCATTGCGAGAGGGATGGAGTACAAAAGCAGGGAGGTCCTGCTGCAACTGTACAGGGTATTGGTGAGGCCGCACCTGGAGTACTGCGTGTAGTTTTGGTCACCTTACTTAAGGAAGGATATACTAGCTTTGGAGGGGGTACAGAGACGATTCACTAGGCTGATTCCGGAGATGAGAGGGTTACCTTATGATGATAGATTGAGTAGACTGGGTCTTTACTCGTTGGAGTTCAGAAGGATGAGGGGTGATCTTATAGAAACATTTAAAATAATGAAAGGGATAGACAAGATAGAGGCAGAGAGGTTGTTTCCACTGGTCAGGGAGACTAGAACTAGGGGGCACAACCTCAAAATACGGGGGAGCCAATTTAAAACCGAGTTGAGAAGGAATTTCTTCTCCCAGAGGGTTGTGAATCTGTGGAATTCTCTGTCCAAGGAAGCAGTTGAGGCTAGCTCATTGAATGTATTCAAATCACAGATAGATAGATTTTTAATCAATAAGGGAATTCAGGGTTACGGGAAGAGGGCGGGTAAGTGGAGCTGAGTCCACAGCCAGATCAGCCATGATCTTGTTGAATGGCGGAGCAGGCTCGAGGGGCTAGATGGCCTACTCCTGTTCCTAATTCTTATGTTCTTATGTTCTTATTAGAATGTGCCTCGTGTGGATTTGTGGTATTGTGTAAGGACTTTACAGTATGGATTCCACACCGCTGTCACTCAAGAGCAGAGCGGTGGTGATGCCATTGTACCTCTGTGTCACCATGTACCTCGCCTCCGTTGAAGGGGAGAGAATCGGCCATCAGTCGCAATCGAATACTGGGCCACCAGGGAGGGTTTTGGCCGGGCTAGCGGTCTAGCACCCAAGAGGGGGGTACCAGGCTGCTTGGCTGAACCCGGGGGCTCAATAGTCCGGCTAACATGGAAGTCGGCCAGCAAAAAAATAAAATGGCGGCCGTGGCATTGAGCCCTCGCCTTTAGTGGCCGCTGCACAGCCAAGGCAGAGAGAGAGCATACAAAGTGCACCGACAGAAAAAGCTGTAGGGACACCGCTCGGCGGCAATAAGATTTTGCTCGCTAAATCTCGCGGGGGGTCCCGGTGGTGCATGCACTGATGACGCACGCACGGCCGGTCGGTAGCGACGGGGCAGAAGTGGAGACCGCCAGATTCTACCCCTGAGCTGAATTTAGCTTGCGGTGGCCATTTGACCAGAAATCGGCGGCCGCTCGACTCCGCTGTATGGCCTCCACAAACGGGCGGTAACGGGCCTTATTGGGAGCTGAATTTCCGCCCCATTGAGTATAAAAGCAAGGAAGTTATGCTAGACTTTGATAAAATACTGGTTAGGCTTCAGCTGGATATTGTGTCCACTGCTGGGCACTGCAATTTAGGAAGGATGTCAAGGCCCTGGTGAGGGTAAAGATGAAATTTACCAGAATGATCCCAGGGATGAGGAACCTCAGTTATGTGGAGAGAGTGGAGAAGCTGGGGTTCTCCATAGAGCAGAGATGGTTAAAGGGAGATTTAATAGAGTTGTTCAAAACTATGGGTTTTGATAGAGTATAGAGAGAGAAACTGTTTCCAGTGGCAGAATGGCGCGGTGCGAGACACCCCAGATGGTCGGTAACCAGAGGACACAGATTTAAGGTCATTGGCAAAAGAACCAGAGGGTAGATGAGAATTTTTTTTATGCAGCGAGTTGTTGTGATCCGGAACGCGCTGCCTGAAAGAAGGTTGGGAGCAGATTCAGTAGTAACTTTCAAAAGGGAATTGGATGAAAACATGAAAAGGAAAAATTTATAGGGCTGTGAAGAAATAGCAGGGGAGTGGGACTAATTGCACAAAGAACCAGCATGTGCGGTATGGGGCTGAATGGCCTCCTTCTACGACTCTATGGAAAATCAGCCCAGGCCCCTGATCTTAATCTCTGCTGGAAGTGCAGGTGCGGATCTCGAGTAAGGATGGGTTCAGATTTTGGCTATGTTATTCTTTCAGAAAGCTGGCATGGGTACAATCAGACTAATGGCCTCCTACTGTGCTGTAAAATTTCATGATCCTTCGAGTGCTGAATATTCGTTTGCATGTCTGCTTCCAAATAAATTGCTTTTTATGAAAGCTGCCCCTGGGATAAAACCACAGTTCTGGCTGCTACTAGTTCTTTCTGGCAAAGACATCCATGAAGTTGTTTTAAGACATAAGTACCCTATATTCAGCTACCCTTCCTGAAACACTACAGACTAAATGGCTGAATTTATCCACGGAACTATGATATTCCAAGCAGATTTCTAAAAGAAGGTTTATTAACCCGCTTGTGGACTGGTTCCAGCTCTATTATGAAAGGGTGCTTTTTTGTATCTTGTTGCTTTAATATATTTTATCTGTGAATAAATATGACCAAGTAGGTTAGCCTGTATTGCAGTGGTCTAGTGCCGTGTTAGCTTTCAGCCATGCGAGGCAAAAGGAGAAAGCATTGGGAATCCCACATACTCTGATTTGTACTAAACCAGGGCTACACTAATCTACACTTAACAGAGAATAAAGTCACACGGTTTCAATTCAGAAGAGACTCGGGGCGAAATTGTCCCGCACCCCGATAGGGGGCAGTAATCTTCCGGGGCTTTGACATTTATTGCCCAACCCGGTAGTCCTGCCCCTGACGCGGAATTAGGCCTTACACCCCTGTCTCCGGCTCGCCGCTTCCTTTGGGGGGCGCTCCCGGGATGGTAGAGCGATGCTGAGGCCAGTACCACGTGGATGCCCCACATAACCCTGATGTGCTTCAACGCCTCTCCCCTTGGATTAAAGGGGAAGGCCGCTGCGCACACTGCATGGCCCTTTGGTGGCCTCCACTGGGCCACCAGGGCAGTGGAAGACACTTGCACATGTGAAAACTTTGTCTTTTAATTTTGTTGATGCGATCACTTCCAGACGTCCTCAAGGAACCAAAGTACTCCAAGGTTTCAAAACTGGTTTTCAGTATTAGTCACAGCGCTTGCTGCCCACTTTTTAAAAAAGGAGGCAGAGAGAAAACAGGGAATTATAGACCGGTCAGCCTGACCTCAGTAGTGGGTAAAATGATGGAATCAATTATTAAGGATGTCATAGCAGCGCATTTGGAAAGAGGTGACATGATAGGTCCAAGTCAGCATGGATTTGTGAAAGGGATATCATGCTTGACAAACCTTCTGGAATTTTTTGAGGATGTTTCCAGTAGAGTGGACAAGGGAGAACCAGTTGATGTGGTATATTTGGACTTTCAGAAGGCTTTCGACAAGGTCCCACACAAGAGATTAATGTGCAAAGTTAAAGCACATGGGATTGGGGGTAGTGTGCTGACATGGATTGAGAACTGGTTGTCAGACAGGAAGCAAAGAGTAGGAGTAAATGGGTACTTTTCAGAATGGCAGGCAGTGACTAGTGGGGTACCGCAAGGTTCTGTGCTGGGGCCCCAGCTGTTTACACTGTACATTAATGATTTAGACGAGGGGATTAAATGTAGTATCTCCAAATTTGCGGATGACACTAAGTTGGGTGGCAGTGTGAGCTGCAAGGAGGATGCTATGAGGCTGCAGAGTGACTTGGATAGGTTAGGTGAGTGGGCAAATGCATGCCAAATGAAGTATAATGTGGATAAATGTGAGGTTATCCACTTTGGTGGTAAAAACAGAGAGACAGACTATTATCTGAATGGTGATAGATTAGGAAAAGGGGAAGTGCAACGAGACCTGGGTGTCATGGTACATCAGTCATTAAAGGTTGGCATGCAGGTACAGCAGGCGGTTAAGAAAGCAAATGGCATGTTGGCCTTCATAGCGAGGGGATTTGAGTACAGGGGCAGGGAGGTGTTGCTACAGTTGTACAGGGCCTTAGTGAGGCCACACCTGGAGTATTGTGTACAGTTTTGGTCTCCTAACTTGAGGAAGGACATTCTTGCTATTGAGGGAGTGCAGCGAAGGTTCACCAGACTGATTCCCGGGATGGTGGGACTGACCTATCAAGAAAGACTGGATCAACTGGGCTTGTATTCACTGGAGTTCAGAAGAATGAGAGGGGACCTCATAGAAACGTTTAAAATTCTGACGGGTTTAGACAGGTTAGATGCAGGAAGAATGTTCCCAATGTTGGGGAAGTCCAGAACCAGAGGTCACAGTCTAAGGATAAGGGGTAAGCCATTTAGGACCGAGATGAGGAGAAACTTCTTCACCCAGAGAGTGGTGAACCTATGGAATTCTCTACCACAGAAAGTAGTTGAGGCCAATTCACTAAATATATTCAAAAGGGAGTTAGATGAAGTCCTTACTACTAGGGGGATCAAGGGGTATGGCGAGAAAGCAGGAAGGGGGTACTGAAGTGCATGTTCAGCCATGAACTCATTGAATGGCGGTGCAGGCTCGAAGGGCTGAATGGCCTACTCCTGCACCTATTTTCTATGTTTCTATAAAAATGGAAAAGAAGCTAATATTTTTAAATCATTAGATGTTCCTTAAACCTACCTCTTTGACCAAGACTTTGGTCACCTGCCCAATTACTCCTCATGTGACTCGGTGTCAAAAATTTGCTCTTATAATATTCCTGTGAAGCGTCTTGGGACGTTTTACTACGTTAAAGACTATATAAATACAAGTTGTTGTGTAAGTGTGCGTGTTTGTTATGCCAATTTGTCCTTGATGGAGGTACATATTCATTAAGAAACTACACCGTTATAGTCAGACTGCTTTCTTTTTCGTTTCATTACTTTAAACGGCAGATTACACACAAACTTAGTTGCAGCAATGCAGAATCAGGATTTTAATGAAACTCCATACTTTACAAAACCAGTGTGAGAGCTCTGTGAGACATCACACTTCATGATCCCAGTATGAGCTGCTAAAGAGTGGTTCACTCACATCTCTTGTACCAAATGTCACCTTTGATTATTACAATCCCTGCATACTACCAATAAATCATAGCACTATATGTCAAAAATATATACACATGCCAACAGAATAACAACATAAACCAAACAAGCAGGCATTTAACAGTTCTAATTATTTTATTATCATGACCAGAAGTGACTTAATTGCTGTCATAAGCTCTTCCTAGTCCCCTAAATACAAGTGACCAAGCTGACATATTGCAGACCATTACGAATATGGCCGAATAACACTTACACATTCCACTATTTAACTTTCCTGTCAAGATATCCTTGCTTTTAGGCCTGTTTACATAATTTACAACACATGCTCATCAGAAAGCTGTTTCAACTCATCAAGTGCTGATCCCACAGACTGCCCAGAAAGAACATTTGAGGTTCTCAAATAATGCGGTTGTTCGCTCCCACACCGTGGTCTGCCATGTGGAATCTTATTAAAAGCCTTGCTAAAATCCATATACACTACATCAAACGCACTCCCCTCATCTACCCTCCTTGTTACCAACTCAAAAAATTCAATCAAGTTTGTTAGACACGACCTTCCCTTAACAAATCTGTGCTGACTATCCTTGATTAATCTGTGTCTTTCTAAATGAAGATTTATCCTGTCCCTCAGAATTCTTTCCAATAATTTTCCCAGTACTGAGGTTAGGCTGACTGGCCTGTAATTACTCGGTCTATCCCTTTCTCCCTTTTTAAACAAAGGTACCAGATTAGCAGTCCTCCAGTCCTCTGGCACCACACCTGAAGCCAGAGAGGATTTGAAAATGATGGTCAGGGCTTCTGCTATTTCCTCTTTTGCTTCGCTGAACAGCCTGGGATACATTTCATCTGGATCTGGGGATTTATCCACTTTCAAAGCTGCTAAACCCCTTACTTCCTCTCTCACTATGTTTACTTCATCTAATATTTCATATTCCTCCTCCCTGATAGCAATGTCTGCATCGCCCCCCTCCTTTGTGAAAACAGATGCAAAATATTCATTAAGAACCATACCCACTTCTTCTGCCTCTACACACACATTACCCTTGAGATCTCTAATAGACCCTATCCTTTCTTTAATTATCCTCTTGCTCTTAATATATTTATAAAACATCTTTGGGTTTTCCTTGATTTTACTTGCTAAGAATTGTTCATGCTCTCTCTTTGCTTTCCTAATAACCTTTTTAATTGCACCCCTGGACTTTCTATATTCCTCTAGAGTTCCTGCAGTATTGAGCCCTCGGTATCTGTCATAAGCCTCCCTTTTTTTCTTTATCCTACCCTGTATATCCCTAGACATCCAGGGGGCACTAGATTTGTTAGTCCCACCCTTTTTCTTTAAGGGCACATACTTGCTCTGAACCCTCCGGATCTCCTCCTTGAATGCCTCCCACTGCTCTGACAATGATTTATCATCAAGTAGCTGTTTCCAGATCACTATGGCTAAATCCCGTCTCATCTTAGCAAAATTTGCTTTTTGCCAATTTGGAACTTTTATTCCTGGTCTATCCTTGTCCTTTTCCATAACTACCTTAAATCTAACTGAATTATGGGCACTAGCATGAAAATGCTCTCCCACTAATAACCCTTCCACCTGCTCAGTTTAATTTACTAAAACTAAGTCCAGAACCGCCCCCTCCCTTGTTGGGCTTGCTACATACTGGCTAAGAAAGTTCTCCTAAATGCATTTTAGGAATGTCATACACTTTACATCCTTCACACTAATTTTATCCCAGTTAATATTGGGGTAGTTGAAATCCCCAACTATTACTGCCCTATAGTTTTTGTACTTCTCAGAAATTTGCCTACATATTTGCTCTTCTAGCTCCCTCTCACTGTTTGGGGGTCTATAGTACACTCCCAGCAGTGTGATCGCCACTTTTTTGTTTTTCAATTCGACCCATATGGCCTCGTTTGATGATCCCGCTAACATATCATCCCTCCTCACAGCTGTAATAGTTTCTTTAATCAATACCGTGACCACCCCCCCTCCCCCCTCTGTCAATGAAACTGACGGAAACTTGCGCTTTTCCGTGGTAATAGCGCTGTTAACACCCCATTAAATGTTCAGCCTTGTTAAATTCGGTGTAATGAGGGTTTTTAACAGCGTATTCACTGCTAAACCAACGTGCTGGCCCTGAGAAATGAATTTCTATATTTGTGGAGTGTCAAATTTCTCCACTGTGATAAAAATTACAATTTTTTTTAAACACTGGAGTAAAACCCTGTTGAAACGGCAGTGCGTGTTTTCAAGAGCACACTATAAGTAGGGATTGCTGATTTTTCAGTTTGGGGTGGTGCAGCTTTAAATGTTGCCCAGAGCTGGCAGGGGTTGGCGCTGTCCCTTTAAGTGTCAGCAGATTGAGGCTGTGGGCAGAGCGCGGTGTGCAGTGAAGGGGGAAAGCTGGTGTGTGAGTGCGCTGGGTGAGGCCAGCAGTGCCCCCAGCGATCCGTGCACCGCTCGGAAGGAGAACCTCGGGCTGCAGGATCAGCACCTACAACATGGAAAGGAGACAACCCTGTCGCCCCTCACTGCCGGCCTCGTAAACCGATCGGCAGCGCTGCACTTCCCAACTTTAGGGGGAATAAAATGGAATTAATCACTTTAATTGTCACATCCCTGCTTTTGCTCTGCGCGCAGCACAATAAGTTTATACGGTAAGTCCGTGTTGCACTTGGCGATCTTGCATTGTTTTAAGTTAGATTAACAATATGTCTCTCTCGATTCGATTTCTGAAAAGCTTGTAACTTTTTTTCAGTGTGAATCTTGCTACTTTGTGGGGAAAAGGGAAGGGGGTTGTACAAACTGCCTGCTTTCAGTGTCGATGCAGTCAGATAAAGAAACAGGTTAATAGTTAGATTAGAGAAACATTACATTGACACACGCAACAATAAGAAAGACTTGCATTTATATTGATATATTATGTATATTTAACATATATCTATGTCAGCATGTGTGTATACATATGCATGTGTATGTGTGTGTACGTATGCATGTGTATATGTATATGTGTGTGTATACATATGTAGAAGTATGTGTGTATATACATACATATGTATGTATATATGTGTGTGTATACATATGCATGTGTATATGTGTGCATATGTATGTCTGTATGTATACACACACATATTGCAGCCAATATTTCCTGTCCTTTAACTGACTGGGTTGGAGGATACCGCTGGTAAAACACCAAGTGCTGTTTGCTAATTGCCTGCTCTGAAGGCAGAGGAAATGCAGGATTAATTTAAATGAATTTCCCTTTCTACAGTTTGCAAAGACTTGTTAACCCTTCCATATTGCATTGACCTAGTTCTGTCTTCCAAGTGTCTCTGGGTTTTTTAAAAACATTTTAATCCCTTCCTTCTCCACTACTTTTGAATGGAGATCATTTTTGGTATGGGGAAGAAGCCAGTTAGTTTTCATACACATTAACCCGCCGGCTAGTACTTGTTCCAATGTTTGATAACCTAGATTTAGGTTTTAGATTCAGTACAGAACACTGGCCAGCGGCAGTGTGCTGAGATTTCACAATCGAGCCTGCACGGAATTTTATATTAAACATTTTTAATAGTTAACGTTTAAACTAATAATTCAAAACACAACGCATTGCTCTACTGGATTAATGTAACAATCATGAAAACAGCTCGGTTGAGCCAGAAGCATGGTCTGTTGTTCATCTGAAGTTAATTCTGGATTTTCAAGCATTCAGCGAAATCATTGATGTACCTCCACTATGTGGCTGCAATTAATGATTAGATCTCTAAACCCCCGCCCCCCAAAAAATTAGTTATAGATAGAATTAGATAGAATTGCATTTATATAGTGCCTTTCATGACCTCAGGACGTCCTAAAGCCTTTACAGCGAATGAAATATAATTGAACATTATTCAAAGGTTAAAGAAAAGGATGAGATTTGATAATTTCAGTCAAAACACATGATTTTCAACTTATTTTTATTTATAGTTCAATCATTTCATTTGTATCGAATAGTACACAGGGATCAGAGCTTGTGTGCCACATATTGTGGAATGTCATGCTGTGGTCCTCACTCTTGTTATAGGCTGGCATTTGACGAATTATGTAGAATGTCCCATAAACTCTACAATCTCGGATTCTATTTTTGTCACCTTGTGCAAGGTTGGATATTTAACCCAAACCAAGTTAAACTTTATCCGGAGTGAAGTATTGGCTGTTTTCTTTATAAAATAGCTTCAAGATACTTTCTATGGTAGTTCAGTTTAACCATAGGCCATCGCTAAAACTCATCATATGTTGTATGAAAAGCTATACTAATGTAAGAGCTGGGACAAGATTAGCAATCTGGCCAACACATGACTTCACACTATCCTCTTAATGATAAAGTGGAACTTTTAGAATCAGTTCTTATTTGCCAAAGGGAATGCTCCTCCTATATAGGATTCAGTCTCACAGGAGTACTGTCTTCACGGAAAAAGTGTTTGGGAAATCTTTCATGGGGGAGGAGGGGAGAAAGAAACCACAAAAGTAATTTAACATTGAGTGTGAATGTCATGGTGATGCCATTCAATGATTTACACCATCACATCAACACAAGCAGGAAAGGCTTTGTCAAACATATCCACCAGATCTTTTTAATTAACCCTTCCCCTACCTCCTGCACATGCACATTTTGTCACATATCATAGAATCATACTGCACAGAAAGAGACCATTTCGACGGTTGTGTCTTATCCAATTAGGCCCACTCCTCTGCTCTCTCCCCATAGCTCTGCAATGTTTCCTTTTTAAGTGTCAGCCATGGCTCAGTGGGTAGCACACTGCCCTCTGAGTCAGAAGGTTGTGGGTTCAAGTCCCACTCCAGGGACTTGAGCACAAAAATCCAGGCTGACACTCCCAGTGCAGTACTGAGGGAATGCTGCACTGTCGGAGGTGCCGTCTTTCGGATGAGACGTTAAACCGAGGCCCCGTCTGCCCTCTCAGGTGGACGTAAAGGATCCCACGCACTATTTCGAAGAAGAGCAGGGGAGTTCTCCCCGGTGTCCTGGCCAATATTTATCCCTCAATCAACATCACTAAAACAGACTATCTGGTCATTATCACATTGCTGTTTGTGGGAGCTTGCTGTGTGCAAATTGGCTGTCGCATTTTCCACATTACAACAGTGACTACACTCCAAAAGTACTTCATTGGCTTTAAAGCGCACGGAGATGTCTGTTGGTCGTGAAAGGCGCTATATAAATCCAAGTCTTTCTATTTATCCAATTCCCTTTTGAAAGTTGCTATTGATTCCCTTTCCACCGCCCTTTCAGACAGCGTGTTCCAGATCATAAGAACGCGCTGTATTTTTTTTAAATTCTCCTCATCTCCTCCCTGGCTTTTTTGACTGATCTTAAATATGGTTTACTCTGGTTATCAACCCTCCTGCCAGTGGAAACAGTTTCTCCCTATCCACTCTATCAAAACCCTTATCATTTTGAACACCTCTATTACATCTCTCCGTAACTGTCTCTGCTCTGAGGAGGACAAACCCAGCTTCTATAGTCTCTCCACATGGTCCCTCATCTCTCGTCCCATTCTGGTCAATGTCTTCTGCAGCCTCTCCATGGGCTTGACATCCTTCCTAAAGTGTGGTACCCAGAATTGGACACACTACTCCTGTGGGGCCGAGTGACTGTTTTATATAGCATAACTTCCTGGCTTTTGTACTGGATGCCTCTATGTATAAAGCCCAGGAACCCATTTGCTTTATTAACTGCTCTGTTAACATGTCTTGCTAGCTTCAAAGAATTGAGCACAAACTCCTCCAGGTCTCCCTCTTCTTGCAACCCCTTTAAAATTGTAGCATTTAGCATGTATTGTCTCTCCTCATTCTTCCTACCAAAATGTATCACCCTCACCTTTTTCTGCATTGAATTTCATCTGCTGTATGCCCGCCCATTCTATCAGTCATTCGAGGATCGAAGCACAGGTGTGCCTTTGCCATTTTTATGCTGATACAATAGGGAAATTATATCTCCATTATCCCCTTTCCCATTAATCAACTTCATTTTAAAATTTCTTTTCAATCAAAATAAGCCATGAATTTACGTGCCTGTGTGTCAGCATGAAGGAACAAGGAATGTCAGAAAGCTTTGTTCTAAAGTTCAGATACATTTTCCTGAAAGCAAAATGGGTTGTAATAAATAATAAAATGAATTAAACAGGGCTATATTTAATTATAATGTAAGTTTACAGAGAAAAATAATAACACTGTGACTTCAGATCAGTGGTAAAATGGTGCACAAGGACAATAACAAGGATAATTTTAGCTATGAGGAAAGGTTGGATAGGTTGGAGTTGTTTTCTTTGGAACAGAGGAGGCTGAGGGGAGACTTGATTGAGGTATATAAAATTATAAGGAGCCTAGATAGAGTGGATAGGAAGGACCTGTTTCCCCTAGCAGAGGGGTCAACAACCAAGGGGATAGATTTAAAGTAATTGGTAGGAGGTTTTGAGGGGAAATGTTTTCACCCAGAGGATAATGGGGGTCTGGAACTCACTGCCTGAAAGGGTGGTCGAGGCAGAAACCCTCATGGCATTTAAAAAGTACTTGGATATACACTTGAATTGCCGTAACCTACAGGGCTACGGACCAAGAGCTGGAAAGTGGGATTAGGCTGGATAGTTCTTTGTCAGCCGGCACGAACATGATGGGCCGATTGGCCTCCTTCCATGCTGTAAATTTCTGTGATACCAGGTACCGAATACTGAAATTGAAGCCAGTTTGCATACAGCTTGGGTTAACATGGTCTGTACATTTTGTATCTAGCCCCAGGAAATTTGACAGCAGCTTGCTAATTCACTGCTAGGGGGCTCTAATCTTTCTGACATTTGACAGCTGTGGAAACTACAGTAGGAGGATTGTGTGGAACGTGAACGACCTCCTCCGTGAAACGGCCCACTTTGAAACACGTTCATCTTTTCGCTGTAAACAAGACGTGGTATTACTCAACATGGAATGAAAATAAAATCGTAAGGAATTCTTGGACATTCTGGTGGCCAGAAGCCATCGGTATCCCTGACACCACGTACCCGGGAGCAATGCTGGAGGTACAGGGCAGATTTGGTCTCCGCTTTCTTTAATTAGTTTAAATTTTCAATCTCTCGGAGAGGAGAGCCTTTATTTGGGAAAATCAATATTTATAATTGATACATTTCTCTGAATTTGACAATTTTTTTCAAGAGTTAAATCTTTTTTTCATGAATTGTATCAATTTAAGCATTTTTGGGTTGTATCCTCACAATTAGTTGATGATTTCATTTTTTGGAATATGTGTTACTATGGTCCAGGAATCGATGATTCATCAGTGTCTTAACATACAAACAAACTGAAAGAGATATTAGCCAAGGCTTGTTTGGCAGCACCTCCCAAACCCGCAACCTCTACCACCTAGAAGGACAAGGGCAGCAGGCGCATGGGAACACCACCACCTCCAGATTCCCCGCCAAGTCACACACCATCCTGACTTGGAAGTATATCTCCATTCCTTTATCATCGCTGGGTCAAAATCCTGGAACTCCCTCCCTAATAGCACTGCGGGAGCACCTTCACCACACGGACTGCAGCAGTTCAAGAAGGCGGCTCACCACCACCTTCTCAAGGGGCAATTAGGGATGGGCAATAAATACCGGCCTTGCCAGTGACGCCCACATCCCATGAATGATTTTTTTTTAAACTCCACAGGTTTGGCAATGGTGTAAAGCTGAAATCACTTGGGACCAGCACTCTCACCTCTGAGTCAGAAAGTTGTGGGTTCAAGTCCCACTCCAGAGACTTGAGCACAAAAATATAGGCTAATGCTCCAGTGTAGGGAGCGCTGCACTGTCGGAGGTGCCATCCTTTGGATGAGACGTTAAACCGAGGCCCCGTCTGCTCTCTCAGGTGGACAGAAAAGATCCCAGGACACTATTTCGAAGAAGAGCAGGGGAGTTTTCCCCGGTGTCCTGGGGCAATATTTATCCCTCAATCAACAGCACTAAAACAGATTATCTGGTCATTATCACATTGCTATTTGTGGGAGCTTGCTGTGCACAAACTGGCTGCCTCGTTTCCCACATTACAACAGTGACTACACTTCAAAAAATAACTTCATTGGCTGTAAAGTGCTTTGAGGTTGTGAAAGGCGTTATATAAATGCATGTCTTTCTTTCAATATATAAATAATATATCACTATACCTAACGTTCTAACTATTCCCAATCAATTGAAATTTTAGCTTATTTTCACAGTTACACTTTGAGGAAATCAATTATTGAATTATTAATAATAAACAAAAAATCTATAATTGCTGGACACACACAGGTCAGTCAGCATCTGTGGAGAGATCAAGACAAGTCAACATTTCATATTGAGCCCTTCTTCAGGAATGTGAAATCACTGTGAAGCATTTCTTCAATAGATCTGTCCCAAAATGAGAATACCACTGTAACATTCTGAAGTGTAACAGTGTATAGAAAGTGACAGAATCTTCAGAAGTGAGAAGTATTTTCAAAATGGAAATCTCTTTCATGTTGTTGGTATGGTAAAATATTGATGAGTTAAAGATCCCAAGAAAAATAATTGTCAATTTAATTGACCTGAATACATTCTGCAAGGGAGAATACTGTACATTTTAAATTATAAGACAGCTTAGAATTAGCAAATGAACTTTGTGGGACAATGTCATCATCATAGGCAGTCTCTTGAATCAAGGATGCCTTGCTTCCACATCAAAAAGTTCACAGGTGTTTCAATGAAGGACCTAATATTCCGGATCCCAAACTAAATCCTGAAGGGTGGAAGATGCCTGTGCGTGGATTTTTTAACGTGTGGTGGCCGTTGCACACCAGCCACCTCACGGGCTTGACAGAGCTAGGTCTTGGTCCAGAAGCAAAGATTAACCAGGATGACTGGAGACCAGCTCTGCTGCACGGACCCAGTGCGCACACATATCGCAGTGTGGGCTGGGCCCGTGCTGCCCCAGGGCCCTCGCCTCTCCTGGGCTCCGAACTCACGCCTCTCCTGGGCCCCGATCACATCCTCTACAGTCTCTCACTGCTCCTTCGCCCCGACCTCGCCGCTCCTTCGCCCCGACCTCGCCGCTCCTGCTGTACCTGCCCACGCTCCAATCACTGACCTGGACCTTGGTGATGTCATTCTTCACTGCCGCTGCTCTCCTGCCCCAGCACGTGCTGCTCCCTGGAGTGGTACACCGCCACACTGCTCCTTCCACTCCCCGGCCTGCTCCGATGGTGATCGCAAGCCAGGGATGTATACAGTACTAAGTCACATACCTTATAATAATGTGTACTTCTAGCAACATTCATTATGCTACCCAGAAGCATATTCATCTGCGACAGTCGAACTTCAGAGCTACAGACTCATTGCAAATAAACTACCTGTACCTTTGAGTCATACAGTCATTATTACGGCACAGAAGGAGGCCATTTGGCCCATTGAGTCCATGCCAGCTCTCTGTAGAGCAATCCAGTCAGTCCCATTCCCCCGCTCTATCACCGTGGCCCTGCAAGTTTATTTCCCTCAAGTGCCTATCCAATGTCCTTTCTGAAATCATTGATTGTCTCTGTTTATCATTGAAAGTTGGCATGCAGCTACAGCAGGTGGCGAAGAAGGCAAATGGCATGTTGGCCTTCATAGCAAGAGGATTTGAGTATAGGAGCAGGGAGGTCTTGCTGCAGTTGTACAGGGCCTTGGTGAAGCCACTCCTTGAATATTGTATACAATTTTTGTTATATATGTAAACCCGTAAATACCTTGTTTAACCACCCGAGAACTCATCCTCTGGAGTCCCATGGGAGCACCTGTACATAAGGAGGCCTCACAGGCTGGAGAGGCACTCTGAGATCTGTAATAAAGGACTATGGTCACACCTTACTTTGAGCTTACAGTATCTGGTCAGATTCTTATTCAAGACATAACAGTTTTGGTCTCCTAATCTGAGGAAGGACATTCTTGCTATTGAGGGAGTGCAGCGAAGGTTCACCAGACTGATTCCCGGGATGGCAGGACTGACATATGAGAAGAGACTGGATCGACAGGGCCTGTATTCACTGGAGTTTAGAAGAATGAGAGGAGATCTCATAGAAACAGAAAAAATTCTGATGGGATTGGACAGGTTAGATGCAGGAAGAATGTTCCCGATGTTGGGGAAGTCCAGAAGCAGGGGTCACAGTCTAAGGATAAGGGTTAAGCCATTTAGGACCGAGATAAGGAGAAACTTCTTCACTCAGAGAATTGTGAACCTGTGGAATTCTCTACCACAGAAAGTTGTTGAGGCCAGTTCGTTAGATATATACAAAAGGGAGTTTATGGCCCTTATGGCTAAAGGGTTCAAGGGATATGGAGACAAAGCAGGAATGGGGTATTAAAGTTGCATGATCAGCCATGATCATATTGAATGGTGGTGCAGGCTCGAAGGGCCTACTCCTGCACCTATTTTCTATGTTTCCACCTCCCTCGTTGGCAGCGAGTTCCAGGTCATTACCACTCCCTGCGTAAAAAAAGTTCTTCCTCACATCCCCCCTGTATCTCTTGCCCAAAACCTTAAATCTGTGTCCCCTAGTCCTGGTACCATCAGTTAATGGGACAGTTTTTCTCTGTCTACCTTATCCAAACCCATCTTGTATACCTCCATCAAATCGCCCCTCAACCTCCTTTGCTCCAAGGAGAACAAATAAATGAAATCAATGACAATAGCTCAGTGAAACAACATGCTTTTAATTACAGTTAATGCAGACACTTATCAAAGAAGCAAAATGCAGCAGATTGCAAACAGTAAAATCATATATACAGTAGCTGGACTGGGGCTGAGATGATTGGCCTCCAACAGCCACAACCATCTTCCTTTGTACACATAGACAGCGTTTTGATTTCCATATTTACGAAAGGATATACTTGCTGTGGAGGCAGTTCAGAAAAGGTTCACTAGGAGATGAGGGGTTGACTTATGAGGAAAAGTTGAGTAGGTTGGGCCTCTACTCATTGGAATTCAGAAGAATGAGAGATGATCTTATCGAAACATATAGGATTATGAGGGGGCTTGACAAGGTGAATGCAGAGAGGATGTTTCCACTGATGGGGGAGACTAGAACTAGGGGGCATAATCTTAGGATAAAAGGCCATCCATTTAGAACTGAGATGAGAAATTTCTTCTCTCAGAGGATTGTAAATCTGTGGAATTCGCTGCCTCAGAGAGCTGTGGAAGCTGGGATATTAAATAAATTTAAGACAGAAATAGTTTCTTAAATGATAAGGGGTTATGGGGAACGGGCAGGGAAGTGGAGCTGTCCATGATCTGATCAGCCATGATCTTATCGAATGGCGGAGCAGGCTCGAGGGCCATATGGCCTACTCCTGTTCCTATTTCTTATGATCTTATGTTCATATGTTTGTCTAGCCTCCCCTTAAATGCATCTATACTATTCGCTTCAACCACTCCCAGTGGCAGCAAGTTCCACATTCTCACATGAACTCTGACAAAATTTCCTTTCTGTATTGCAGAGGCACTGAGGCCAACAGTAGTGCCTTTATCTTGCTGAACATAGCTCAGAACCTAAGACTTTACTGGCCTGTGTGGTTCAGCTATACACTGCCTTACCAGAGGAGCCATCAGTGGAATGTTGGTTGCATTTCACCACCTCATTGCTTTGAACTTAAACTTACTCAGTAATCTTAAATAAACCTTTTTTTTAAACAGGGCAATGAATGATCTTGGGGAGTATATAACCACTGATATAGAAATTTCCTGGTTACCAAATCTAGATGATTTAATGAAGGGATACGCCCGGAACTTTCGACCAGGAATAGGAGGTAAGCCCATGTTCAACAACACAAAGACAGATAGGATCATTGTAGCTGCAGTTTAAAAAGTTGAGCGGTGATATAATCGAGGTGTTTAAAATGATAAAGGCATTCAATAGCGTAGATACAGAGAAACTATGTCCTCTGATGGAGGAATCAAAAACAAGAGGGCAAATTGTACATTTGGAGCTCGGCCATTTAGGAATGAAATCAGAAAGCCCTTTTTGACAAAAGGTAGTGAAAATTTGGAAAACTGCTCAAAAGGCTGGTTGCTGGGTACATTGGAATTTTCAAGACTGAAATGGATAGATATTTGTTCGGTAAGGGCGGTGTAATGTATGCACCTGTGAGCATGCTCGCAGGTTTGTGGAGCTGTTGCATTGTGAGTGGCTTAGCCAGTCATGTGATGTTCACAAGGCTCAATAAAACCCCAGCCAGTTGAGTCCAGGTTCTCCACGATGCGGCGTGCAGTTGTGAACCTGGTGGATGAACTGGTCGGGTTCAGTTTGATTGTTAAACCTTTGCTAATAAACCAACTTGTTCTTTACAGCAAATGTGTAGCTGTGAATTCTTAAGCAAAGAACCCATGGAGCAAATACACTGCAGGTATCAAGGTGTGTGTTAATGTATGCAATAAAGGTTCAAACTGAATACTGTTTAACTAAGCAAGGTACAACCTTGCCTTGTTTTATTTAGGCCCAAAGTGTCTGACTCTCAGAATGGCTGGCCTTTTATACCCGAGCAGTGCCATGTGTGTGCTGCTCAGTGGCCTCCAACAATGACACCATCTGGTGGCTACAAACAACATGTACATACATGACAATACCCTCCTCTGAGATCTTATCACGGCCTTTCACAGGTTGAGACGGTCCGGTGCTTTACGCTCCCGGGTTGACCGTCTCAGTTCGATTCCAGCCTTGGGTGAATGTGCGGAGTCTGTTGTGGCTGGTGGCTGGATGACTGACTTGTTGGGGGTGGCAGTGGCCATGTCAGGAATTGCAAGTCCATTTTTATTGAACAAGTCCATGATGGAAATTCTGAGTCCACTGAAGGCTGTTGGTAGGTTGGTTAATCGTCGACGGTTTCTTTGTCCGACTGGCTCATCTGTGTGCCTCAGCTTTGTTTGATTCATGTGTTTCCTGCAAGTTTTCCCATTCTTGAGCTTAATAACAAATACTCTGTTGCCCTCCTTGGCTATGACCGCACCAGCGATCCATTTGGGACCCTGGCCATAATTCAACACATATACGGGATCATTAACAGAAATCTCACGTGACACAGTTGCGTGATCGTGGTACCCTTGTTGAATCTGTCTTCTGTATTCAACATGATTACTTAAATCCGGGTGTACGAGAGATAACTTGGTCTTAAGACCTCTTTTCATCATGAGTTCAGCAGGCGAGACCGCTGTGAGTATGTAGGCTCTTGTCCTGTAACTCAGCAGTATGCAAGACAAGCGGGTCTGCAGTGACCCTTGGTTACTCTCCTCATGCTTTGCTTGATAATTTGTACAGCACGTTCTGCTTGCCCGTTGGATGCAGGCTTGAATGGTGCTGACCTTACATATTTTATGCCATTAAATTTTACAAACTCCTGAACCACCTGACTGGTGAAACACGACCCATTGTCTGTCACCACTATATCCGGCAGACCATGTGTCGCGAACATGACATTGCGATTCTCTATGGTTGCCGTGGACGAACTTAATGACATGATTATGCATTCTGTCCACTTCGAATAAACATCCACCACCACTAAAAATATCTTTCCCTGGAAGGGATCTGCAAAATCTACATGGATCCTGGACCAAGGTTTGGATGGCCATGACCACAGACTCAACAGTGATTTCTTTGGTGCTTTGCTGAGTTGTATGCAGGTGTTGCACTGATGCACGCATGCTTCCAGCTCAGAATCAATTCCTGGCCACCATACGTGGGACCTGGCGATGGCCTTCATCATCACTATACCCGGATGTGTACTGTGTAACTCACGCACAAACTTCTCTCTCCCTTTCTTCGGCATTACAACTCGATTGCCCCACAATATGCAATCTGCTTGAATAGACAGTTCGTCCTTGCGACGAATGTACGGTTTGGCCTCCTCGCACATTTGCTTAGGTATGGCGGACTAATCCTCTTTGAGGATGCAACCCTTTATCACCGATAATATCGGGTCCTGGCTGGTCCAGGTCTTAACTTGTTGAGCCATGACAGGGGTACCTTCACTCTCAAAGCATCGATGATTAACATTCAATCTGACGGTTGTGGCATTTCCACCTCCGATGTAGGCAACGGCAACTGGCTCAAAGCATTGGCACAATTCTCTGTGCCTGGTCTGTGGCGAATGACATTATCATAGGCAGATAATGTCAGCGCCCACCTTTGGATGCGGGATGAAGCATTGGTATTGATACCTTTGCTCTCGGAAAACAACGAAATGAGCGGCTTGTGATCGGTCTCTAATTCGAACCTCAGACTGAACAGGTATTGATGCATCTTTTTAACACCGTACACACACACTAAAGCTTCTTTTTCGACCATGCTGTAGGCTTTTTCTGCTTTAGACAAACTTTTGAATGCATACGCAACAGGTTGAAATTTCCCCGACTCATTGGCTTGTTGTAACACGCAACCAATTCCATACGATGATGCGTCACAGGCCAAAACTAAACATTTACATGGGTCATAATGTACCAGCAGCTTGTTCAAGCAAAGCAGATTGGTGGCTTTCTCGAAAGCTCTGTCTTGCAATGCACCCCACACCCAGTTGTTGCCTTTTCTCAATAGCATATACAGTGGTTCAAGTAAGGTGCTCAATTTAGGTAGGAAGTTACCAAAGTAGTTGAGTAGACCCAGGAACGAATGCAGCTCCATCACGTTCTGCGGCTTGGGTGCATTCTTGATGGCTTTGGTTTTCATGTCAGTAGGTCTGATGCCATCAGCGGCAATGTTCCTCCTGAGAAATTTGACCTCCAGTGCCATGAAGACGCACTTCGAGCTTTTAAGTCTGAGTCCCACTCTGTCCAAACGCAGTAGAACCTCTTCCAGGTTGTTCAGATGTTTCTTGGAGTCACGACCAGTGATCAGGATGTCATCTTGGAACACGCCGGTTCTGGGAACGGACTTCAGTAGACTTTCCATATTCCTCTGGAATATTGCTGCAGCCGAGCGAATTCCAAACGGGCACCTGTGGTAAATAAACAGTCCTTTGTGCATGTTAATGCATGTAAGTCTCTTCGACATCTCGACCAGCTCCTGCATCATATAGGCCAACATCAAATCACCGTTATACGACACATTAAATTTGTGCACTGCCAATCACCTTTATCAATTCTTTGGTGTACGTGCGCAGCTTGGCTTTAACAGGGCTCAGCTTGGGCCTCATAGTCTTAGTATCCCACAGCTTATTAAATGCTTTCTCGTTCATGATCAACTGACTCGACCCTGTGTCCAGTTCCATCGATACCGGTATCCTGTTAAACTTACATTAATCAAAATTGGTTTGCTCTTGGTTATGAAAGAGTACAGTCCATACACTTCCTCCTCTGGCATCTCAGATTGCGTATCCGGATCCACGCTAGTCTGACTCTCATCCTCCACGTGGTGCGTCGCAGCTCTCTTGCTCATCTGCGGACACTTGCGCTGGAGATGCCCTACTCTCAGACAGCCTTTGCGACGATATTGCTTAAATCGGCACTGCTGGTGCCGATGATTTTCCCCACAATGCCAACACGGAGAAGTCGGATACATTCCCGCTGGCGGACTTTGGGCAGCCACAGGTTTCGCGAACACAGCCGGATAGGCCGTGCCATGTGCCGCTCTGCCGAACGCCGACTCAATCGCATTTACAGTACTTGCCGAGGTTCGGTTCTTCACCGCTATTTGCTTTAGACTCCTGTCCGTCGTCACACATGATTGAGTGATCTGGATGGCCCTTTTTAAATCCAACTCCTCCACCACCAGAAGTTTGCACAGGATCACCTCGTGGTTGATATCGATAACAAAGAAGTCCCGCAGTATGTCTGCCAGCACCGTCCCGAACTTGCACGGTCCCGCTAGATGTCTCAGGTCGGCAACGAATCCCGCCGCGCTCTGGCCCTCCGATCGAACGTGTGTATAAACCTGTATCTCGAGATGATGATGCCATCGTCTGGCTTGAGGTGCTCCTGTACCAATATACACAACTCCTCGTACGTTTTCTCTGTTGGATCACTAGGCAAGAGTAGATTCTTTATCAGACCGTAGATCTTCGAACCGCACACAGTGAGGAACACGGTCCAGCGCCGATCTACATCGTCGACCCCCTTCATTTTGTTGGCCACGAAGTACTGGTTCAAACGGCTCACAAAGTCTGCCCAATCTTCTCCCTCCACGAATCGCTCTAAAAATCCAATTGTGCTCACTTTGCAAACAAAGATTCTTGTATTCTCTTCGCCAAATGTTATGTATGCAATAAAGATTCAAACTGAGTACTGTTTAACTAAGCAAGGTACAACCTTGGCTTTGCTTTACTTCGGCCCAAAGTGTCTGACTCTCAAAATGGCTGGACTTTTATACCTGAGTAGCACCATGTACATGCTGCTCAGTGGCCTCCAACAACGACGCCATCTAGTGGCTACAAACAACATGTACATACATGACAGTGTGGAGTAAAGTCGGGTAAATAGAGTTGAGGTGTCGTTCAGCCATGATCGAATGGAATGGCGGAGCAAGCTCAAGAGGCTGAATGACTTACTCATGTTCCTATGTGTGGTCATTGGATGAGGGCTGGATCGGGGCCAACTCCAGTACCCACTCTGTGCTCACTGCCCTAACTCACATCTAAAGGATGACCACTTGGATATGGGACCGAAGGCTGGCAGATATCCACGAACAGCACACCAGCACATGCCAGCACCTCGAGATGAGGGGAGGAAAAGTAGGAAAAAAAAGACCAAACACACAAATTGGGAATGTAGGCTGTAGTTTTATTCACAATCTATATCAATGAGTGGGCCAAATGTAATAGATCCACGTTTGCTGATGATACAAAGCTCGGTGGGAATGTAAGTTGTGAGGAGGATGCAAAAAGGCTTCAAGGGGATATAGACAGGCTCAGTGAGTGGGCAAGAACACGGCAAATGGAATACAATGTGGAGAAATGTGAAGTTATCCAATTTGGTAGGAAAACTAGAAAAGCAGAGTATTTTTAAATGGTGAGAGATTGAGAAATGTTGGTGTTCAGAGGGACCTGGGGGTCCAGTGATTTTTCTTTTCCATGTTTACAGTGACTGTCACTTTAAGACTTTTTTTGAACCGTGGAACCACATGACCTTCAGCCATACCCACATCTTATATATATGGCACCAATCACTGTGTTAACATGCAGGTACAGCAAGCAATTAAGAAAGCAAATGGTATGTTGACCTTGATGACAAGAGGATTTGAATATAAGAGTAAAGACATCTTACTGCAAGTATATAGGGCCCTGGTGAGACCACACCTGGAGTATTGTGTATAGTTTTGGTCTCTTTACCGAAGGAAGGATATACTTGCCATAGAGGAAATGCAACGAAGATTCACCAGACTGATTCCTGGGGTGGGGGGATTGCCCTATGAGGAGAGATTGAGTAGACTAGGCCTATAGCCTCTAGAGTTTAGAAGAATGAGAGGTGATCTCATTGAAACATACAAAAGTCTTGCAGGGTTTGACAGGGTAGATGCAGGGAGGGTGTTTCCTCTGGCAGAGGAGTCTAGAACCAGAGGTCACAGTCTCAGGATAAGAGGTCGGCCATTTAGGAGGAATTTATTCACTCGGGGTGGTGAATCTTTGGAATTCTCTGCTCCAGAGGGCTGTGGAGGCTCAGTCCTTGAGCATATTCAAGACACAGAGCGCTAGATTTTTGGATATTAAGGGATATGGGGATAGAATGGGAAAGTGGAGTTGAGGTCGAAGATTGAATGGTGGAGGTTGAATGGTGGAGCAGGCTCAAGGGGCTGAATGGCCTACTCCTGCTCCTAATTCTTATGTTCTTATAACCTAAAGCACCGATGGAGAAGTATTGTGAACTGGCAGCACATGGTTATCGAATTCACGTATACATTCAGAGGGGATCAAAGTCCATTGTAACACCAAGCCCAATTGTTAATGATCAGGCTAATCTAACCGCTGCAGTTCAGATATAAATATTAATCATCCATCTTCATGTATATGTTCAGGTTAATTGTCACGAATATTCAGCCGCATCAAGGGCACCACGGTGTTGTTGTGCGATGGGTTTGTGTGGGTAATTGGAGATCAAACATAGGTAATATGCTATGCGGTTTAACATTAATTTATTCAAATTCCATAATGTATGGATATTTTTCTTTAAAGTCTTTGTAATTTACTGATTTTGTGCTTTGATTATACAGGGCCTCCTTTGAACGTAGCACTGGCTATAGAAGTTGCCAGTATTGATCACATATCGGAAGCTAATATGGTACTCTTTCCTCTTTCCTTGTTTAAAAAGATGTATGTGAAAAGAAAGACTTGGATTTATATAGCGCCTTTCATGACCACCGGACGTCCCAAAGTGCTTTACAGCCAATGAAGTATTTTTGGAGTGTAGTCACTATTGTAATGTGGAAAACGCGGCAGCCAATTTGTGCACAGCAAGCTCCCACACACAGCAATGTGATAATGACCGGATCATGTTTTATTTGTTATGTTGATTGAGGGATAATTATTGACCAGGCACTGGGGATAACTCCCCTGCTCTTCTTTGAAATACTGCCATGGATCTTTATGTCCACCTGAGAGAGCAGACCGGGCCTCGGTTTAACGTCTCATCCGAAAAATGGCACCTCCGACAGTGCAGCGCTCCCTGGATATTTTGTGCTCAAGTCCCTGCAGTGGAACTTGAACCCACAACCTTCTACCTCAGAGGCGAGAGAGAGTGCTAACAACATTGCTGACGGGTATGTTGTCTGTAACATAACAAAATAAAACAGAATGCGCAACACAGCAGAGCTCTGAGTGAGTACACATTGTTGGGCTTGTGAAACAAAGCCTTGGCTGGCCAAGAGGCAGCACTATGTGGGGATGAGAAGTTTCTCAAACCCTGTAGTAATATTCTGGCTTGTCAGAGCGGGCGGACTGAAAACTGCGTCTGAATCTGGTTAACCTCATCCTAAATAAGGTGTCACACAAAAATGAAAAAGATAATGAAAGGACTAGGGTAGGCATTATTACTTGCCAATACATGTGTTTGGTAATGGAAGTAAATGTGTCGCAAACTCTCCCTAATCTGTCCCACAATCTCGGATATGATGCATTGTTAAAGGCTTCATTACCAAGAGAGAAGCCACAGAAATATTTTCTCTGTGACATGCCTTTCACCATAATGTGCTTTCCTGTGAAGCTTCTAAAATAAGTGTTATACAGATGGCATTTTACATGGTTTTTGATGTATTAATATACATTACAATATGTTGTTTTTCTCTAAGACAATGAGTGGCAGATAATCTTTCAACCTCTGAAGATAGGAATGAGAATCCAGACAGCTTCATTTAAATTGTCAGGCTCTGAATGAATAACTGATAGACCTCTGCTTCTCCCCATCTTTAGTAATTCAGGCCCTTTTCTTTCTATATAAATTGTCTTTGTGGGAAATGGCAATATAATAAGGCAGCCTGGTGAAACAGCTGTTTCCCGGTGAATGGCACAAGCTCTACTTCAGGGCAGATATCGTGAACCTGCAGCATAGAAACTTCACTTTGTCTTTTAATGTGAAGAGCAGACAGTACTCCAGATGTTCTGGACAACATTTATCCCTCAAAGCACCCAAGCAGATTATCTAGTCATTTATCTCATTTGTTGTTTGTGGGACCTTATTTTGTGCAAAGTAGCTGCCATATTTACCTATAAAACATTGACTACACTTTAAAAGTAATTAATTAGCTGTGGAGTGCTTTAAGATGTCTTAAAGATGTGAAAGTTGCTACTTAAATCCAAGTTTCTTCTTCTTAGTTCTGGTAGGACATTAGCTTCCCTCCAGTCTCCTCTCCCCCTGAAGATACTGGATTTACATGTTTAAAAAAAATTCATTCATATGATGTGAGCCGGCATTTATTGCCCATCCCTACTTGCCCTCGAGAAGGTGGTGGTGAGCCTGCCTTCCTCAATACAACTGAGTGTCTCGCTGGGCCATTTCAGGGGGCAGTTAAGAGTCAACCACATTGCTGTGGGTCTGGAGTCACATATCGGCCAGACCGGGTAAGGGCGGCAGATTTCCTTCCCAAAAGGGACATTAGTGAACCAGATGGGTTTTTAACCACAATCCAGCAGTTTCATTACTGATACTAGCTTTTTGATTTTATTCCAGATTTATTTAATTAAGTGAATTTAAATTCCCCAGATGCCATGGTGAGATTTGAACTCATGTTTCCAGATCATTAGTCCAGGCCTCTGGATTACTAGTCCAATAACATAACCACTATGGTACCGTACTCCTGTCCGAACCTAAACACTGGGGAGTGGCGTGATTTTAACCCAAAAAACTGGGAGGGTTGGCGTACGGTGGGAGGTTGAAGTCCTGCAAATGTGAATCCCGACCATAGCCCGCCTCCAACCCGCCCATTTCCGGGTTTAAGGGCGACAGGACGGGAAACATGCAGCCAATCCGCTCTCAGGAGGATTCTGCACGGCCTTCCATTCAAAAAAAATCACAGGTTTGTAGAGCTTTGCATTGTGAGCAGCTTAGCCAGTCACGTGATGTTCACTAGACTTAATAAAACCCCAGCCAGTTCGGTTCGGGGGATCCACGATGGGGCAGGTGGTTGTGAGCCTGGTGGATGAACTGGTAATGTGTCATGTGACTGTTAAACCTTTGTTAATAAACCAACTGGTTCTTAATAGCAATGAGTTGCTATGAATTCTTGAGCAAAGAACCCATGAAGCAAATACATTACACCAGCATTTTCTGTTTTTCTTACAATGAAATTGGGCCCTTGAGGTAGCTGCCACAGTGGCATAATTTAGAAGATTCTGTTCACAATAGGATCTACTCAGTAATGAACACCAACAGTTTCCCATAGGTCCACTCCTGCTTCAAAAACCTTTCGAGACAGGCACCGTTCTAGCAACCATTGTCCAGTGAGGATCTTCCTTGAGCTGCAACAGTTTTCTGTGGGAAGGGGTGGAAAATGTGGTGGGAACTTGGAACTTGGAACTTGTCCCACTGGGTCTCCGTCTATTTCTGGACAGGGGATGTGGGAAGTGCCCACCCAACAGGGGAAGACAAAAACCAAATAAGATGTTAATAATGAAGTGA
Source organism: Pristiophorus japonicus (assembly GCF_044704955.1). Taxonomy (NCBI): domain Eukaryota; kingdom Metazoa; phylum Chordata; class Chondrichthyes; family Pristiophoridae; genus Pristiophorus; species Pristiophorus japonicus. The sequence continues at coordinate 113,580,537 of NC_091994.1, forward strand.
CATCATTGTCATATTTTTCTGTCAGTACCGCCACTGGATGCGAGTAATGTTAGCACGTTACTGGGGTCCAGCATTGTTAGGGTCAGCATAAGCCTTTTTACAGATTAAACGGCCCACCCCACAAGGGACGATCACACCCAGTACTGGTACTGCATGCTGGGTCTAGCAAAGGCCAGATGCTGTTCCCCAGCCTGGGACAGGATTCCCCCTTTAAGCTGCCGAAGAGGAAAAACCTAGTGAAATAGTAGAGTATAACCAGTGCTGTTAACTATTGTTTAATATGTTCAAAAATGTTCCTTTCTGCCCTTTAGAGTGTCAGCTGTGGCTCAGTGAGCAGCACACTCGCCTCTGTGTCAGAAGGTCGTGGGTTTTAGTCCCACTCCAGGGACTCGAGCACGTAATTCTAAGCTAACACTCCAGTGCAGGGCTGAGGGAGAGCTGCACTGTCGGAGGTGCCGTCTTTCGGATGAGATGTTAAACCGAGGCCCTGTCTGCTCTCGCAAGTGGTCATAAAAGATCCTATTTTGAAGAAGAGCAGGGGAGTTCTCCCTGGTGTCCTGGGGCCAATATCTATCCCTCAATCAACATTTCAAAAACAGATTATCTAGTCATTATCACATTGCTGTTTGTGGAAGCTTGCTGTGTGCAAATTGGCTGCCGCGTTTCTCACATTACAACAGTGACTACAGTTCAAAAGTACTTCATTGGCTGTAAAGCGCTTTGAGACATCCGGTGGTCCTGAAAGGTGCTATATAAATGCAAGTCTTTCTCTCTTTTATGAGAATGTATACTCCTAATCAGGGAATTGCAAAAAATTATGGGAAACCAATAACACACTGTGCAACACTATGCAAAAGAGAAATTCATAGCTGTGAATGCTAATTACTTATGGTTTAGGAGGATCAAGCCTCTATAAAATAACAAGTGGGCAAATAGCTGATAAATTCAGTATCACGCTGAGAATCGGAACTCTCCCTTGAAGTATCGCTTCTGTCCTTTTTGTCAGGAGTACACAATGACTGTTTTCCTACGTCAGATCTGGAAAGATGATCGGTTGTCCTACAACCACACCAACAAGACCTTGGGCCTAGACAGCCGCTTTGTGGATAAACTGTGGTTGCCGGACACGTACATAGTGAATGCAAAGTCGGCCTGGTTTCACGATGTTACGGTGGAAAACAAACTTATCAGGCTTCAGCCCGATGGCGTCATACTCTACAGCATCAGGTTGGATTAATTTCTGGCACTTAGTACGGCTGAATAGATATGTGTGTAACTTTATAAATATATCCCATTTCAAATAATCATAGCATTATGTGGGTAACTTTGTGAATCTGTGCTGCGAGCATATTTCCTACGGTTTTCTGACCATTGCCGGTCAGACAATGATGGCGAGGGTGTGTGCCTGAATTTCTGATATGTGTTTCCGATGGTCAGGGCTCCCAGCTGGCAGTACGGGCCTGTAAAATGACTGTTTATGTGTGGAATTTACTAGCCAATGTTCTGTTTGTAGACTGCATATTACAGAAAGTTATATACAACTAGGACACCTCCCATGGCATTGTTCATGGTAAGTTGTATAATTCGCTGTTTTGTAACAACAGGAATTCTATTACTGTGTAATGCACAGAGTATTATTCTGAAGCTAAGGTGCAATTGCATTTAAACTGTCTGGTCCCATTACATCCACATAATCTAACTGTTGCCTGTACAAAACATTTTGAGTTCAACTCCAAGTCAATTGACGCTGGAGCAGGAAGTTAGCAGATTGTCGGTTACTTGCACATTTCCAGTTCCAGGTCAGAGGACACCAGCATGAAATAACTGAATTGTGGTGGACTCAAAACTTATAAACAGAGACCCCATGGAATGCAGGTTAGAATTAACAGTCTAATCCGGGACTGCTTTGTCTTTTACAGAATTACCTCCACAGTTGCTTGTGACATGGATCTCACCAAATACCCAATGGATGAGCAAGAATGCATGCTGGATCTGGAGAGCTGTGAGTTTATTTTATTACCAAGCATTATTCTCCTCTTCTAAGTTAACCTCGCTCTGCAATACCATCTCAGGGCTCTGTGTAGTAGTGAGGAGTTGTTCAATGGTTAGTGAGAGGTGTAGTGAAGGGTGTACTAGAGGGTCAGTGAGGGGAGGGCGTGAAGGTCAGTGAAGGGTGGGACTGAGGGGTCAGTGAGGGGAGGGCCTGAGGGTCAGTGAGGGGAGGGCCTGAGGGTCAGTGAGGGGAGGGCCTGAGGGTCAGTGAGGGGTGAGACTGAGGGTCAATGAGGGATGGGCCTGAGGGTCAGTGAGGGGAGGGACTGAGGGTCAGTGAGGGGAGGGATTGAGGGTCAGTGGGGGTATTTTGAAGGCTTATAGAGAGCCTCCCTGATAAAGTGCAACATCCCCACCGATACCTGGGAGACTCTGGCCAAAGACCGTCTTTTACAGTGGAGGAAGTGCATCCGGGAGGGTGCTGAACTCCTCGAGTCTTGTCGCCGAGAGCATGCCGAAATCAAGCGCAGGCAGCGGAAAGAGTGTGCGGCAAACCAGTCCCACCCTCCCTTTCCCTCAACGACTGTCTGCCCCATCTGTGACAGAGACTGTGGTTCTTGTATTGTACTGTTCAGCCACCTAAGGACTCATGTTTAGAGTGGAAGCAATTCTTCCTTGATTCCAAGGGACTGCCTATGATGACGATGCATTGGAGGGTTTGTGTACAGTAGAAGCTGGTTATTTCTACAGTTGTGCGTGTGAGTAATTATACACTGGCACAAGAGCCCAGGTGTTACTTTTGGAATGCACCACACTTGAGGCAGCAATATTAAAGGGGAGCCATTTCATCGAGGTGTTTAGCAATTCATTTGATTTTATTTGTCTGACAAAGGCAAATCATAAAAGCATCGCGACATTTGAGTATGATGTGATCGTGATGCAAAAACCTCACGTACTTTTGTTCCTTAGCTGTTGGGACAGCTCCCTTATATTTGGCGTTGAGATATAAGGTATTACATATTGTAGGAAGAATAGGGAGGTCACTTATTACTTGGAGGATCCGAGTCTAGGTGGGGTAGAGGAACAAAAGGATCTTGGAGTACAAATATACAAATCACGATGGAGAAGTGGCTGAATACCCAGCTTACCAAGGGCAGCTTGATTCTGCCCCTTTCACTCTGGTAGTGAGAAAAGTTAGGTAAACGGAGCCCATTATAGTGAGTGGTAACTCCCAATAGCAACGAGGGTAGTTTGGCCTGTTAGTTTGGGGAACAGAAGGTGTGACATCGTGGCTGGGACTGTGGGGCTGAAGTGATGCACAGGTTCTGTTAGCTGAATCAATAATGTTCGGGTAAAAACCATTCAGAACTGTACAAGTTCATCAAGCTTTTGCTAATGGCATTTCGGTGCCCTGTTTCATTCTGACTGATCTGATCTGCATTCTTTCAGATGGCTATTCAGCCGAGGATATCGTCTATAATTGGTCAGACAATCAGGCTGAGATACATGGACTGGATGAAATTCAGCTGGCTCAGTTTACAATAACCAACTATTACTTTGTGACAGAAATGATGAATTTCAAATCGGGTAAGCATCAGTTTCGGCAGAAGTGATGCATCAGCCACTCCGTGACGTACAATAATGAGCATGCGTATGTGGGCGTGATCATCATCTGGGCGGGATGGCCAGTGTCTCGGCAATTCTTTGTGGTGTTTGGACTGGATAAATGCTGCAGTAATTGCATTAAATAGGCCTGTGGAAATGCTGGGTATGTGCTCGGCCCGTGCTCTGACCATTTCCAACATAAAGTGACAATCAGGCACCGAGACCCCGATTTGCATATTGAAATGGGCCTACAGCCTGAGACGGGCAGTAGCTGCGGACACCTTGTGGAAGTCACCTTTCAAAATGGCGGCGGCGGCATCGTCGGGTGTAACGGGACGGTACAGCTACTGACGTTACATTAACGCAGTTACCCCCCCCACCCCCCCATTAACGCCAGGCGATGCAACGTTAAAATCATCTCCATCATGAATATTGCGTAGTAAAAACAGAGTCATTACAGCACAGAAGGAGGCCATTGGGCCTGTCGAGCCTGTGCCGGCTCTCTGCAAGAGCTCCTCAGCCAGTCCCACTCCCCCGCCCTTTCCCCATAGCCCTGAAAAATGTTTTCTTTCAGATTCTTATCCAACTCCCTTTTGAAAGCCACGATTGAGTCTGCCTCCACCACCCTCTCAGGCAACGCATTCCAGATCCTAACCACTCGCTGTATAAAAAAGTTTTTCCTCATGTCGCCTTTGGTTCTTCTGCCAATCGCCTTAAATCTGTGTCCTCTGGTTCTCCACCCTTCCACCAATGGGAACAGTTTCTGTCTAGACCTCATGAATTTGAGCACCTCTATCAAATCTCCTCTCAACCTTCTCTGATCCAAGAAGAACAACTCCAGCTTCTCCAGTCCATACTAAAACATGAGGGCTAGCTTTACTAGTAATGGTAGCCATAAACTATTACATTAAACACCTAAACACAATTTGTTGTCCCTTTTTCTTCCCAACCTTTCTTCTTCCTGTTCTGTGACCTTTTATGTTTTACCTTTTAATGCCACTCCTTCTCACCTACTCTAACTTTATGGGGTGGAAATTCGGTCACACCTCTGTTGCGGCATTAACCCGGGCGCAGCGGTAAGTTTTGTGCCGGGAAATGGTTTGCGCCTCTAGCTGCAAAATTCACCAGTTGGGTCATGTGTGGGACGGAGCACTAAGGGAGGTGTTACCTCTCTCAGGGCACTAGGCTGGCTGAGCTACTGAAAATCCCAAGCTAAACAGCCGGCCTCGGGAGCGCCCTGAGAAAGGCTTCCGTGGGAAAAAAAATCTGAAAAAAAACACCAAAAATGTTCCCAATATTTTACTGACACCATATCCACACAAATCACAAAAATAAAAAAAAATTAAAACGATCACACTTACCTGAGGTCGCCATTCCTTCCCTCACTGTGGCCGCTACAGTTCGGACCGCCAGCTTTCCCAGGCGGCCCCACCAGGGGGCGCTGCGGGGTGCTACGGATCGGGCGTGCATCAAATTTCGAGATGGTGTTGCAACCAGGGGGCGTTGCACACTGGCTCGCCACTCCCGGGCGATACTGCTCCACACCCCCGCCCTGCAAACCCCGCACCAAATGTCCGGGCGGGGCGCTGCAAGCTGGCCGCTCGCCTGCAAATGTTCTCTGCCGCCATTATTGCCCCTCCGGGGGTGAAAGCAGAGGCGGCAACAAACCGAAAATCCAGCCCTATCTATTTTATCACACTTTCCCTAGTTTTAAAGTTGAAAATATTTAACTTACATTTACGATTCTCATCATCATAGGCAGTCCCTCGGAATCAAGGAAGACTTGCTTCCACTCTAAAAGTGATTTCTCAGCTGACTGTACAGTCCAATACGGGAATTACAGTCTCTGTCACCGAGACTCCAGGATGGTATGTTGCCTCCCTGATGCAAGGGTGAAGGATGTCTCGGAGCGGGTGCAGGACATTCTGAAAAGGGAGGGTGAGCAGCCAGTTGTCATGGTGCACATTGGTACCAACAATATAGGTAGAAAAAGAGATGAGGTCCTACGAGACGAATTTAAGGAGCTAGGAGCGAAATTAAAACGTAGGACGTCAAAAGTAGTAATCTCGGGATTGCTACCAGTGCCACGTGCTAGTCAGAGTAGGAATCGCTGGATAGCTCAGATGAATACGTGGCTTGAGCAGGGAGGGATTCAAATTCCTGGGGCATTGGAACCGGTTCTGGGGGAGGTGGGACCAGTACAAACCGGACGGTCTGCACCTGGGCAGGACCGGAACCAATGTCCTAGGGGGAGTGTTTGCTAGTGTTGTTGGGGAGGAGTTAAACTAATATGGCAGGGCGATGGGAAACAATGTAGGGAGACAGAGGGAAACAAAATGGAGACAGAAGCAAAAGACAGAAAGGAGATGAGTAAAAGTGGAGGGCAGAGAAACCCAAGGCAAAAAACAAAAAGGGCCACTGTACATCAAAATTCTATAGGGTCAAAGTGTAATAAAAAGGCAAGCATGAAAGCTCGGTGCCTCAATGCAAGGAGTATTCGGAACCCAGGAGAGGGCTCTGCGCTAGTTAGAGTGGGTGAGAGCTCAGATGAACAGGACCCCAAGAAAGAATGCAAAAGGCAGGAGGTAACAGAGCAGAGTAGCACTGGGGTAAGTGTAAACCACAAGGTGATAGGAAGGGACAATATGTATGAATATAAAGGGGCTGCAGGAGGGGTCAAAACTAAAAATCATGGTTTAAAAACTAGTATTAAAGCACTCTACCTAAACGCACGCAGCATTCGAAATAAAGTAAATGAGTTGACGGCACAAATCATTACAAATGGGTATGATTTGGTGGCCATTACAGAAACGTGGTTGCAGGGTGGCCAAGACTGGGAATTAAACATACAGGGGTATCTGACAATTCGGAAAGATAGACAAGAAGGGAAAGAAGGTGGGGTAGCTCTGTTAATAAAGGATGATATCAGGGCAATTGTGAGAGACGATATTGGCTCTAATGAACAAAATGTTGAATCATTGTGGGTGGAGATTAGAGATAGTAAGGGGAAAAAGTCACTGGTGGGCGTAGTTTATAGGCCCCCAAATAATAACTTCACGGTGGGCGGGCAATAATCAAGGGAATAATGGAGGCATGTGAAAAAGGAACGGCAGTAATCATGGGGGATTTTAACCTACACATCGATTGGTCAAATCAAATCGCACGGGGTAGCCTGGAGGAGGAATTCATAGAATGCATACGGGCTTGTTTCTTAGAACAGTATGTTACAGAAACTATAAGGGAGCAAGCTATCTTAGATCTGGTCCTGTGTAATGAGACAGGAATAATAAACAATCTCCTAGTAAAAGATCCTCTCGGAATGAGTGATCACAGTATGGTTGAATTTGTAATACAGATGAGGGTGAGGAAGTAGTGTCTCAAACGGACGTACTATGCTTAAACAAAGGGGACTACAGTGGGATGAGGGCAGAGTTGGCTAAAGTAGACTGGAAACACAGACTAAACAGTGGCACAATTGAGGAACAGTGGAGGACTTTTAAGGAGCTCTTTCATAGTGCTCAACAAAAATACATTCCAGTGAAAAAGGAGGGCGGTAAGAGAAGGGATAACCAGCCGTGGATAATCAAGGAAATAAAGGAGAGTATCAAATTAAAAACCAATGCATATAAGGTGGCCAAGGTTAGTGGGAAACTAGAAGATTGGGAAAATTTTAAACGACAGCAAAGAATGACTAAGAAAGCAATAAAGAAAGGAAAGATAGATTACGAAAGTAAACTTGCGCAAAACATAAAAACAGATAGTAAAAGCTTTTACCGATATATAAAACGGGAAAGAGTGACTAAAGTAAATGTTGGTCCCTTAGAAGATGAGAAGGGGGATTTAATAATGGGAAATGTGGAAATGGCTGAGACCTTAAACAATTATTTTGCTTCAGTCTTCACAGTGGCAGACACAAAAACCATGCCAAAAATTGCTGGTCACGGGAATGTGGGAAGGGAGGACCTAGTGGGGGTAGTGCTGGACAGGCTAATGGGACTCAAGGTAGACAAGTCCCCTGGCCCTGATGAAATGCATCCCAGGGTATTAAAATAGATGGCAGAAGTTATAGCAGATGCATTCGTTATAATCTACCAAAATTCTCTGGACTCTGGGGAGGTACCAGCCGATTGGAAAGCAGCTAATGTAATGCCTCTGTTTAAAAAAGGGAGCAGACAAAAGGCAGGTAACTATAGGCCGGTTAGTTTAACATCTGTAGTGGGGAAAATACTTGAAGCTGTCATTAAGGAAGAAATAGCGGGACATCTAGATAGGAATAGTGCAATCAAGCAGACGCAACATGGATTCATGAAGGGGAAATCATGTTTAACTAATTTACTGGAATTCTTTGAGGATATAATGAGGATAGAGGTGTACTGATGGATGTGGTGTATTTAGATTTCCAAAAGGCATTCGATAAGGTGCCACACAAAAGGTTACTGCAGAAGATAAAGGTATGCGGAGTCAGAGGAAATGTCTTAGCATGGATCGAGAATTGGCTGGCTAACAGAAAGCAGAGAGTCGGGATAAATGGATCCTTTTCGGGTTGGAAATCAGTGGTTAGTGATGTGCCACAGGGATCGGTGCTGGGACCACAACTGTTTACAATATACATAGATGACCTGGAAGAGGGGACAGAGTGTAGTGTAACAAAATTTGCAGATGACACAAAGATTAGTGGGAAAGCGGATTATGTGGAGGACACAGAGAGGCTGCAAAGAGATTTAGATAGGTTAAGCGAATGGGCTAAGATTTGGCAGATGGAATACAATGTCGGAAAATGTGAGGTCATCCACCTTGGGGAAAAAAAACAGTAAAAGGGAATATTATTTGAATGGGGAGAAATTACAACATGCTATGGTGCAGAGGGACCTGGGGGTCCTTGTGCATGAATCCCAAAAAGATAATTTGCAGGTGCAGCAGGTAATCAGGAAGGCGAATGGAATGTTGGCCTTCATTGCGAGAGGGATGGAGTACAAAAGCAGGGAGGTCCTGCTGCAACTGTACAGGGTATTGGTGAGGCCGCACCTGGAGTACTGCGTGCAGTTTTGGTCACCTTACTTAAGGAAGGATATACTAGCTTTGGAGGGGGTACAGAGACGATTCACTCGGCTGATTCCGGAGATGAGGGGGTTACCTTACGATGATAGATTGAGTAGACTGGGTCTTTACTCGTTGGAGTTCAGAAGGATGAGGGGTGATCTTATAGAAACATTTAAAATAATGAAAGGGATAGACAAGATAGAGGCAGAGTGGTTGTTTCCAGTCGGGGAGACTAGAACTAGGGGGCACAGCCTCAAAATACGGGGGAGCCAATTTAAAACCGAGTTGAGAAGGAAATTCTTCTCCCAGAGGGTTGTGAATCTGTGGAATTCTCTGCCCAAGGAAGAAGTTGAGGCTAGCTCATTGAATGTATTCAAATCACAGATAGATAGATTTTTAACCAATAAGGGAATTAAGGGTTACGGGGAGCGGGAGGGTAAGTGGAGCTGAGTCAACGGCCAGATCAGCCATGATCTTGTTGAATGACGGAGCAGGCTCGAGGGGCTAGATGGCCTACTCCTGTTCCTAATTCTATTTTCTTATGTTCTTATGTCACAGTTGGGACAGACAGTCGTTGAAGGAAAGAGTGGGTGGGGAGTCTGGTTTGCCGCACGCTTCTTCTGCTGCCTGCGCTTGGTTTCTGCATGTTCTCAGCGACAATACTCGAGGTGCTCAACACTCTCCCGGATGCTCTTCCTCCACTTAGGAGGGTCTTGGGCCAGAGACTACCAGGTGTCAGTGGGGATGTTGCACTTTATCAAGAAGGCTTTCAGGGTGTCCTTGAAACGTTTCCTTTGTCCACCTGGGGCTTGCTTTCCATGTAGGAGTTCCGAGTAGAGCACTTGCTTTAGGAGTCTCATGTCGGAGATGCAGATGATGTGGCCCGCCCAATGGAGCTGGTAAAGTGTGGTCAGTGCTGGGGATGTTGGCCTGATCAAGAACACTGACGATGGTGCGTCTGTCCTCCCAGTGATTTTGCAGGATCTTGCGGAGGCAGCGCTGATGGTACTTCTCCAGCGCTTTGAGGTGTCTATTGTATATGACCCACATCTCTGAGCCATATAGGAGGGCAGGTATCACTACTGCCCTGTAGACAATAAGCTTGATGCCAATTTGAGGTCCTGGCCTTCAAACACTCTCTTCCTCAGATGATCAAAGGCTGCACTGGCGCACTGGAGGTGGTGTTGGACTTCGTCACTGATGCCCTTGTTGACGGTAGGCTCCCGAGGTATGGAATACGGTCCATGTTGTGCAAGGACACGCAGTGGATTTTGATGACTGGGGGGCAGTGCTGTGTGGCGGGGTCAGGTTGGTGGACGACCTTTGTCTTATGGATATTAAGGCTCATGCTTTCGTATACCTCGGTGAAGATGTTGATGATGGCATCGGAGTTCAGCCTCTGAATGTGCGCAGATGCAAGTGTCGTCCGCGTTCTGTAGTTCGATGACAGAGGATGGGATGACCTTGGATCTAGCCTGGAGACGACGAAGGTTGAACAGGTTCCCATTGGTTCTATAGTTTAGTTCCACTCCAGCGGGGAGCTTGTTGAGCGTAAGGTGGAGCATTTCAGCGAGGAAGATCGAGAAGAGCGTTGGGGCGATGACGCAGCCCTGCTTGACCCCGGTCCGGACGTGGATTGGGTCTGTGGTGGATCCGTTGGTCAGGATCACGAGGCTTGCATGTCGTCGTGAGAATTTACTATTTTATCTTTCTGCTCTCACCATGCATTTGCTGATGGCAGCAATAAAATAGTGTCCATGGGTGTGGCCAAGTCACCTTTAATATCACCAAACTCATGGCGGAACCAGAACATAGTTGATGCCAATGGAGATTGAATTCATTGTGGCTCTTGAATGACCTAGTTTTCCAAACACTGATGTGTACAAGTGTGCCAGGCATGCAGGATTCGTGAATTTGGGCTTTTACTTCATATCTTCAATTCAAGAGCACGCACAGCTTTTAATTCCACAGATCACAGATGCCAACCCAGCTTAATGTCTCCGCCGGCCCTTTAACTCTTACAACTCGAACCATTCTCAGTCAGATGTCAGGGACAGAACTGCACTGGGTCCACTGTGATTTTACACAGGGTTGGCACATTCATAGAAAACATAGACATAGAAAATAGGAGCAGTAGTAGGCCATTCGGCCCTTTGAGTCTGCACCGACATTCAATATGATCATGGCTGATCCTCTATCTCAACACCATATTCCCGCTTTTTCCCCGTACCCCTTGATGCCTTTTGTTTCTAGAAATCTATCTATCTCCCTCTTAAATATATTCAGTGACTTGACCTCCACAGCCTTCTGTGGTAGAGAATCCCACAGGTTCACCACCCTCTGTGTGAAAGCATTTCTCCTCATCTCGGTCCTAAATTTCCTACTCCATGTCCTGAGACTGTGACTCCTTGTTATAGACTTCCTATCCAGGGGGAAACATCCTCCCCACATCCAGTCTATCCAACCCCATCAGAATTTTATACGTTTCAATGTGATCCTCTCTCATAAACTACTGAATACAGGCCTAGTTGACCCAATTTCTCCTCATACGACAAACCCAGGAATCAGTCTGGTGAATCTTCGCTGCACTCCCTCTATGGCAAGTATATCCTTACTTAGGTAAGGAGACCAAAACTGCACACAATACTCCAGGTGCGGTCTCACCAAGGCCCTGTGTAACTGTAGTAAGACATCCTTGCTCCTGTACTCAAATCTCTTGCAATGAAGGCCAACATACCATTTGCCTTCCTAACTGCTTGCTGCACTGGCATGTTTGCTTTCAATGACTGGTGTACAAGGCCACCCAGGTCCCTCTGTACATCGACACTTCTCAAGCCATCACCATTTATGTTGTGTATGGAGAAAGAGCCAGACTGAACACTGTGAGCTCAAAGTAAAGTGTGACCTTAGTCTTTTATTGCAGGTCTTCAGAGTGCCTCTCCAACCTGTGAAGCACTCTTAAATACTTGTGCTCCCAAGGGATTATGAGATCCCTTGGGACTCCGAGGGATGAGCCCTTTGGTGGCTGTACAGATAAATACAAGTCCAGATACATAACAACATACCCCCCCCCCCCCAAAGTCAATAGTGTAACTATTTACAATGTGAGTCGATCTAGGGCCCTTCTTGTCCGGGTTGATCGTCTCGGTGTGAAAGCTGGTGTTGTGGAATCATTTGTTGGGCCCTCGCTGGGCTGCCTGGTGTGTTAGGCCCTGCAGGGCTGCTGTGGATGATGGGTTCTACTTCGTGGTCAACCGTGTTGCCGGTTACCACTGGTGTGTGTGTTGGGGGATCAAAAAAGGTAGGGTCCAAGGTGGGTTGCTCAGGGTAGTCCGTGAATCTGAGTTTGATTTGGTCCAAGTGTTTCTGGTGAATGAGTCCATTTGAAAGTTTGACCCGAAACATCCTGCTCCCCTCTTTGGCCACGACAGTGCCGGGAAGCCACTTGGGACCTTGCCCATAATTTAATACAAATACAGGATCATTGACTTCAATCTCGCATGACACATTTGCGCTATCATGGTATGCACTTTGTTGAAGCCGCCTGCTCTCTACCTGTTCATGTAGATCAGGATGAACTAACGAGAGCCTTGCCTTAGGTGCTCTTTTCATGAGCAGTTCAACAGGTGGGATCCCAGTGAGTGAGTGGGATCTCGTGCGGTAGCTAAGCAGGACTCGGGATAGGCAAGTCTGCAGTGAGCCTTCAGTTACCCTCTTTAAGCCTTGCTTGATGGTTTGCACTGCTCTCTCTGCCTGGCCATTGGACGCTGGTTTAAACGGGGTTTTGATCTGCTGGGCAGTGACGGGTGGTTGCTCACTCTCAAATGCTTCCATAACCATGGCTAGATCTGTGGGCTGCGCCATTTCCACTCCCGTGGTGGGCAATGGCAGCCTACTGAGAGCATTGGCGCAGTTTTCTGTGCCTGGTTTATGGCGGATGGCGTAGTTGTATGCGGACAACATGAGCGCCCATCTCTGGATGCGGCCCGATGCCTTGGTATTTATCCCTTTGCTCTTGGAAAACAGGGATATAAGTGGCTTATGGTCAATTTCCAATTCAGATTTTAGCCCAAACAGGTATTGATGCATTTTCTTTACCCCATAGACACAAACTAACACTTCTTTTTCAATCATGCTGTAGGCTCTCTCGGCCTTAGACAGACTCCTGGATGCATAAGCAACCGGTTGCAGTTTCCCGAAATCATTAGCTTGTTGCAATACACACCCGACGCCATATGACGACGCATCACATGCTCGTACCAAACGCTTACATGGATCATACAACACAAGCAATTTGTTTGAGCATAACAATTTTTTCACTTTTACAAAGGCATTTTCTTGGCTTTTGCCCCAAACCCATTCACCCCCTTTTCGTAGTCAGACATGTGGTTCTAGCAGGGTGCTGAGACCCGGTAAGAAGTTAGCAAAGTAGTTCAAGAGTCCCAGGAATGACCACAGCTCCGTCACGCTCTGTGGCCTCGGCACTTGCTCGATTGCCTCCATCTTCACGTTGGTGGGCCTGATGCCGTCCGCCGCAATCCTCCTTCCCAAGAACTCCACTTCAGGCGCCAGGAAAACGCACTTCGAGCGTTTTAACCTGAGCCCCACGCGGTTGAGCCGACTAAGAACCTCCTCCAGGTTCTGCAGATGCTCGACTGTTTTCTGACCTGTGACCAAGGTGTCGTCCTGGAAGACCACAATGTGCAGGACCGACTTCAGTAAGCTTTCCATGTTTCTCTGGAATATCGTCGCCGCTGATCGGATTCCAAACGGGCATCTGTTATAAACGAAAAGACCTTTGTGTGTGTTGATGCAGGTGAGGGCCTTTGATGATTTCTCCAGTGCCTGCATGTCATGTAGGCTGAGGTCAGATCCAGCTTCGTGAACATCTTTCCTCCCGCCAGCGTTGCAAAGAGGTCGTCAGCTTTTGGAAGTGAGTACTGGTCCTGCAGGGAGAAACGATTGATAGTTATTTTGTAATCGCCACAGATTCTGACGGTGCCATCTTCCTTGAGGACTGGGACAATAGGACTGGCACACTCGCTGAACTCGATCGGTGAGATGATGCCCTCTCTTTGTAGGCGGTCGAGCTCGATCTCCACCCTTTCTCTCATCATGTATGGTACTGCTCTCGCCTTGTGATGGATGGGTCGCGCCCCCGGAATTAGGTGGATCTGCACTTTTGCTCCTTGGAATTTCCCGATGCCTGGTTCGAACAGCGAAGGAAATTTGTTTAAGACCTGTGCACACGAAGTGTCGTCAGTGGGCGATAGCGCTCGGATATCGTCCCAGTTCCAGCGTATCTTTCCCAGCCAGCTCCTGCAGAGCAGCGTGGGACCATCGCCCGGTATCACCCAGAGCAGTAGCTTGTGCACTGCTCCATCGTAGGAGACCTTTACGGTAGCACTGCAGATTACAGGAATCAATTCTTTCGTTTAAGTTCTTAGTTTCGTGCGAATTAGAGTTAAGACAGGTCTCGAGGCCTTGTTGCACCACAGCCTATTGAAAGTCTTTTTGCCCATGATGGACTGGCTCGCGCCCGTGTCCAGCTCCATTGACACCGGGAGTCCACTTAGTTTATCAGCATTATCGGGGGACAATTCGTGGTGAATGTGTGCATCCATTGTACCTCTGCCTCCTCTATCAGAGGTTCTGTTTCGTCGTGATCCTCTGTGGATCTGTCCTCCTCTGCAACATGGTGGTTTGCAGGTTTAGCAGGCCTAGCAGCTCGCCTGCACACTCGTTGAACGTGTCCCATTGTTCCACAGCCCTTGCAAATGTATCCTTTGAATCGACATGAATGGAAACGATGATCACCCCCGCAGCGCGAACAAGGTGTTAATGGCCTTGCATTCATCACCCTTGATGGTGGACTCTCAGATATCTGCGGACGTGTAGCTGCAGGTATGTGTGACCTGCCCTGTATGTTACGATTCGAAAACAACATCACCTTGTTCACAGTACTTGTAGCAGCATTTGTGTGCTGAGAGATTTGCTTAGTATTGTCACTGGTGGCCATGAATGCCTGGGCTATTGCTATGGCCTTACTCAAGGTTGGGGTCTCTACAGTCAAAAGTTTGCGAAGTATGGTTTCTTGGCCAATGCCAAGTACATGTTCTCCAAATGTCCTTCAAATTCGCAATGTCCTGCAAGGCGTCTTAGCTCGGCGACATAACTTGCCACTTCCTGGCCTTCAGATCTTTTGTAGGTGTAGAACCGGTACCTCGCCATCAGAACGCTTTCCTTCGGGTTCAAATGCTCTCTGACCAGTGTGCACAAATCATCGTACGGTTTCTCCGTGGGTTTCGCTGGAGTGAGCAGATTCTTCATGAGGCCATATGTTGGTGCTCCACAGACAGTGAGGAGGATCGCCCTTCGTTTGGCAACGCTCTCTTCCCCATCTAGCTCGTTGGCCACGAAGTATTGGTCAAGTCGCTCCACAAAAGTTTCCCAATCATCTTTCTCCCAGAATTTCTCCAGGATGCCCACTGTTCTCTGCATCTTTGGGTTCGCTATCTGTATCTCGTCGCCAGTTGTTGTGTATGGAGAAAGAGTCAGACTGAACACTGTGAGCTCAAAGTAAAGTGTGATCTTAGTCTTTTATTGCAGGTCTCCAGAGTGCCTCTCCAACCTGTGAAGCCTCCTTAAATACCTGTGCTCCCAAGGGATTATGAGATCCCTTGGGACTCTGGGGATGAGCCCTCTGGTGGCTGTACAGAGTATATACAAGTCCAGATACATAACAATTTAAATAATATTTTGTCCTTCTGTTTTTCCTACCAAAATGGATAACTTCACATTTATCCACGTTATACTGCACCTGCCATGTGTTTGCCCACTCACTCAACCTATCTAAATCGCCTTGCAGCATCTTTGCATCCTCCTCACAACTCACAGCCCACCTAGTTTTGTGTCGTCAGCAAACTTGGAAATATTACATTTGGTTCCTTCATCCAAATCATTTATATATATATATATATATATATATATGCCGAGCTGGGACTCGAGCACTGATCCCTGTGGTGTCCCAGAAGTCACTGCCCGCCACCCTGAAAAAGACCCATTTATTCCTACTCTCTGTTTCCTGTCAGTTAACCAATTTTCAATCCATGCCAATACATTACCCCCAATCCTATGTGCTTTAATTTTGCACACTAATCTCTTATGTGGGACTTTATAAGGCCTTCTGAAAATCCAAATACACTACATCCACTGGTTCTCCCTTATCTATTCTATTAGTTACATCCTCAAAAAACTCCAGTAGGTTTGTCAAACATGATTTTCCTTTCATAAATCCATGTTTACTTTGTTTAATTCTGTTGATATTATCTAAGTGTGCCGTTATCACAGCCTTTATAATAGACTCCAGCATTTTCCCTACGACTGATGTCAGGCTAACTGGTGTGTAGTTCCCCATTTTCTCTCCCTCCTTTTTTAAATAGTGGGGTTACATTTGCCACCCTCCAATCTGCAGGAACTGTTCCATAATCTATAGAATTTTGGAAGATGACAACCAATGCATCTACTATTTCCATGGCTACCTCTTTTAGTACTCTGGGATGCAGATCATCAGGCCCTGGGGATTTATCTGCCTTCAGTCCCATTAGTTTCTCCAGCACTCTTTTCTTACTAATAATCATTTTCTTTAATTCCTCTTGCTCACTAGACCCTTAATTCCATCGTATTTCTGGAACCTTATTTGTGTCCTCTTCCGTGAAGACAGAACCGAAGTATTTATTTCATTGTTCTGCCATTTCCTTGTTCCCCATTAAAAATTCTCCCGTTTCTGTCTGTAAAGGACCTACATTTGTCTTCACTAATCTTTTTCTTTTTGCGTACTTGTAGAAACTTTTGCAGTCGTTTTTTATGTTCCTTGCAAGTTTACTCTCGTACTCCTATTTTTCCCCACTTAGTCAATCTCTTGGTCCTTTTTTGCTGAATTCTAAACTGCTCCCAATCCTCAGGCTTGCTACTTTTTCCAGCAACTTTATATAACTCCTCTTTAGATCTAATATTATCCTTCATTTCTTTTGCTGGCCATGGTTGGGCCACTTTTCCTTTTGCATTTTTACGCCAGAAAGGAATGTATAACTGTTGCAATTCATGCATTCGTTCCTTAAATATTAGCCATTGCCTATCCACTGTCATGCCTTTTAATGAATCTTTCCAATCTATCATAGCCAATTCATTCTTCGTACCTTCGTAGTTTCCTTTGTTTAAATTTAGGACCCTAGTTTCGGGTTGGGCGACTTCACTTTCCATCTTAATAAAGAATTCAATCATGTTATGGTCACTCCTCCCTAAACGACCCCGCACAACAAGACTGTTAATTAACCCTTTCTCATTACACAATACCCAATCTAGGATAGCTTGTTCCCTAGTAGGCTCCTCAACATACTGGTCTAAAACACCATCTCGTACACACGTAGGGGCCCACATTCACATGGACAAACACTAATTAATTCTGATTTCTCTACTTCTTACAGTTCCTGGGGGCAGCTAAAACATTTCAAATACTTCTCAATGCTCTGCAAACTTCATTTTGCTCTGAATTTGAACTTGACGTCTTGATGTAAAATGTTACCAAATGGAATTGCTGCGGAGGAGATATTTGGGGCAAATATTGCGGTCGGTGGCTTTCTGTGAGTGGATGGCATTTTACGAAAATACCTGGTGGTCCAGGAGGAACGAACACTTGCGCTCCGAGGCCGTGCTGCGCAGCCCAGCGCACGGGCCCATGTATTCCAGGAGCGTGTGTGCAGCCTGGGGTCATGTGGGCCGCACCAACCAATCACTGTGTAGTATTCTCATTGATGATAATGGGAGCTCTGACCTCCAAGCTCCTGTTACTATCCCATGAGAATACCCCTAAAATCAAATAAAACACACACATAAATAAAAAGAACACTTCACTTTTTTAAAAGTAATAGAAATTAAATGTTTTATAAAAAAAAAAATGTTTTAATAGTGTTAAACATAAATTTACCTTCATGGGCAAGGTTTTTAATATAAAAATAAGTAATATTATTTTTTTCTATCTTTTAAAACTCTTACACTGGTAAAAGCAGGCCTTGCGCAAATAGCCCAACTCTCCACCCGCGAAGACCCTTCTCCCGGGGATGCGATGGATCTGTCAAAAGATTGGAAATGGCGGGAGTAGGCACATGTGCATCACGCAGCGAGAGCCGGCACTTGTGGGGCCTCTAGGGGTGTGTGCGCACATCGTACACGCCCGGAGAGAAGGCGAGTTTTGGCCCATTCTCTCTATTACCTGTCTAGTTATTGAGCCCACGTCGGGGCTGCACTGAGCTGTGGCTCAGGAAACACCGAGGGACCAAACCACAGGAAGGGAAGTACAGAATAAATGGATAGAGGAACAAAAAACAAATACAACAACCTTTATCCTTGATCTTTTATTAGAATGTTGGAGATTCTGTTTATCCAAACAATCCAATCCACCAAGCAGCTGGCTCATACAGAGGGATTTAGTTAAACTACAGCAAGCAGCAAGATGGCTTTTTGTCATCTATATGCAAAAACAGATATGCATCAGGTTAAAAATCATTTTTCGCAGTTTCTTTTTGTTTTATCTTTTTTTCCTGCTCATTTTCTGCCCCCCTCCCCTGAAGATGCCAACGCTGCAGTTTTATGAACTTGTTTGCTCTCTGGCACATTATCTCATTGAAACATATAAAATTCTGAGGGGAATTGATGGGGTAGATGCTGAGAGGATGTTTGGAGAGTCTAGAATCAGGGGTCACAGTCTCCAGATAAGGGGTCGGCCATTTAGGTCTGAGATGAGAAGGAATTTCTTCACTCAGAGGGTCGTGAATCTTTGGAATTCTCTTCCCCAGAGGGCTGTGGAGGCTCAGTCTTTGAGTATATTCAAGGCCGAGATCGATAGATTTTTGGATTCTAAGGGAATCAAGGAATATGGAGGTTGGGCGGGAAAGTGGAGTTGAGGTCGAAGATCAGCCATGATTTTGTTGATTGTACCTAGGCTTAAACATGAAGGTCACTTGGGCGAGGGTCTTGAGGTTGACCAGTGCCCATGGAACTGTACCGGGGAATGCGCCAGCACCTTCAGGAAAGGAGGGGAGAAAAGGGGGACACAAAATGGCTGTATTGACGCTTGTTGCAATCACAAGTTCTTAGACAAAATAATAATAACTTTTATTTATATAGCGCCTTTAACGTAATAAACCGTGCCAAGGCGCATCACAGCAAATTATAGACGTTAAAACTCTCAGGTTTTCTAAGACTAATTCTTCGTTGCTCCTCCAGCGGGTCGATTTCCACGGCTGAGTCTTCATTTCCAGTTGCGGAGGAACAGAGGTGTTTACATCATCCAGTCGTACATGCCTTCCATCTTACTGGTGGCGATGTCCTGGGTCTCATTCTGGATCAGTCAGTCGGCAGTGCCTGCACGTGTTTCCTTAGGTGAAAATACTCATCCGCAAATCCTTGATACTTCACCTTCATCACTCTTTTGTTATATTCATTTCCTTTGTTGCTTTAATCATGTTTGTTACAAGGCCTTTAAAAACATTTCAGTGTAATGGTACAGTACTGAGGCAGTGCCTTGTTTAGGATGCAATGTTAAAACGAGGCTATATCGGCCCTCTCTGCAGGACATAAAAAGTTCAATGGCCCAGCGTGAAGAAGAGCAGCGAATTCTCCTGGTAATCTGATCAACATTTGTCCCGCAACCAAAAAATCTGTCTCGTCATCCAACTCATTTTTAGTGGAGCTTGCTGTGCGCAAATTGGCTGCCGCGTTTCCTACATTACAACAGTGACTACACTTTAAAAGTACTTCATTGGCTGTAAAGTGCTTTGTGGCATCCTGAGGTCAGAAAAGTGTTACATAAATGTGTTCTTCCTTCATCGTTGACCTGTGCTCCCTGTGAGGGCTGCGTGTTACCACGAGCACCCGATTGCAGTCAGACCTGCCGTTTATTCCAAGTGACTTCCCAAAACAAAATGACATGGAAAAATATAACATCTTTAATAACTGAGATAGTAATACAAAATCTGTTCTATTTAGCACAAGGAATAGGAGCAGGAGTCGGCCATACGGCCCCTCGAGCCTGCTCCGCCATTCAATAAGATCATGGCTGATCTTCAACCTCAACGCCATTTATTTACTTTTAAAGCACGGACAGATGTCTGGCACCACAGATACTGTCAGACTAGACCCCACTAACCTGGGCTACAACTGCACGAGGAACCTCCAAAGCAAACAAATACAACATCGCTTACACGATTATATTTTGGTTATGAAAGAGAATTGGAAGCAGAATTTATTAAGTTAATTTTGCTTTAAATTAGGAGAATTAAGATTTGAGATGAGAAGGAATTTATTTTCCCTCCGTGGTGAATTCGTGGAATCAACTCCCACTTAAAGTAGTTAATACTGTGACAATTAAAATCTTTGTAAACACAGAGCTGGAATGACTATCTGATTAGGAATGGGATTGAGACTGAACAAACTGTGAGCTTTGAAATTGCAGGCAGGGATGAAAGAAAGACTTGCATTTATATAGCGCCTTTCACAACCACCGGTCGTCCCATAGAAACATAGAAAATAGGTGCAGGAGTGGGCCATTCGGCCCTTCTAGCCTGCACTGCCATTCAATGAGTTCATGGTGAACATGCAACTTCAGTACCCCATTCCTGCTTTCTCACCATACCCCTTGATCCCCCTAGTAGTAAGGACTTCATCTAACTGCTTTTTGAATATATTTAGTGAATTGGCCTCAACAACTTTCTGTGATAGAGAATTCCACAGGTTCACCACTCTCTGGGTGAAGAAGTTTCTCCTCATCTCGGTCCTAAATGGCTTACCCCTTATCCTTAGACTGTGACCCCTGGTTCTGGACTTCCCCAACATTGGGAACATTCTTCCCGCATCTAACCTGTCTAAACCCGTCAGAATTTTAAACGTTTCTATGAGGTCCCCTCTCATTCTTCTGAACTCCAGTGAATACAAGCCCAGTTGATCCAGTCTTTCTTGATAGGTCAGTCCCGCCATCCCGGGAATCAGTCTGGTGAACCTTCGCTGCACTCCCTCAATAGCAAGAATGTCCTTCCTCAGGTTAGGAGACCAAAACTGTACACAATACTCCAGGTGTGGCCTCACCAAGGCCCTGTACAACTGTAGCAACACCTCCCTGCCCCTGTACTCAAATCCCCTTGCTATGAAGGCCAACATGCCATTTGCTTTCTTAACCGCCTGCTGTACCTGCATGCCAACCTTCAATGACTGATGTACCATGACACCCAGGTCTCGTTGCACCTCCCCTTTTCCTAATCTGTCACCATTCAGATAATAGTCTGTCTCTCTGTTTTTACCACCAAAGTGGATAACCTCACATTTATCCACATTATACTTCATTTGCCATGCATTTGCCCACTCACCTAACCTATCCAAGTCGCTCTGCAGCCTCATAGCATCCTCCTCACAGCTCACACTGCCACCCAACTTAGTGTCATCCGCAAATTTGGAGATACTACATTTAATCCCCTTGTCTAAATCATTAATGTACAGTGTAAACAGCTGGGGCCCCAGCACAGAACCTTGCGGTACCCCACTAGTCACTGCCTGCCATTCTGAAAAGTCCCCATTTACTCCTACTCTTTGCTTCCTGTCTGACAACCAGTTCTCAATCCATGTCAGCACACTACCCCCAATCCCATGTGCTTTAACTTTGCACATTAATCTCTTGTCCCAAAGCGCTTTACAGCCAATGAAGTACTTTTTGAAATGTAGTCACTGTTCTAATGTGAGAAATGCAGCAGCCAATTGGTGTACAGCAATGTGATAATGACCAGGTAACCTGTTTTTGTTATGTTGATGGAGGGATACATATTGGCCAGGACACCGGGGATAACTCCCCTGCTCTTCAATATACATAGATGACCTGGAAGAGGGGACAGAGTGTAGTGTAACAAAATTTGCAGATAACACAAAGATTAGTGGGAAAGCGGGTTGTGTAGAGGACAGAGAGAGGCTGCAAAGAGATTTAGATAGGTTAAGCGAGTGGGCTAAGGTTTGGCAGATGGAATACAATGCCGGAAAGTGTGAGGTCAGTAAAAGGGAATATTATTTGAATGGGGAGAAATTACAACATGCTGCGGTGCAGAGGGACCTGGGGGTCCTTGTGCATGAATCCCAAAAAGTTAGTTTGCAGGTGCAGCAGGTAATCAGGAAGGTGAATGGAATGTTGGCCTTCATTGCGAGAGGGATGGAGTACTAAAGCAGGGAGGTCCTGCTGCAACTGTACAGGGTATTGGTGAGGCCGCACCTGGAGTACTGCGTGCAGTTTTGGCCACCTTACTTAAGGAAGGATATACTAACTTTGGAGGGGGTACAGAGACGATTCACTAGGCTGATTCCGGAGATGAGGGGGTTACCTTATGATGATAGATTGAGTAGACTGGGTCTTTACTCGTTGGAGTTCAGAAGGATGAGGGGTGATCTTATAGAAACATTTAAAATAATGAAGGGGATAGACAAGATAGAGGCAGAGAAGTTGTTTCCAGTCGGGGAGACTAGAACTAGGGGGCACAGCCTCAAAATACGGGGGAGCCAATTTAAAACCGAGTTGAGAAGGAATTTCTTCTCCCAGAGGGTTGTGAATCTGTGGAATTCTCTGCCCAAGGAAGCAGTTGAGGCTAGCTCATTGAATGTATTCAAATCACGGATAGATAGATTTTTAACCAATAGGGAATTAAGGGTTACGGGGAGCGGGCGGGTAAGTGGAGCTGAGTCCACGGCCAGATCAGCCATGATCTTGTTGAATGGCGGAGCAGGCTCGAGGGACTAGATGGCCTACTCCTGTTCCTAATTCTTAGAAATAGTGCCATGGGATCTTTTACTTCCACCTGAGAGGGCAGACAGGGCTTCGGTTTAACGTCTCATCCAAAAGACGGCACCTCCGACAGTGCAGCACTCTCTCAGCACTGCACTGGGAGTGACAGCCTGGATTTATGTGCTCAACTCCCTGGAGTAGGACTTGAACCCACAACCTGATGACTCAGAGGCGAGGGTGCTACCCACTGAGCTATGGCCGACACTCGTTACTTGAATGAATGCCGTATGCAACATGGTGGTTCCTGAGCTGCTGGGGTCATGGCAATACCATGTCAAGAAAGGCAGCTGGTCTGGGATATTTCTATATAAAATATGATTGTTTTATTATATATATTGTGTACATAGGGCTATGTTCGATCACTCCTGCCACAAAGCTTTGGGAGTGCTGAATTGTGGAATCACCCCGCAACTCTTTGAAAGAAACTGGTTCAAATGACAGGAAAGCCACTTTCTTGATTTAAAATATTCTTGTGCAATTGTACACATTGCACCGTTAAACTGATTAATGTTTAATAAACAAATCAATTCTGCAGCAAGAAACATAGACATTACTCGTCCTGTCACTTTGAATGCAGATTTATTTAAAACTATTCATTTCAGGGATCACAACCGTGCTGACCATGACCACGCTGATGATCAGTGCAAGAAAATCTCTACCCAGGGCATCCGCGATCAAAGCGCTGGACGTTTACTTCTGGATCTGCTATGTCTTTGTCTTCGCTGCTCTAGTTGAGTATGCGTTCGCCCACTTCAATGCAGACTACATGAGGAAGCAGCGAGCAAAGATTAAGGCGAATAAACTATGTGCGGAGGTGAGTAGCAATGCAACAATGGCACTGAATTTGTTCAAAGAGTAAATAAGCATTTTGGGCTGAGATCGAGATGCGCAAATGTGGGGTAGAGTCTGAAATAAAACCCTAATGGAAATAACATTGATTTGTCCCTCCCTCTCCCGAAGCCGCTGACTCAGGCTATCACCACCTCCCCCCCCCGCCCCCGATGCCTTGCTCAATTGGCTTTTCATCACTTGCGAGTCTAGACTGTGGGAGCATCACAATCAGGCTTGCTCATGTCCTCACCCAATGTTCTCAAACGCAGAATATTGGATACTGTTCAGGAGTGGAAACCCTTGCTGACTTGCCCCCTGTTTATCCCAGGGATGTTAGCACTCCTGTTGCCTTGCAAGCCGAGATCAGTTAACAGCACGCACCAGTGCATCAAGCCGGAACCCCTTCCAGCTAGCATGACTCAGTCTGTGCCAGGCCTCACTCGGTCCGCGCCAGGCCTCACTCGGTCCGCGCCAGGCCTCACTCAGTCCACGCTAGGCCTCACTCAGTCCGTGCCAGGCCTCACTCGGTCCGCGCCAGGCCTCACTCGGTCCGCGCCAGGCCTGAGTCATTGGGGAACCTATAGCCGGTGTTTATTGATAGTTGAGATTACCAATATATATTTTTTTCATTGACGGGATGTGGGTGTCACTGGCAAAACCAGCATTTATTGTCCGTCCATAATTGCCCCTTGAATGTCTCACTGGGCCATTTCAGCGGGAGGTTAAGAGTCAACCACATTGCTGTGGGTCTGGAGTCACATATAGGCCAGACCGGGTAAGGACGGCAATTTCCTTCCATAAAGGATATTAGTGAGCCAGATTGGGTTTTTACGATTGTTTGTTGCCACCATTATTGATACTAGCTTTTTTAAAATTCCAGATTTATTTAATTAACTGAATTTCAATTCCCCAGCTGCCGTGGTGGGATTTGAACTTGTGTCCCCGGATCATTAGTCCAGGCCTCTGGATTACTGGTCCGGTAACATAACCACCATGCTACCGTACCCCATAATAGATTTGATAAAGTAGTTCATGGGGTGCATTGCACGGATTTCGACCTGTATGTGCCTGCGGTATTTGTGTCTCTCTACATTCTCTTCACTGTAGGCAATTAAGAGAAACGGAAAGCACGCAATAGTTCTGTTCTCCTTGTCAGCAGCTGGGGTGAACCAAGAATTGCTCATGTCCAACAGGCAGCACCGGGCCCACAGGGCAGTCCACGGCGATGAAGTTGAAAATGGAAAGACAAGAGCAAATAAACATGCCCCAAAGCCGAAAAAAAAGCTCACACTGAAGTCAGTGTTCAAGCCCATTGATTCTGACACCATCGATATTTATGCAAGGGCTGTCTTTCCAGCTGCTTTCGCTGCAGTCAATGTCATCTACTGGGTTGCTTATACCATGTAAATGGGACGCACCAGTGCAGTCCAGGAACTGGGCCCATCACAATATTATATCGGGATGCCCGACCTGTACATGAACACACAACATATGCATGATGCCAAACCTCCAGAGCCTGTGACCTGGACGCTTTGTCATGTCAAGGAAATATTTGATAAGTGTGAATAAATACTAAATAATGAAGTGTGATTAATGACTGATGTGACTGAGTACTTGTGACGAGCTAACTGTGCTCCCTTATCCTGTGTATATCGATCCCTGCCCTTCACAAGCTTGATGTGAAAACAGCAAGTAATCCAATGTGTTGGTGCAAACAATCTGTACCTTGGAAATAATAAAACTCGTTTAACTTAACGGTTTTGGGCAGTTTATATATTTGCTCTACAACTTGTCAATCATCAAAGTCATGGAATTTCCCTCCATTTTTCAAAATTTCTGTTTGATCTTTATATGGTCAAGTGTATGCAATCCATTTCCTGTAGGAGTCATTAACAAAATATGGCTACAGCAATATATATATATATATATATATACACACACAGTCAAATAATATGTTTAGTTCATTTCTTGGCCCTTTGCAGCCTGTAAGTTGGTTTGAAAGTATCAGAACATGGACATTTGTTACTTTACCCAGTTACCTTTTTCAGTACTCCCAGGTTCAATATGACACATCAGCCACAGCTCTTGCTTTATACCCTCGTTATAGTCCAGAAGTTACTAAAGTCACTGGCAGTAATTGGGGGAGGTGGGCAGCAGGATCTGTAGTATGACAGAGCGCAGGGTTGGTGATGGCTGAGCTCCACATTGCCGGCAGCAAGAGGTAGATTAAGAACATAAGAATTAGGAGCAGGAGTAGGCCATTCGGCCTCTCGAGCCTGCTCCGCCATTCAGTGAGATCATGGCCAATCTTCGACCTCAACTCCAGTTTCCCGCCCGATCCTCATATCCCTTGATTCCCTTAATATCCAAAATCTATCGATCTCAGCCTTGAATATAGTCAACGACTGAGTCTCCACTGTCCCTTTCACTGAAGAAATTTATTTTCATCTCTGTCCTAAATGGCCCACCCCTTATCCTGAGACTGTGACACTTGGGTCTAGACTCCCCAGCCCGGGGGAATCATCCTCCTTGCATCTACCCTGTCAAGCCCTGTAAGATATTTGTATGTTTCAATGAGATCGCCTCTCATTCTTCTAAACTCTAAGGAATATAAGCCCAGTCTACTCAATCTCTCCTCATAGGACAATCCCCCCATCCTGGGAATCAGTCTGGTGAACCTTCGCTGCACTCCCTCTATGGCAAGGACGTCCTTCCTCAGATTAGGAGACCAAAACTGAACACAATATTCCAGGTGAGGCCTCACTAAGGCCCTGTACAACTGCAGTAAGACCTCCCTGCTCCTATACTCAAATCCCCTAGCTATGAAGGCCAACATACCATTTGCCACCTTCACCACCTGCTGTACCTGCATGCCAACTTTCAATGACTGATGCACCATGACACCCAGGTCTCGTTGCACCTCCCCTTTTCCTAATCTGTCACCATTCAGATAATATTCTGCCTTCGTGTTTTTGCCCCCAAAGTGGATAACCTCATATTTATTCACATTATACTGCATCTGCCATGCATTTGCCCACTCACCTAACCTGTCCAAGTCACCCTGCAGCCTTTTAGCATCCTCCTCACAGCTCACACCGCCATCCAGTTTAGTATCATCTGCAAACTTGGAGATATTACACTCAATTCCTTCATCTAAATCATTAATGTATATTGCAAATAGCTGGGGTCCCAGCACTGAGCCCTAAGGCACCCCACTAGTCACTGCCTGCCATTCTGAAAAGGATCCGTTTATCCAGACTCTCTGCTTCCTGTCTGCCAACGAGTTCTCTATCCACGTCAGTACATTACCCCCAACACCATGTGCTTTGATTTTGCACACCAATCTCTTGTGTGGGACCTTGTCAAAAGCCTTTTGAAAGTCCAAATATACCACATCCACTGGTTCTCCCTTGTCCACTCTACTAGTTACATCCTCAAAACATTTCAGAAGATTTGTCAAGCGTGATTTCCCTTTCATAAATCCATGCTGACTTGGACCGATCCTGTCACTGCTTTTCAAATGCACTGCTATTTCATCTTTAATAATTGATTCCAACATTTTCCCCACTACTGATGTCAGGCTTAACCGGTCTATAATTACCCGTTTTCTCTCTCCCTTTTTTAAACAGTGGTGTTACATTAGCTACCCTCCAGTCCATAGGAACTGATCCAGAGTCAATAGACTGTTGGAAAATGATCACCAATGCATCCACTATTTCTATGGCCACTTCCTTAAGTAATCTGGGATGCAAACTATCAGGCCCCGGGGATTTATCGGCCTTCAATCCCATCAATATCCCTAACACAATTTCCCGCTTTATAAGGATATCCTTCAGTTCCTCCTCGGTCCCCTAGTAGTTCCGGAAGGTTATTTGTGTCTTCCTTCGTGAAAACAGAACCAAAGTATTTAGAAACATAGAAAATAGGTGCAGGAGTAGGCCATTTGGCCCTTCTAGCCTGCACCGCCATTCAATGAGTTCATGGCTGAGCATGCAACTTCAGTACCCCATTCCTGCTTTCTCGCCATACCCCTTGATCCCCCTAGTAGTAAGGACGACATCTAACTCCTTTTTGAATATATTTAGTGAATTGGCCTCAACAACTTTCTGTGGTAGAGAATTCCACAGGTTCACCACTCTCTGGGTGAAGAGGTTTCTCCTCATCTCGGTCCTAAATGGCTTACCCCTTATCCTTAGACTGTGACACCTGGTTCTGGACTTCCCCAACATTGGGAACATTCTTCCTGCATCTAACCTGTCTAAACCCGTCAGAATTTTAAATGTTTCTATGAGGTCCCCTCTCATTCCTCTGAACTCCAGTGAATACAAGCCCAGTTGATCCAGTCTTTCTTGAGAGGTCAGTCCCGCCATCCCGGGAATCAGTCTGGTGAACCTTCGCTGCACTCCCTCAATAGCAAGAATGTCCTTCCTCAAGTTAGGAGACCAAAACTGTACACAATACTCCAGGTGTGGCCTCACCAAGGACCTGTACAACTGCAGCAACACCTCCCTGCCCCTGTACTCAAATCCCTTCACTCTGAAGGCCAACATGCCATTTGCTTTCTTAACCGCCTGCTGTACCTGCATGCCAACCTTCAATGACTGATGTACCATGACACCCAGGTCTCGTTGCACCTCCCCTTTTCCTAATCTGTCACCATTCAGATAATAGTCTGTCTCTCTGTTTTTACCACCAAAGTGGATAACCTCACATTTATCCACATTATACTTCATCTGCCATGCATTTGCCCACTCACCTAACCTATCCAAGTCGCTCTGCAGCCTCATAGCATCCTCCTCGCAGCTCACACTGCCACCCAACTCAGTGTCATCCGCAAATTTGGAGATACTACATTTAATCCCCTCGTCTAAATCATTAATGTACAGTGTAAACAGCTGGGGCCCCAGCACAGAACCTTGCGGTACCCCACTAGTCACCGCCTGCCATTCTGAAAAGTACCCATTTACTCCTACTCTTTGCTTCCTGTCTGACAACCAGTTCTCAATCCATGTCAGCACACTACCCCCAATCCCATGTGCTTTAACTTTGCACATTAATCTCTTGTGTGGGACCTTGTCGAAAGCCTTCTGAAAGTCCAAATATACCACATCAACTGGTTCTCCCTTGTCCACTCTACTGGAAACATCCTCAAAAAATTCCAGAAGATTTGTCAAGCATGATTTCCCTTTCACAAATCCATGCTGACTTAGACCTATCATGCACTGCTATGACATCCTTAATAATTGATTCCATCATCTTACCCACTACCGATGTCAGGCTGACCGGTCTATAATTCCCTGTTTTCTCTCTCCCTCCTTTTTTAAAAAGTGGGGTTACATTGGCTACCCTCCACTCGATAGGAACTGATCCAGAGTCAATGGAATGTTGGAAAATGACTGTCAATGCATCCGCTATTTCCAAGGCCACCTCCTTAAATATTCTGGGATGCAGTCCATCAGGCCCTGGGGATTTATCGGCCTTATCAATTTCCCCAACACAATTTCCCGACTAATAAGGATTTCCCTCAGTTCCTCCTCCTTACTAGACCCTCTGACCCCTTTTATATCCGGAAGGTTGTTAGTGTCCTCCTTAGTGAATACCGAACCAAAGTACTTGTTCAATTGGTCCGCCATTTCTTTGTTCCTCATTATGACTTCCCCTGATTCTGACTGCAGGAGACCTACGTTTGTCTTTACTAACCTTTTTCTCTTTACATATCGATAGAAACTTTTGCAATCCGTCTTAATGTTCCCTGCAAGCTTCTTCTCGTACTCCATTTTCCCTGCCCTAATCAAACCCTTTGTCCTCCTCTGCTGAGTTCTAAATTTCTCTCAATCTCCGGGTTCGCTGCTATTCTGGCCAATTTGTATGCCACTTCCTTGGCTTTAATACTATCCCTGATTTCCCTTGATAGCCACGGTTGAGCTACCTTCCCTTTTTTATTTTTACGCCAGACAGGAATGTACAATTGTTGTAGTTCATCCATGCGGTCTCTAAATGTCTGCCATTGCCCATCCACAGTCAACCCCTTAAGTATCATTCGCCAATCTATCCTAGCCAATTCACGCCTCATACCTTCAAAGTTACCCTTCTTTAAGTTCTGGACCATGGTCTCTGAATTAACTGTTTCATTCTCCATCCTAATGCAGAATTCCACCATATTATGGTCACTCTTCCCCAAGGGGCCTCGCACAACGAGATTGCTAATTAATCCTCTCTCATTACACAACACCCAGTCTAAGATGGCCTCCCCCCTAGTTGGTTCCTCGACATATTGGTCTAGAAAACCATCCCTTATGCACTCCAGGAAATCCTCCTCCACCGTATTGCTTCCAGTTTGGTTGGCCCAATCTATGTGCATATTAAAGTCACCCATTATAACTGCTGCACCCTTATTGCATGCACCCCTAATTTCCTGTTTGATGCCCTCCCCAACATCACTACTACTGTTTGGAGGTCTGTACACAACTCCCACTAACGTTTTTTGCCCTTTGGTGTTCTGCAGCTCTATAGATTCCACATCATCCAAGCTAATGTCCTTCCTAACTATTGCATTAATCTCCTCTTTAACCAGCAATGCTACCCACCTCCTTTTCCTTTTATTCTATCCTTCCTGAATGTTGAATACCCCTGGATGTTGAGTTCCCAGCCCTGATCATCCTGGAGCCATGTCTCCGTAATCCCAATCACATCATATTTGTTAACATCTATTTGCACAGTTAATTCCTCCACCTTATTACGGATACTCCTTGCATTAAGACACAAAGCCTTCAGGCTTGTATTTGTTTGTTCCTCATTAGAAATTCACCTGAATCTGACTGCAAGGGACCTACGTTTGTTTTCACTAATCTTGTTCTCTTCACATATCTATAGAAGCTTTTGCAGGCAGTTTTTATGTTCCCAGCAAGCTTCCTCTCATACTCTCTTTTCCCCCTCCTAATTAAACCCTTTGTCCTCCTCTGCTGTATTTCAAAATTGTCCCAGTCCTCAGGTTTGTTGCTTTTTCTGGCCAATTTATATGCCTCTTCCTTGGTTTTAACACTATCCTTAATTTCCCTTGTTAGCCACGGTTGAGCCACCTTCTCCGTTTTATTTTTACTCGAGACAGGGATGTACAATTGTTGAAGTTCATCCATGTGATCTGTAAATGTTTGCCATTGCCTATCCACCGTCAACCCTTTAAGTATCACTCGCCAGTCTATTCTAGCCAATTCACGTCTTATACCACCGAAGTTACCTTTCCCCAAGTTCAGGACCCTAGTCTCTGAATTAATTGTGTCACTCTCCATCTTAATAAAGAATTCTACCATATTATGCTCACTCTTCACCAAGGGGCCTCACAACAAGATTGCTAATTAGTCCCTTCTCATTACACATCACCCAGTCTAGGATGGCCATCCCTCTAGTTGGTTCCTCGACATATTGGTCTAGAAAACCATCCCTAATACACTCCAGGAAAACCTCCTCCACCGCATAGCTACCAGTTTAGTTAGCCCAATCAATATGTAGATTAAAGTCGCCCATGATAACTGCTGTACCTTTATTGCACGCATCCCTAATTTCCTGTTTGATGCTGTCCCCATCCACATTTTATTGTTTGGTGGTCTGTACACAACTCCCACTAGCGTTTTCTGTCCTTTGGTATTCCGTAGCTCCACCAATACAGATTCCACATCATCCAAGCTAATGTCCTTCCTTATTATTGCATTAATTTCCTCTTCAACCAGCAACGTCACCCCGCCTCCTTTTCCTTTCTGTCTATCCTTCTTAAATGTTGAATACCCCTGGATGTTGCGTTCCCAGCCTTGGTCACCCTGGAGCCATGTCTCCGTGATGCCAATTACAACATATCCGTTAACTGCTATCTGCGCAGTTAATTTGTCCACCTTATTCCGAATACTCCTCGTATTGAGGCACAGAGCCTTCAGGCTTGTCTTTTTAACACCCTTTGCCCCTTTAGGATTTTGCTGTAACGTGGCCATTTTTGCTTTTTGCCTTGGGTTTCACTGCCCTCCACTTTTACTTTTCTTCTTTCTATCTTTTGCTTCTGCCCCCATTCTGCTTCCCTCTGTCTCCTTGCATAGGTTCCCATCCCCCTGCCATATTAGTTTAACCCCTCCCCAACAGCACGAGCAAACACTCCCCCGAGGACATTGGTTCCAGTCCTGCCCAGGTGCAGACCATCTGGTTTGTACTGATCCCACCTCTCTCAGAACCGGTTCCAATGTCCCAGGAATTTGAATCCCTCCCATCTGCACCACTCAAGCCACATATTCATCTGAGCTATCCTGCGATTCCTACTCTGACTAGCACGTGGCACTGGTAGCAATCCTGAGATTACTACTTTTGAGGTCCTACTTTTTAAATTTAGCTCCTAGCTCCCTAGATTCGTCTTGTAGGACCTAATCCCATTTTTTACCTATATCGTTGGTACCTATATGCACCACGACAACTGGCTGTTTACCCTCCCCGTTCAAAATATCCTGCACCCGCTCCGAGACATCCTTGACCCTTGCACCAGGGAGGCAACATATCATATTGGAGTCTTGGTTGTGGCCGCAGAAACGTCTATCTATTCCCCTTACAATTGAATCCCCTATCACTATAGCTCTCCCACTCTTTTTCCTGCCCTCCTGTGCAGCAGAGCCACCCACGGTGCCATGAACTTTGCTGCTGCTCCCTCCCCTGATGAGTCATCCCCCTCAACAGTACCCAAAGCAGTGTATCTGTTTTGCAGGGGGATGACTGCAGGGGACCCCTGCACTACCTTCCTTGCACTGCTCTTCCTGTGGCTGCTCCGCCATTCAGTAAGATCATGGCTGATCTGATCATGGACTCAGCTCCACTTCCCCGCCCGCTCCCCATAACCCCTTATCCCCTTATCGTTTAAGAAACTGTTCTGTCTTAAATGTATTCAATGTCCCAGCTTCCACAGCTCTCTGAGACAGTGACTTCCACAGATTTACAACCCTCAGAGAGAAGAAATTTCTCATCTCAGTTTTAAATGGGCGGCCCTTTATTCTAAGATTATGCCCTCTAGTTCTAGTCTCCCCCATCAGTGGAAACATCCTCTCTGCATCCACCTTGTCGAGCCCCCTCATAATCTTATACGTTTCGATAAGATCACCTCTCATTCTTCTGAATTCCAATGAGTAGAGGTCCAACCTCCTCAACCTTTCCTCAAAAGTCAACCCCCTCATCCCCGGAATCAACCTCGTGAACCTTCTCTGAACTGTCTCCAAAGCAAGTATATCCTTTCGTAAATATGGAAACTAAAACTGCACGCAGTATTCCAGGTGGGGCCTCACCAATACCCTGTATAACTGTAGCAAGACTTCCCTGCTTTTATACTCCATCCCCTTTGCAATAAAGGCCAAGATACCATTGGCCTTCCTGATCACTTGCTGTACCTGCATACCATCCTTTTTTCATGCACAAGAACCCCCAGGTCCTGCTGTACTGCGGCACTTTGCAATCTTTCTCCATTTAAATAATAACTTGCTCTTTGATTTTTTTCTGCCCAAGTGCATGACCTCACACTTTCCAACATTATACTCCATCTGCCAAATTTTTGCCCACTCACTTAGCCTGTCTGTGTCCTTTTGCAAATTTTTTGTGTCCTCCTCACACATTGCTTTTCCTCCAGTCTTTGTATCGTCAGCAAACTTGGCTACGTTACACTCAGTCCCTTCTTCCAAGTCATTAATATAGATTGTAAATAGTTGGGGTCCCAGCACTGATCCCTGCGGCACCCCACTAGTTACTGGTTGCCAACCTGAGATTGAACCATTTATCCCGACTCTCTGTTTTCTGTTCGTTAGCTAATCCTCTATCCATGCTAATATATTACCCCCAACCCCGTGAACTTTTATCTTGTGCGGTAACCTTTTATGTGGAACCTTGTCAAATGCCTTCTGGAAGTCCAAATACACCACATCCTCTGGTTCCCCTTTATCCACCCTGTTCGTTACATCCTCAAAGAACTCCAGCAAATTTGTCAAACATGATTTCCCCTTCATAAATCCATGCTGACTCTGCCTGACCGAATTTTGCTTTTCCAAATGTCCTGCTGCTACTTCTTTAATAATGGACTGAGCAGGATTGAATGAGTCCTGAATAAACTACGGTGCACGGCAGCACTGGGGAGCACAGCGTAATCATCAGTTCCTGACAGTAGGGAATCCTCTGTTGGCCAAGGATTTGAACAGAAGGTTATTCTGAATACATAGCACAATGAGCATCACATTCAGCACTCGCTTGTCACTGGATTAGGCTGAGCGGGATGAGATGGATCAAGAAGCTGCTTAAGATATGAAAAGGCATTCTGTGCAGACTATGCCAGCCACTGGGACCACTATCCCCCAATCCTAGGATTGAGTGAAGTGCAGTGCCTCACGAACTACGATTAAGCAGCAAGATAGTGACTGAGCCACAGCATTTCCTACACACAGCCCTGAGACCAACATATACAGTCTAGGAGCACTTCCTGAGGTAGTCAGGATCACCAGCATCCTCAACTCTGGCTCCTTCCAGACTAGCACTGGCAACACGGATTCTGGCATGCTTTCCCAGTCTCGACTTCTCATTCGCTGGAAACGCTGCCTTCGAGGACTAGGGGACAGTCTCAGGATAAAAGGCAGGCCAGCTAGGTCTGAGATGAGGATGACTTTCCTCACTCAAAATCTTTGGAATTCTCTGCCCCAGAGGGCTGTGAATGCTGAGTTGTTTGAGTATCGACATATTTTGGACTCGAGGGGAATCAAGGGATATGGGGATCGGGCGGGAAAGTGGAGTTGAGATAGAGGATCAGCCATGATCTTATTGAACGGCGGAGCAGGCTTGGGGGTGGGGGGGGGCGGAATGGCCGACTCCTGCTCCTAATTCTCATGTTTTTATATCACAGTGCAGGAGCCAGAAGCAGTGCTCCCAGGGAGACAGGAGTTTCTTTCAGCCTCGTGCCAGTCCCAGGGCTGATCACTGAGTGAGAACAGATAGGACAGAAGGACAGTGCTCTATTCTTCACTGTTTTATTGAATAATAATCTGAAGCAGAATATGTAACAGGGAGAGGTCTGTATGCTTCAAGGTGGAATGTCAGTTTAAGACTGAGCATTTAACATATAAACAAGAAATACATACATATACAAAAAAACCCAGCCTGCTGACTGTGTGCTGGTGCCAGCTCTGTGCTCCGTACTCAAGGTACGTGAAATACTGGCCAATCGGCAGCTCAGCGCTGCTCAGTGAATTAACACACTATTAGATCCATCTTCCTGTTATGATAGAGTCTGTAGATTGAGACAGATATTTGCAGTAATCAGCCTGTACGAAAAGAAATAAAAGCAGCAAAAATTAGTGTCCAAAGAATGGCAAAGGCTGATCACCAAGGGAAGTCTACTGCCCCAAACCTTCTTGGGCAACAATCCAGGCGTTTACATCAGGGTCATGCCCACTGCTGCTCTACAGAGCTGACCCGCCAGAGGTTGTGGGGTCTGCAGGAGGACACCTCACTTGTCTGTGGCCGGTGGGCGCCCTGCATCATTGTGGACACATCTCTGGCACCCGCATTCCCTCTGCACCCAGAAACTACATCACCCATCTGGCCCCGGCCCCCGCCCATCCCCCCATGATCTCATCCATCTCCCCTTCGATCCCGGTGCAAGGAGGTTGACATATGTTTCTTTTTAAGCTTTAAGGGCCACTCCCCTCACCTGGAACCCCGAGTGGGCATCACCTGCACCCACCTGGTGGTAGGTATGCCTCACGGCTCTTAGCAAACTGGTCTCTGGCGATTCACCGGGTCGCTCCCGAACCAGGGAGGCAGGAACTTCCAGCATGAAGGTTTACCACCTCGGGTTCTGCCTCCTTGGCATCAATGGGCCAACAATGGGTGAGCAATGGGCCAGCAATGTTGCAGCGACGGGAGAGCTACGGGCCAGCGATGGGAGAACTACGGGCCAGCGATGGGAGAGCTACGGGCCAGCGATGGGAGAGCTACGGGCCAGCGATGGGAGAGCTACGGGCCAGCGATGGGAGAGCTATGGGCCAGCGATGGGAGAGCTATGGGCCAGCGATGGGAGAGCTACGGGCCAGCGACGGGAGAGCTATGGGCCAGCTACGGGCCAGCGATGGGAGAGCTACGGGCCAGCGACGGGAGAGCTATGGGCCAGCTACGGGCCAGCGATGGGAGAGCTATGGGCCAGCGATGGGAGAGCTATGGGCCAGCGATGGGCGAGCTATGGGCCAGCTACGGGCCAGCGATGGGAGAGCTACGGGCCAGCGACGGGAGAGCTACGGGCCAGCGACGGGAGAGCTACAGGCCAGCGATGGGAGAGCTACGGGCCAGCGATGGGAGAGCTACGGGCCAGCGACGGGAGAGCTACGGGCCAGCGATGGGAGAGCTATGGGCCAGCGATGGGAGAGCTACGGGCCAGCGATGGGAGAGCTATGGGCCAGCGACGGGAGAGCTACGGGCCAGCGGTGGGCGAGCTACGGGCCAGAAATTCACCGGGCGATACTCAATGTTCTCAAAAAGTTTGTAATGTTAACTTTATGTAACTTTGTTTTAGAAACTAATAAAAACCTCAAATAATAATTTTAGAAGGTACATTAACAAGTACCTTCAAAGCCCAGCACAAAATCACTTTCCAATAGAAGGGTCCTCAAGCAATAAAGGAGACGATTAAATATTTACATCAATGTCTGACTGGGAAATGAGGCAGTACATTTTATAGCAAGTCTATTATTTTGTTGGAATTTTTGAAGCTGATAATTTGATTCGATGTGTTTCATATAGATTTGTGGAGACCTCTGCACATCATTGGCTCACTCAACTCCCCAGAGCTTTGGGAAATGTGCGCTCCGAAACATGCACAAGCCCACCAATAATTCATGTCTCAGGGATTATACGCGCTAACATTTGTGCAATGGCAGCCCGCAGTGCGCTAGGGCAGAGTCATTTTTCTGGGTGTGTGCTCTTTCTATTTATCACTTCCTTTCTCTTTAACCTGACAGAATGGGGGTATGTTTAGCCCAAGCCATCCGTCAGGAAATTGATGGGATTGGGTGGAACGCCGGCTTTACACCCCGCCCAATATTGGCTTCAATGGGAGAGTAAAATCGGGCGGTGTGTAAAAATAGAATCATAGAACGGTTACAGCACAGAAGGAGGCCATTCGGCCCATCGAGCCCGTGCTGGCTCTCTGCAAGAGCACCTCAGCCAGTCCCACTCCCCCACCCTTTCCCTGTAGCCCTGAAATTATTTTTCCTACAGATACTTATCCAACTCCCTTTTGAAAGCCACGATTGAGTCTGCCTCCACCACCCTCTCAGGCAGCGCATTCCAGATCCTAACCACTCGCTGCGTAAAAACATTTTCCCTCATGTCGCCTTTGGTTCTTCTGCCAATCGCCTTAAATCTGTGTCCTCTGGTTCCCGACCCTTCCACCAATGGGAACAGTTTCTCTCTCTCTACTCTGTCCAGACCCCTCATGATTTTGAACACCTCGATCAAATCTCCTCTCAACCTTCTCTGCTCCAAGGAGAACAACCCCAGCTTCTCCAGTCTATCCACGTAACTGGTCATCCCTGGAACCATTCTCGTAAATCTTTCCTGCACCCTCTCTAAGGCCTTCACATCCTTCCTAAAGTGTGGGGCCCAGAATTGGACACAGTACTCCAGTTGAAGCCGAACCAGTGTTTTATAAAAGTTCATCATAACTTCCTTGCTTCTATGCCTCTATTTATGAAGCCCAGGATCCCGTAAGCTTTTTTAACCGCTTTCTCAACCTGCCCTGCCACCTTCAACGATTTGTGCCCATATACCCCCCCCAGCTCTCTCTGTTCATGTACCCCCTTTAGGACTGTATCACTTCGCACTTTTCTGCGTTAAATTTCATCTGCCACGTGTCCGCCCATTCCACCAGCCTGTCTACATCTTCCTGAAGTTTATCACTACCCTCCTCACTGTTCACTACACTTCCAAGTTTTGTGTCATCTGCAAATGTTGAAATTGTGCCCTGTACACCCGAGTCCAAGTCATTAATATATATCAAGAAAAGCAGTAGTCCCTCCCCCACCCCGCCAGTATTAAAGATCGACATGGCCAGTCTCCAGGTCCTGCCTTTTAATTGGCTGAAAATAAAACAACCTTATGTGCTGGTGATTCAGCCAATCAAATATTAATGCTTGTTTCAGTGACCATGCAGGAGCTGAAATGATTCAAAGCCTTACCCAGGAGAACATAAGGACGTAGGAAATATGAGCCTGAGTCAGCCATTTGGCCCCTCGAGCCTGCTTCGACATTCAATAAGCTCATGACTGATCTGATCCTGGCCTCAACTCCATCACATCACAGGCAGTCCCTCGAATGAGGATGATTTGTTTCCACATGAGTTCACAGGTGTTTCAATGAAGGACCCGATGTTCCAGTCCTGAACTCCAATTGAAGGGTGGAAGATGCCTGTGGGTGGATTTTTTTAACGTGTGGTGACCGTTGCACATCAGCCACCACACGGGCTTGACAGAGCGAGGTCTTGGTCCAGTGGCAAGGATTAACTAGGACGACTGGAGACCAGCTCTGCTGCACGGACCTAGTGCGCACACATATCGCAGTGTGGGCTGGTCCGTGCTGCCCCTGGGCCCTCGCCTCTTCTGGGCCCCGAACCCTCATTTGTCGCACCTCCGCCCTGATCTCTCCACTCAACTCAATTCCACTTCCCTGCCCACTCCCCATAACCCTTGACTCCCTTATCATTCAAAAATCTATCTATCTCCGCCTTGAATATATTCCATGACCCAGCCGCCATAGCTCTCTGGGGCAGAAAATTCCAAAGATTCAGGACGCTCTTAGAGAAGAAATTCCTCCTCATCTCGGTCTTAAATGGGCGGCCCCTTATTGTGAAACTATGCCCCCTAGTTCTAGATTCCCCCTCGAGGGGAAACATCTACCCTGTCAAGCCACCTCAGAATCTTCTACATTTCAGTAAGATCACCTCTCATTCTTCTAAACTCCAATGAGTAGAGGCTCAACCTGCTCAACCTTTCCTCATAAGACATGGCAGATGAAGTATAATGTGGATAAATGTGAGGTTATCCACTTTGGTGGTAAAAACAGAGAGACAGACTATTATCTGAATGGTGACAGATTAGGAAAAGGGGAGGTGCAACGAGACCTGGGTGTCATGGTACATCAGTCATTGAAGGTTGGCATGCAGGTACAGCAGGCGGTTAAGAAAGCAAATGGCATGTTGGCCTTCATAGCGAGGGGATTTGAATACAGGGGCAGGGAGGTGTTGCTACAGTTGTACAGGGCCTTGGTGAGGCCACACCTGGAGTATTGTGTACAGTTTTGGTCTCCTAACTTGAGGAAGTGCAGCGAAGGTTCACCAGACTGATTCCCGGGATGGCGGGACTGACATATCAAGAAAGACTGGATCAACTGGGCTTGTATTCACTGGAGTTCAGAAGAATGAGAGGGGATCTCATAGAAACGTTTAAAATTCTGACGGGTTTAGACAGGTTAGATGCAGGAAGAATGTTCCCAATGTTGGGGAAGTCCAGAACCAGGGGTCACAGTCTAAGGATAAGGGGTAAGCCATTTAGGACCGAGATGAGGAGAAACTTCTTCACCCAGAGAGTGGTGAACCTGTGGAATTCTTTACCACAGAAAGTTGTTGAGGCCAATTCACTAAATATATTCAAAAAAGGAGTTAGATGTAGTCCTTACTACTAGCGGGATCAAGGGGTATGGCGAGAAAGCAGGAAGGGGGTACTGAAGTTGCATGTTCAGTCATGAACTTATTGAATGGTGGTGCAGGCTAGAAGGGCTGAATGGCCTACTCCTGCACCTATTTTCTATGTTTCTAACCCCCTCATCACAGGAATCAACCAAGTGAACCTTCTCTGAACTGCCTCCAATGCAAGTATATCCCTCCAAGAGGGGACATGGGGGCTCTATAATTAGCCTCTGCATTCCCAGGCAAGGAAGGAGACATTCCCATTCGTAAATGGGAACCGAGGATGTGTGCTGGTGAGTGGATGTGTGGCCAAGGGCAGTGTGACTTGGCCGATGGCTCCCACAAGACCAATAACCTCGGTTCTCACTTTGCTGCGGTACTGGGAAATTGCCAATACCTGCAGAGCTGCCTCCCATCATGAGTTGCCACCTTCATGAGCAAGGTAAGCAATGCAAGCACGGAAATTGAACAGGAATTAGGAAGAGAAAAAAAAACACTTTATAAAAATTCACTGGAATTACAAAAAAAAAGACACATTAAAGAGTACCAACTACAGAGTAATTAGGTAAGCTGAATGCCCCTAAAATCAAATCCTGATAAACGGACACGTTTCCCCCGCCCCCCCATTACTATTGAGTATTTCCTACATTTTCCAATTCATAGCCGAGCCCCACACTGGCTATGCCTGGTACATGTTGCACTGGCAATGAACTGGCAAAGACTTGCATTTATATAGCGCCTTTCACGACCACCGGACATCCCAAAGCACTTTACAGCCAATGAAGTACTATTTTGGAATCTTGTAATGTGGGGAAAACCGGCAGCCATTTGCGCACAGCAAGCTCCCACAAACAGAACACTCCCCCTCCCACAACATTAACATTCACATCCTCACCGGAAAGCCACACGATCTCTCCTCGTAATTACGGCCAGCGCACAAAGTTCCACCTTTTCCGGGAAACTGAGTGTTGCATACCCGGGAACGCTTCACCATCCCCAGGCCACATCTGAATGGACAGGTCGTCCATGCGGTCCAGGCTGACCACATCCCAACAGCTGAAGCACGGCAAGAAAGAAAAAAAAGACGCAACGAGTCAAAACCGGCAAGGATTCCACCACACAGAGGGGCTGACATTCACCCCGCCGGAAACGAGTCGCACCTACCTTTTTTGTTGTGTTTTGCAAAATTCAGCTCTTTGTTGTTTTTTTTCGAGCGGGGTGGAAGTCGGTTATAGTGGGGGTGGAAGTGGAGTCGGGCAGAGTGTTCGGCGCCGTCAGTCATCAGCGTAG
Organism: Pristiophorus japonicus; assembly: GCF_044704955.1. Taxonomy (NCBI): domain Eukaryota; kingdom Metazoa; phylum Chordata; class Chondrichthyes; family Pristiophoridae; genus Pristiophorus; species Pristiophorus japonicus. The sequence continues at coordinate 113,620,904 of NC_091994.1, forward strand.
CGCCGATGACATCATCACGCTGGCGCATCACCACGTCTCTCCCCTTCACTTAAAGGGGAGAGCGCTGTGAGCTCTGCGATTACTTAACTTTGGTCCACTGGGCCACCACAGTTTCCGGTGTTTCGGCCGGGCCAGCGGCCAGGCTCCCAAGAGGAGGTGCGTGCCAGGCTGCCTGTTGGCGGCCCGGCCGAACCCGAGGGCATAATTGGCGGGCCGACGTGGCAGTCGGCCGAGAAAAAAAATTAAGATGGCGGCCGCGACAGTGAGCCCTCCCGTTGAATGGCCGCCGAACCGCCATTTTACACACAGTGCAAACACAGTGCACCAACAGAAAGAACTGTCGGGGGCGCCGCACAGCAGCTACAAGATTGTTATACGGTGAATTTTGCTTGCGGGGCGGGACATCGGTGGTGCGCGCTTTGATGATGCACTAAGGCGGGTTCAGCAGCAGCGGGCGCAAGTGGGGACCAGCGGAAAAACCACTGGGGAGAATTTTGCGAGCGGCAGCCATTCGACACCGGCCCGTGGTCGCCAGTTTCAGTATCGGGTGGCTGAACTTCGGCTCCAGAATCTCACACCGTCGCAGCAGTCTGTGTTTCTGGAAAGTTTTCATTTCCCCCTCATCTTTCCTGAAGACGCTGGGCGGTAATTGTGACTTTGTGCAACAGGCGACAGTGAATGGACTTCACTGGAAATAAAAACCCAGAGAGATAAAGAAAAAGAAAGACTTGCATTTATATAGCGCCTTTCACGACCACCAGACATCTCAAAGCACTTTACAGCCAATGAAGTACTTTTGGAGTGTAGTCACTGTGGTAATGTGGGAAACGCGGCAGCCAATTTGCGCACAGCAAGCTCCCACAAACAGCAATGTGATAACAACCAGATAATCTGTTTATGTTATGTTGATTGAAGGATAATTATTGGCCCCAGGACACCAGGGAGAACTCCCCTGCTCTTCTTCGAAACGTCTACATGAGAGAGCAGATGGGGCCTCGGTTTACCGTTTCATCCAAAAGATGGCACCTCCGACAGCGCAGCACTCTCTCAGCACTAGCCTAATGTGTCAGCCTGGATTTATCTGCTCAAGTATCTGGAGTGGGACTTGAACCGACAACCTTCTGACTCAGAGGCGAGTGTGCTGCCCACTGAGCTACGGCTGACACAAAAATGTAAAATGGGCTGCCAATTCGCTATCACCCGCTACCACTGCAGCGGTTCAAGAAGGCGGCTCACCATCACTTTCTCAACAGCAATTAGGGATGGGCAATAAATGCCGGCCTTGCCAGCGACACCCATAATCCCAGGAGTGAATTAAAAAACGCACAAAGTCAAAATTACTCCCTCTGACTCTGGCAGGAGTCTGAATTGGTCCATTTTTTATTAACGAGATTAGATAATAAACGTTGAAAAGGTTTTCAACTCTGGTCCATCACAGCCTCACCCATCATCCACATGTACGCATTTTCAGCAAGGGTCACTGGACAGCAGTGAGGAGCACGAGACCCAACTGATATTGTTTTCCCCTTCTTGGCCCACGGACATTAAGGTCAATTGTAGAGCTCTCCTCAGCAGTCGAGGCAGCAGCTGTTGGCCCAATCACACTGATACACCGATGACATCAACGCTTTTGGGGTAAAAGGACATCTAAACGCTGTTCAGCCAATTCCCTGATTCTGGCTAAAAAGCCACTGGCAAAATTACGAGGTTTGAGGTTTGTGGGCTGCTGATAATCAAGTTTGGTGATGAAATGTTTTGGACCCTTTGCAAAGGCTCAAAATTACTCAGGCAAGTTTTCAGCCCCCGGCAAAGATTGTAAAGATAGAATTCATAGAATCATAGAAATTTACTGCACAGAAGGAGGCCATTCGGCCCATCGTGTCCGTGCCGGCCGACCAAGAGCTACCCAGCCTAATCCCATTTTCCAGCTCTCGGTCCGTAGCCCTGTAGGTTACAGCACTTCAAGTGCACATCCAGGTACTTTTTAAATGCGATGATGGTTTCTGCCTCTACCACCCTTTCAGGCAGTGAGTTCGAAACCCCCATCACCCTCTGGGCGAAGAAATTGACCCTCAAATCCCCTCTAACCCAATTACTTTAACTCTATGCCCCCTAATTATTGACCCCTCTGCTAAGGGAAACAGGTCCTTCCTATCCACTCTATCCAGGCCCCTCATAATTTTATACACCTCAATAAGGTCTCCCCTCAGCCTCCTCTGTTCCAAAGAAAACAACCCCAGCCTATCCAATCTTTCCTCATAGCTAAAATTCTCCAGTCCAGGCAACATCCTCGTAAATCTCCTCTGTACCCTTTCCAGTGCAATCGATTTTTAATGTGGTGACCAGAACTGCACGCAGTACTCTAGCTGTGGCCTAACCAGTTTTATACAGTTCAAGCATAACCTCCCTGCTCTTGTAATCCATGCCTCGGCTAATAGAGGCAAGTATTCCGTATACCTTCTTAACCACCTTATCTACCTGGCCTGCTACCTTCAGGGATCTGTGGACCTGCACTCCAAGGTCCCTTGCATTTCTATAGCCTTCCGCGACCAACAGATGTCCAAAAGTGCTTTACAGCCAATGAAGTACTTTTGAAGTGTGGTCACTGTTGTAATGTAGGAAACACGGCAGCCAATCTGTGCACAGCAAGCTCCCACAAACAGCAATGTGAGAATAACCAAATAATCTGTTTTAATGATGTTGATTGAGGGATAAATTGATGCAGTAGAGTGTCAGCCGAGATTTATGAGCTAATGTCTTGGGAGTGGGACTTGAAACCAAAACCTTCTGACTCAGAGGCAAGGGTACAACCCACTGGCAAAGAAGCGATGGCCAAGGAAGATAGGAGAGGTGTGGAGGTGTGGCGAGTAGTTTGAGGCCAAATGGCACTGCGCGGCCTTGTGCCCTGTGGGAGGGCTGGTGAAGTGGTCATGCTGGGTATAAGCAGTGTTGCTGACGATACAAAGCTAGATGGGAATGTAAGTTGTGAGGAGGATGCAAAGAGGCTTCAAGGGGATATAGACAGGTTGAGTGAGTGGGCAAGAACATGGCAAATGGAATATAACGTGGAGAAATGTGGTCGGAAAAATAGAAAAGCAGAGTATTTTTTAAATGGTGAGAGATTGGGAAATGTTGGTGTTCAGAGGGACCTGGGGGTCCTTGTACACCAATCACTGAAAGTTAACCTGCAGGTACAGCAAGTGATTAAGAAATCAATGGTATGTTGGCCTTTATTACCAGAGGATTTGAGTATAAGAGTAAAGACATCTTACTGCAATTATATAGGGCCCCGGTGAGACCGCACCTGGAGTATTGTGCACAGTGTCGGTCTCCTTACCTAAGGAAAGATATACTTGCCATAGAGGGAGTGCAACGAAAGTTCACCAGACTGTTCCTGGGATGGGAGGATCGTCCTATCAGGAGAGATTGAGTAGACTAGGCCGATATTCTCTAGAGTTTAGAAGAATGAGAGGTAATTTCATTGAAACATACAAAATTCTTACAGGGCTTGACAGGGTAGATGCAGGGAGGACCAGGGTCACAGTCTCAGGATAAGGGGTCGGCTATTGAGGACTGAGATGAGGAGGATAGTGAATTTTTGGAATTCTCTGCCCCAGAGGGCTGTAGAGGCTCAGTTGTTGAGTATATTCAAGGCTGAGCTCGATAGATTTTTGGATATTAAGGGAATCAAGGGATATAGAGACAGTGCAGGAAAGTGTTGAGGTAGAAGATCAGCCATGGTCTTATTGAATGGCGGAGCAGGCTTGAGGGGCCGAATGGCCTTATGTTTCGATCAGCAGGCCACCCTATATAGAGGATTGCCAGGCAGTATTGCATGGCAGGAAGCAACAGTCTGGCTCCGTGGCGTGTGCAGTACCTGCAGAACCTGGGAACAGACGTGGGAAAACATCACACACGTTAAGGAATCGACCAAAGTATAAATGACAAACAATCTGATGTATCTCATAGCTGGCCCAAGATTCCATGTCACAAAGTGTCGCCTGTCAACCTGCTCCACATTTACCGCTTGAACACGCTAAGCCTTTTACACAACCTTCCAGCGCTATCATTGCACCTCCTGCACTTCCAGATCTCAACGAGGCACCCAGACAAGATGCAAGTGGCAGCTGAAAGCCTTGTCACACTCACATCTTCCGTGCCTGTCACAAATTAAAGCATTGAACTACAAGCCTGTTGACACTCAAGATGGGCCTGCGATTGGGAGCATGGATACCGTCCGTGGAAAATGCAGCAGTGCAGTGGCATTGTGCGGCCAGGCCGTGCTATCCAGTGGGACCCATTGCTGTGTAGGTCAGACCGCCAGTTGTGATGATGTTACCTGTGCAATCTCGGTCTCCACACGGTGTGATCTGCTCCGTCGTTCCGCTGCAGGGGAATCCACCATTGGATGAGGAGGGGTTATTGCAGACATGAACTCTTTTCTTTGTCCCGAAACAGGAGGCACTGCAGGTGGACCAGGGAGACCATTCTGACCATTCTCCATTAACTGTGATACATGGAAGGATTCCATTCAGTGTGAGAGTCAGCAAATGTATACAAGATGTACAAAGTTTTGAATATTACTATCTGGAGTCCCAGGCAATGCTCACGGTAAGCATTGTTTTCTAAGGATAGGAATATTACACCAGGCAAAACACTTAATGAGCTAAAAAGTCATTTTGGACCAGACTGAGGCAGTGACACTGCCTGGGTGCTAATTATTAGTGCCCCAAGAGGGGATTGGAGCGATCAGGGATGTGTTCCATGCTACTCTTAGGGAGGTAAGGGGCAGTAACGCTGCAGACACTAGGCCTCGGTTTAACGTCTCATCCGAAGACAGTGCGGCACTCCCTCAGTACTGCCCCTCCGACAGTGCAGCACTCCCTCAGTACTGCCCCTCCGACAGTGCGGCACTCACTCAGTACTGCCCCTCCGACAGTGCAACACTCCCTCAGTACTGCCCCTCCGACAGTGCAGCGCTCCCTCAGTACTGCCCCTCCGACAATGCGGCACTCCCTCAGTACTACCCCTCCGACAGTGCGGCACTCCCTCAGTACTGCCCCTCCGACAGTGCAACACTCCTTCAGTACTGCCCCTCCGACAGTGCAGGGCTCCCTCAGTACTGCCCCTCCGACAATGCGGCACTCCCTCAGTACTACCCCTCCGACAGTGCGGCGCTCCCTCAGTACTGCCCCTCCGACAGTGCAGCGCTCCCTCAGTACTGCCCCTCCGACAGTGCGGCACTCCCTCAGTACTGTCCCTCTGACAATGCGGTGCTCCCTCAGTACTGCCCCTCCGACAGTGCGGCGCTCTCGCAGTACTGCCCCTCCGACAGTGCGGCACTCCCTCAGTACTGCCCCTCCGACAGTGCTGCACTCCCTCAGCACTGCATTGGAGTGTTAGCCTAGATTTTTGTGCTCAAGTCTCTGAAGTGGGCCCTGGAATGGGGCTTGAACCCACAACCTTCTGACTCCGAGGTGCGGGTGCTGGTCACTGAGCCACGGCTGACATGGTAGTTACGACAGGAGATCACAACAGCCTCCCGTGGAAACTCCAGCTGCAGATGTTTGACTGGCCGTCTCGGCTCACTGACCGGAGCTTTGCGGCAGTGTCCCGGTGCCTTTAACGGGACTTATTTCACGCTTACGAGGAGACCTATTGTCGGCGAGCGTACCTGGGCAAGGCTTGAGTTGTTCGCAGGCCGAGAGCTCTGCCGAGGGTCCCTCACACCGCATGCCGCTCTCAGGGTGCGTGCACAGACGGATCCGCATCTTGTTCTGATTGCCGCAGGTCGCGGTGCAGATGGACCAAGGAGACCAGGGCGTCCACACACTGGCAGCTGCCAACACAGTGAAACAGGAAAAGGAAATCTCGGTACAGGTGCATTACGCCTTCTGCAAGCTGAATAACTCCAAAAACAACAAACTTTACTGTCACAACATGAAGCAACCCATCTCTGAAACTAAAGTCAATATCTTGGCTGTGGAGAGAAACAGGTCCTCGGGATTAGGTCTCCTTGATGCCACACAACGGTTGTTAGTTATAACAGGTGCATGGTGTATTTCTGACTGTGTTTCTTTTTGGTAGTCATTATGGGATTGTGGGGTAGTGTGCAAAGAACGTCCTCTTCTTCAGTCTTATTTTCCCCTTTCAGCCTGGGCACCAAGCTCTGGAACGCCCTGCCTAAACCTCTCCGCCTCTCTACCTCTCTCTCAAGACGCTCCTTAAAACCTACCTCTTTGACCAAGCTTTTGGTCACCTGCCCTAATTTCTCTTGATGTGGCTCGGTGTCAAATTCTGTCTGATAATCGCTCCCGTGAAGCCTTGGGACAGTTTGCTACGTTAAAGGCACTATATAAATACAAGTTGTTGTTGTTAAGAGGAAACAAATAATATGAATAAATGAAGTGCAGATAATCTGGATAGTGGCAATATCCCACGGGAATACGCTATGGAACATTTCCAACATTATCGTCCAGTCTCATCATCAGGTACAGAATGGGAAAAGCTCGGTTTTCTCATCACCAACATCATTAACTCAAACCTCCCTCGCCTATTGCACCATGAAGAACATCTCTATTCCGCTCACTTGTCTCCCAGTGAGAGTGCGATTGAATTATACACAATTTTGGAACATGCATTCATTCAGAACTGCGTTGCAAATACAACGTTAGTTTCACACAGGACTCTTCCAATCAACAGGGTGAGGTGATTTTAAACCTTCAATCTGGATTAAAAACCAGATTCAAAAGAGATGAAAGGACAATATTCTGACCCAATGCATCATCCAGCCCTTCCCCTGCCTCAATATCAGTGCCAGCCGAGACTCGGGGGGCAGCAGTCTCTCTCGGGGTGGGAGGGGCTCGGAGTGAGCAGGGGCTGCTGGGTGCCTGATGACTGCGGGGAGTTGGAGGGAGTTTGTAAAAGGTTGGTGCGAGGTTTTGAGGTTTTTTTGGCCCATAAACAGCAGCCAGAGGCCCCTCAGAGGACAATGCCCCCAGGGTGAATTTAATCAGGGGAGACAATGTTGGGGAAAGGAGAATAAAAGGCCCAAAGATTTGGGTCGGGACCCCAAGAGGTTTGGAAAAGAAAACACGGTGGTGGTTCAGTGCGAGGATGAGGAGATGCGAGCTTGGGATATTATCCAGGCGGGACATGAGGACTGCGGGGAGGGAAGTTGCTTTGCCCACTGACCAAAGCCGAATGTTGGGTTCGAGGTTCCGGTCAGTGGCCGAGAGGAGGTGGGAAGACTTTTACTGAGCCTGAAGGTTGGTGATCAGTTCTTGGATGTATCTCTGCTGTTTTCTGAAGAGATGGTGGTCTCATTCTTAAACCTGACGCTTTATGTTGAGGACGATGTGCGAATATAAAAGTTGCCGTTGTGGAACATTAAACTTTGCTCGGCAATAAAGAGGAGATACTATCCCAGTACGCGGGTAGCTGATGGAACCCGTTATGTAAAGGTGCGGTTCGCAGAGGGGGTGAAGTCATTGCCCTACAGCATGAAATCCGAGACAATGGAAGGAGTGCAGTACTTCCGGGTTCTGCATGATAACCAGGTGAAGGTTTGCTATTATAGTCTTGGACACGACCATTGAGTCAGAAGCTGTCCAGACCTGTACTGTTATAACTGCGGCGAGTCTGGACACATCGCTCGGAACTGCAGGGCAGAGAGCTGCGGGGGTGTCACAAAGGCCCCACCCACTGAGTGTGAGGCAGAGGGAAGCTCCCTGAGTGACGAGGAGAAGGAGTAGGAGGTGTGAGTGGAGTGGCTGGAGGAGCGGAGCAGGCGGAGGACACAGCCGGCGAACGGAATGAGGAAAGAGCGCAAGAAGAGGCAGAAAATGGCGGAGCAGAGAACAGGATGGAGATGGTGGAAAACACACTAAGCACGTGGAAACGGACAAAGATAGCGGAGGGCAGCACGGGTCAGGGACAGAGTTGAGCCATAACATGACTCGGCTCTCCCTAAAGAATCGGGTGTCCGTGGGGGGAGCGGGGGCGGGAGCGGGGTGTGGGGTAAGTGTATGTATTCCAAAGAAAGTCGGTGAGTCAGACATCTTGGGGAGCAGGAAGGGGGCAAGACCAGGAGAGGGTGCAAGAGGCAGGAGCCTTAAAGGGGCAGCAGGACGGGAGCAGGGAGATAAAGAAACCAAAAGGGAGCAAGCTGGGTGGAGGCGCGCCATTGTCCCAGAGAGAGCAAGGGTCAGCGGTGGAGGTGAGGCCGAAGGGAGTGGCACTGTTGGAGAAACCATGTTAGCAGGAAGACTCAGGGAGGTTCTGTATCTGACGGGGAACAGGGACAGGAGATTACAGAAGAGCTCGAGAGTGAGGAGTCAGAGGGGGATGGAGACATGGAAGTGGGGGTTGGGGGGGCATCATGGGGAAAGGGAAAGGTTAGTGAGGGGCAGAAGGAGGGAGAAGAGACAGTTCCGTGGCCTAAATTTAATGTAAGGAAGAGGCTGAAACTGCAGAGAAAGTTCAAACAGGAAGTGAAAACGAGCTGGAGGCTGCAGGAGAAAACAACAGCTGCCCAAAATGTTGAGAAGGAGCACGAGGGGAGGGAAGGGCCGGAGATTACATGATGGCGGGATTATCAGGCACACTTCCTGTATTAGGAGCCATGATTATATTGCTCTCGATCAATATGAACAGACTGAGGGGGAGAAGAAATGGCAGCAGTTGTTGCAGTGTTTTATAGGCACGGAACTGTTGTATCTGCAAGGATCCTTTTGGGATGAGGATGTCCTAGAAATAGTTCAGAAGCTTTGGTTATGATCAATTTTTAAAGTACAATAGATTAATAAATGTTACGGGAGTCAAATTAAACTTCAGGTTTTGATGTTAATGTGTGTTGGAGGAATGGCTGTGCTGAGGGGCGGAAAGGATTTGTATGATACTTGGAATTATTACAATGTTGTAAATGTTTTTAATGTTGAATAAATAATTTAAAGAAAAATGGGTCGCACTCTCGCCTCTGGGTCAGAAGGTTGTGGGTTCAAGTCCCACTCCAGGAACTTGAGCACAGAAATCTAGGCTGACACTCCCAGTGCAGTACTGAGGGAGCGCCGCACTGTCGGAGGGGCAGTGCTGAGGGAGCCCCGCACTGTCGGAGGGGCAGTACTGAGGGAGCGCCGCACTGTCGAAGGGGCAGTACTGAGGGAGCACTGCACTGTCGGAGGGGCAGTACTGAGGGAGTGTCGGAGGGGCAGTACTGAGGGAGCACTGCACTGTCGGAGGGGCAGTACTGAGGGAGTGCCGCACTGTCGAAGGGGCAGTACTGAGGGAGCACTGCACTGTCGGAGGGGCAGTACTGAGGGAGTGTCGGAGGGGCAGTACTGAGGGAGCACTGCACTGTCGGAGGGGCAGTACTGAGGGAGTGCTGCACTGTCGGAGGGGCAGTACTGAGGGAGTGCTGCACTGTCGGAGGGGCAGTACTGAGGGAGCGCCGCACTGTCGGAGGGGCAGTACTGAGGGAGCGCTGCACTGTTGGAGGTGCCGTCTTTCAGATGAGACATTAAATTGAGGCCCAGGCTGCTCTCTCAGGTGGACGTAAAAGATCCCATGGCTCTATTTCGAAGAAGAGCAGGGGAGTTCTCCCCGGTGTCCTGGGGCCAATATTTATCCCTCAATCAACATCACTAAAACAGATTATCTGGTCATTATCACATTGCTGTTTGTGGGAGCTTGCTGTGCGCAAATTGGCTGCCGTGTTTCCCACATTACAACAGTGACCGCACTCCAAACGTCGTCATTGGCTGTAAATCGCTTTAGTCCAGTGGTCGTAAAAGGCGCAATATAAATGCAAGTCTTTCTTTTCTTTTATATATGTATCAGTCACCAATACAGCATTAATGATAAAGCATAACTGGCTGGCAGAGCGTTCCTTACCTGTGCAGTGAATCCCATCACCAAAATACCCACTTGAGCAAACACACATAAAGGATCCCAGCATATTGACACACAGTGCGTCCTGGTTGCAGCTGTCTTGATGCAGGAGGCATTCGTCGATATCTGTAGAACGCACACACTGAGCAATGAGGAGGCAGGCACAGCAAAGGACGTCAAATTCATTGGCACTTACAGAAAGTAATGGGCCTAGAACCTCGGGGAACAGGGATCGCCATGTGACCGGGTCTAGGGAGCCCCCAGCATCGGTCCTCGGGGCTCATTGCGATCAAACCAGTGTGACGGCAAAGGTAGAGATAAATCGGCCGCTGCGGCCCTGGGATGGGGGTCTGGGGGGGGGCAGGCCATGGATGGGGGAGGAGGGCCCGGGGTTGGAGATCAGGTCGGGGGACGTGGAGTCGCATGGGCTGGGGGAAGAAGATCAGGAGGCCGGAGGTGTTGGGGCCGAGGGATCGGAGCGAGGGAGATCGGGGGAACGGGGATGTCAGGGATCAGGAGTCGGGAGAGGAGGCTGATGTGGGGAGGGGCGAGGGTCTGGAGGCTGTTTCAACCGTTACTGCCGGTGATCTGAAGGCTTGGTTTCCGAGTGCAGCCCACGATGCTGCCTGAGGGAGAGTGAACCTCGGGCAGGTGTGATTTACACATGTACCGGGCCTAGCGCCTGCTTCTGGCCTGACCAAAGGATGCCTCTTGTCCAATATGGCGGAAAGTGCAGGTGTATTTCTTGCCTTGGGGCCTGAGGCACCTGGTAAATATGGGTGTTGGACAAGGCGATTTCAAGACATTGCATTTCATGTTCTGACACCGCATGATGTGCTGACATGGCACCATTTTGTTTGTGGGCCAATTTTTGGTCTTTTAGCAATCTATCATTTGCACCAAATTAAAAACTTAATAATCAGATAAAATTGCATAAGAAGTGCAAAGCTGAACAATCGGCACAATGTTTTATAGCCTGGGGAGCAAAACATGAAACAAGGAGGGCCCGGGATTGGTGACTGGGAGGGGCAGGGCAGAGATTGAGGTGGGGGGGGGGGGCCGAGAGTGAGGGGGCAGGGCCAAGAGTGGCGGGGCCAGGCAGGAACAGGGAGTGAGCGGAGAGGGAGAGGGCAGGGTGGGAGGAGGCGGGGCGGGAACGGAGTGAGGGGGCGTGCCAGAGAGTGAGGGGGCGGGGCCGAGAGTGAGGGGGCGTGGCCGAGAGTGAGGGGGCGCGACCAGGCGGGAGCAGGGAGTGAGCGGAGAGGGAGAGGGCAGGGCGGGAGGGGTCGGGGGCGGGAATGGAGTGAGGGGGCGTGGCAGAGGGGGGGTGAAGCAGAGAGTGGGGGGACGGGGTGTGAGGGAGGGGGCGGAGAGTGGGGGGGGCGAGGCAGTGAGGGAGGGGAGTGAGGGTGGGGCAGAGAGCGCTGGCGCGGAATGGAGAGCTTTAAAATGTATTCACGGGATGTGGGCGTCGCTGGTAAGGCCGGCAACTATTGCCCATCCCTAGTTGCCCTCGAGAAGGTGGTGGTGAGGCTCACTGGGCCATTTCAGGGCAGTTAAGAGTCAACCACATTGCTGTGGGTCTGGAGTCACATATAGGCCCAGACTGGGTAAGGGCGACAGATTTCCTTCCCTAAAGGACATTAGTGAGCCAGATGGGTTTTTATGACAATCCGGTAGTTTCAGGGTCACCATTACTGACACTGGCTTTTTATTCCAGATTTATTAACTTAACTGAATTTAAATTCCCCAGCTGCCCTGGTGTCTCCGGATCATTAGTCCAGGGCTCTGGATTACTGGTCCAGTGACATAACCGCTATGCTCCGTAACCCATACGGGGCAGTGTGGGAGGATCGTGTCCGGGAAATAATACTCATTGTTCCATGTACAGCTCCGCAGTGGAACCAGTAAATAGTTACCAATGCACGAATATATGCCGTCTCCGTCATATCCCTCAAAGCACACACATTTGTACGAGCCGTACGTGTTGGTACATTCCGCTCCCGGGAGGCAGTGGAAAGGCAGCCCCTGCGTACACTCATCAATGTCTCAAAAATACAGACACAAAAGGTAAAGTTAGAATGAAACTCAACATACCATCATTTCGTGAACAGACAGCATATTTTCAATGAGTTACAACTCGTGCTACAAGCACAGGTATATTCCCCTGGGCTGCGATATTCAGATTCCTCCATAAATGGAGGAATTTGCTCCACGTATTGGGCGAACACACCCACACAGGCCCCACAAGCGGCAGTTCTTGCGCGCGATGCACATGCGCCGAAATCCAACACTTGCGGACTGTCAAATTGTCTTTTGACAGATTGCTCACATCCCTGGGAGAAGGGTCTTCGCGGGCAGGGATTTGGGCTATTTGCCCAACTCTTGCCCAGCGACTGTCCTCAAAACTGTTACCCCTGGTAAAAGCAAGCGCAAGGCCTGCTTTCATCTGCGTCAGAGTTTTAAAAGATATAAAAAAATAAAATGTTATCAATAATTTTTATATTAAAAACCCTGTTCATTAAGGCAAGTTATTTTTACCCCCGTTAAAACATTATTTTAAAACAATCACCATTTTTTTTTGTCAAAAACATTTAATTACATTCAATTTCAATTAATTTTAAATCTGTGATGTTTTTCTATTTATTTTAAAGGTGTGTGTTTGGGAGTAACCCCGGTCACAGTACGGGCGATCTCGGTACAAACGGAGCTCACTGTTACTGTGAATGGGGAGACGCCATTTCCATTGGTTGGTGCGGCCCATGTGATCCTGGGCTGCCCACACGCTCCTGGAATACGCGGGCCCCGACGCTGGGCTGCGCAGCTCGGCCTCGGAGCGCAAGTCTACGTTCCTCCGGGACCTCCAGGTACTTTCGTCAAAAAACATTCCGGTCGGAGGTGTCCGCCCGCGGGAAGCCTCCGACAGCAACTTCTGGGCCCATTCTTTCACTGACCGATTTAGGAAAAATTGTGGAGCGCAATTTTTTGCCGACCAGGAAAAAAAAGGTCTGCGAATGTTATTCCAAAAGATTCACATTTGGATTACTGGCTGTGTTTATCCCGCCCCGCCCAGTGACGTGGGTAGTGGGCAGTGTCGGTTTCATACACCGCCAGATTGTTCTGCCCGCTGAGGGTGCTGGAGGGCGATATTGGTTGGGCTGTAAAACCCGGCATTCCCTCCCAATCCCGATTCCGTGCGTTTCCCACCAGGCGAGCTTCTGAATCAGAGACGGGCTGCTGCCCCATCAATGGATTCCTGAATCCAAGTGCCTTTCGGACAGGTGGGGCTGCTATCCACATCATCTCCACCCGGCCCGAATGGTCAATCAGCCTTTCCCCATCACCCATCGCCCGTCTCCCATACATTTATAACCAGTAAACAAAGGTATGCAAATAAAATGAGAAGAGAAACACACACATTATTGTTACCGCCCGATTGTACTCCCGAGATGCTCACAGCCGTGGCCAGGAGATTAATCTTCAATTTCTGGAGACTGCAGAGCAGTGCTGGAGGGTTGGGAACTCTGCACCCACTGCTCGCCCCTCCATACCGTACCCGCTCCCCACCACTGCCTCCGCCCCATTGAAGGCCAGTACTGCCGAGCTTGGCTCTGCACGGGAAGCGCTGGGTCTCCCCCCGCCTCTCACGCTCGCCGCTCCCTGTACTCAGTACAATCAGGCTCGTCCATTAAGAAGCCCCGGGCCTCTCGTCAAGGGTTGCGCCATCTACTGTCCGGCAATAGTACACCCCCGCTGTGTTTTAGAAGAGTCTGTGTGAGCCCACAGCACTATACATGCAGTGATATGTTGCCCCTTGGTGACATCATCCGAAAACACATGTACTCTGAGACACCCAGCTCTACCTCACCACCACTTCTCTCGACCCCCCCACGGTCTCTAAATTATCAGACTGCTTGTCCCACATCCAGTTCTGGATGAGCAGAAATTTTCTCCAATATTGAAAGTCCAAAGCCATTGTCTTTGGTCCCCGTCACGAACTCCGTTCCCTGGCCACTGACTCCAACCCTCTCCCCAACTTCTGTCTGAGGCTGAACCACACTGTTCACAACCTTGTTGTTGTACTTGATCTTGAAATGAACTTCCAACCACATATCTGCAGCATAACTAAGACCGCCTATTTCCACCTCCGTAACATCACCCGTCTCCACCCTGCCTCAGCTCATCCGCTGCTGAAGTCTTCATCCATGCCTTTGTTACCTCTAAACTTGACTATTCCAACACACTCCTAGCTGGCCTCCCACATTCTACCCTACGTAAACTAGCGGTGATCCAAAACTTGCTGCCCAGTGTCCTAACTCGCACCGAGTCCCGCTCAGCCATCACGCCTGTGCTCGCTGACCTATATTGGCTCCCGGTTAATCAACGCCTCGATTTCAAAATTGTCATCCTTGTTTTCAAATCCCTCCATGGCCCTCGGCCCCTCCCCATCTCTGTAATCCCCTCCAGTCCCACAAACCCCCCCCACCCCCGAGATGTCTGCGCTCCTCTAATTCTGCCCTCTTGAGCATCCCTGATTATAATCGCTCAACCATCGGTGGCCGTGCCTTCTGTTGCCTGGGCCCCAAGCTCTGGAACTCCCTCCCTAAACCTCTCCGCCTCTCTACCTCTCTTTCCTCCTTCAAGACGCTCCTTAAAACTGACCTCTTTGACCAAGCTTTTGGTCACCTGCCCTAATTTCTGCTTATGCAGCTCGGTGTCAAACTCCTGTGAAGCACCTTGGGATGTTTCAGTACGTTAAAGGCGCTATATAAATGCAAGTTGCTGTTGTTGTTGATAGCGGCCTTGGTGATATCGCCATGAGGCCTTACCGGCATCCTGTCGACAATGACGACAGAGAGAATTCGAGAATTCGTGCAGCAACACCCTCACTCACTCACTCACCAGGGAGAGGCTTGTGCTGCACAGAACAATATCCCTTGGAGACATCGTCCACAGACGTATCTCCACGGCCTTCCCTCGGAGAGCCGGGTGATGCCGTGGGTCGATGCACGGGCCGCAGTGTGAACTCCCCACCTTCACAGCAGCCGATGGGGGGGTCAATCTTACCCGGCAGGAGGGGTTTATGGGCTCGCACCTCCCATACGATGCAGGAGGGGCCATCCCGCGAGTGTGTCACTGGGCATCAGTGCAGTATCCAGAGCCTGCGCTCAGTGCACAGAGAGCAGCGTGGGTTTACCAGAATGAAACCTGGACTTCAAGGGTTAAGTTACGAGAGATTACACAAATGAGGGCTGTATTCCCTGGAATTTAAAAGGTGAAGGGGCGATCTGATCGAAGGTTTCAGGATATTAAGGGGAACAGAGCGGGTGGATAGAGAGAAACTATTCCCGCTGCTTGGGGAGTCTGGGACTAGGGGCAGAGTAAAAATTAGAGTCAGACCTTTCAGGAGTGAAATTAGGAAACACTTCTACACACAAAAAACATAGAAATAGGAGCAGGAGTCGGCCATTCGGCCCCTCGAGCCTGCTCCGTCATTCAATAAGATCATGGCTGATCTTCGACCTCAACTCCACTTTCCTGCACCATCTCCACATCCCTTGATTCCTGTAATATCCAAGGGTCGGAGAAGTTTGGAACTCTCTTGTGCAAATGGCAGTTGATGCTGGATCAATTGTTAATTTTAAATTGGAGATCGATAGATTTTTGTTAACCAAAGGTATCTGGGCAAAGGCGGGTATATGGAGTTAGGTGCAGGGCAGCCAGGATCTCATTGAAAGGCAGAACAGGCTCGAGGGACTGAATGGCCGCCCCCTGTTCCTATCTTCCTATGTTCACACTGGCAACCAAATCAGCTTCCCCATTTCCACTTGCAATACGAATGTGAGATACTGAGATATCATTGATGATGTCCCAAACACTGTACAATCTTAGAAACAGAAATCGCTTTGCAGAGGAACCATGCTGTGTTGCAGTGGTGCACAGAATATCAAGTGACTTTGGGTCCCAGGCCTCTCAAACAGTTCAGGAGAGCATCAAGTTCTAGACTTGCCATCATATGCGCTGCACTTTCCATAGATCGTCAACTATCGATCCATAAATATCAAAATCCAATATCTTTAAACTTACAAAGTTATTATCTACACGAGGGAGAAAGGAATATGTTGATGGGGTGAGATGCGGGGTGGGAAGAGGCTGGTGTGGAGCACAAACCCCCGGCACCGACGCTTTGGGCCGAATGTCCCGTTTCTGTGCTGTAAATTATTTTTAATTCTTTATAACTATTCCAAACTAAATCAGTACTTTTCCTCCATCTCGTGGCTGTGCTCTGCATTGCGGTTTCATTATTCAGTATCAGGCCATCAGCATAATGACCGACCCAGACAATGAGACTCGATGCGAAATGACCCGGTCTGAAGCAATCACGCGCTTCACTGAGGCTCACTCAGGAGAATATTTCCAAAGTCTGGCTCCTATTGCTGCCATGCTGCTCCGTGTAAGGCCGTGGGCCGGGGCAAGTGCCCAATAAAAGCAGGGACACGGTGCCCAAAGTCCAGCAGTCCCCTGTCAAAGCCGAGAGCTGCGTCCAACAAATGGGGAGAAAAGTGGAACATTTCTCAGAACATAATTAAGTTGCTCAGACCCCATTTAGAGCAGGGCCTTCAGTCCTGGGCCTCGCCCCTCAGGGGGGTTATATCGGCCTCAGAGGGGCAGCAGCCCAGATTCACCAGAATGGTACCGGGGCTGAAAGGGATACGTTATGAGGACAGGTCACACCGACTAGGCCTGTGTTCATAGAAAACATAGAAAACATAGAAAATAGGTGCAGGAGTAGGCCATTCGGCCCTTCGAGCCTGCACCACCATTCAATAAGATCATGGCTGATCATTCCTTCAGTACCCCTTTCCTGCTTTCTCTCCATACCCCTTGATCCCTTTAGCCATAAGGGCCATATCTAACTCTCTTGAATATATCCAATGAACTGGCCTCAACAACTCTCTGCGGCAGGGAATTCCACAGGTTAACAAAAGTGAAGAAGTTTCTCCTCATCTCAGTCCTAAATGGCCTGCCCCTTATCCCAAGACTGTGTCCCCTGGTTCTGGACTTCCCCAACATCGGGAACATTCTTGCCGCATCTAACCTGTCCAGTCCCGTCAGAATCTTATATGCTTGTATGAGATCCCCTCTCATCCTTCTAAACTCCAGTGTATAAAGGCCCAGTTGATCCAGTCTCTCCTCATATGTCAGTCCAGCCATCCCTGGAATCAGTCTGGTGAACCTTCGCTGCACTCCCTCAATAGCAAGAACGTCTTTCCTCAGATTAGGAGACCAAAACTGAACACAATATTCCAGGTGGGACCTCACCAAAGCCCTGTACAACTGCAGCAAGACTTCACTGCTCCTATACTCAAATCCCCTTGCTATGAAGGTCAACATACCATTTGCCTCCTTCACCGCCTGCTGTACCTGCATGCCAACTTTCAATGACTGATGAACTATGACACCCAGATCTCGCTGCACCTCCCCCTTTTCCTAATCTGCCACCATTCAGATAATATTCTGCCTTCGTGTTTTTTCCCCCAAAGTGGATAACCTCACATTTATCCACATTATACTGCATCTGCCATGTATTTGCCCACTCGCCTAACCTGTCCAAGTCACCCTGCAGCCTCTTAGCGTCCTCCTCACAGCTCACACCGCCACCCAATTTAGTGTCATCTGCAAACTTGGAGATATTACACTCAATTCCTTTATCTAAATCATTAATATATATTGTAAAGAGCTGGGGTCCCAGCACTGAGTCCTGCGCCACTCCAGTAGTCACTGCCTGCCATTCTGAAAAGGACCCGTTTATCCCGACTCTCTGCTTCCTGTCTGCCAACCAGTTCTCTATCCACGTCAGTACATTACACCAATATCTTGTGTGGGACCTTGTCAAAAGCCTTTTGAAAGTCCATCACATCCACTGGTTCTCCCTTGTCCACTATACAAGTTACATCCTCAAAAAATTCCAGAAGATTTGTCAAGCATGATTTCCCTTTCATAAATCCATGCTGACTTGGACCAATCCTATCACTGCTTTCCAAATGCGCTATTATTTCATCCTTAATGATTGATTCCAACATTTTCCCTACTATTGATGTCAGGCTAACCAGTCTATAATTACCCGTTTTCTCTCTTCCTCCTTTTTTAAAAACCCTCCAGTCCATAGGAACTGATCCAGAGTCGATAGACTGTTGGAAAATTATCACCAATGCATCCATTATTTCTAGGGCCACTTCCTTAAGTACTCTGGGATGTAGACCATCAGGCCCTGGGGATTTATCGGCCTTCGATCCTGTCAATTTCCCGCCTAATAAGGATATCCTTCAGTTCCTCCTTCTCACTAGACCCTCGGTCTCCTTGTACATCCGGAAGGTTATTTGTGTCTTCCTTCGTGAAGACACAATAATACGTCAGTCACTGGCCAAAAGCGGCTAATTGCATTTCTGATTACTAAATAAACACGAGGAATAGACACTATCGTTGGGCATGTGATGTCAATACTCATATACACACACCGCATGTTCCCTCGAGTTTAGGAGATTAAGGGATGATCTGATCGAGGTGTTTAAAATGATTAAATTTAAACATTTAATAAATTTAAGACCGAGATAGACAGTTTCTTAAACGATAAGGGATTAAGGGGTTATGGGGAGCAGGCGGGGAAGTGGAGCTGAGTCCATGATGATCAGCCATGATCGTATTAAATGGCGGAGCAGGCTCGAGGGGCTGTATGGCCTACTCTTGCTCCTATTTCTTATGTTCTTATGATTAAAGGAGTTGATAGGGTAGATTATTTTAAAAGACTTGCATTTATATAGCGCCTTTCACGACTACCAGATGTCATTACAGCCAATGAAGTACTTTTGGAGTGTAGTCACTGTTATAATGTGGGAAACGCGGCAGCCAATTTGTGCACAGCAAGCTCCCACACACAGCAATGTGATAATGACCAAATAATCTGTTTTGTGATATTGATTGAGGGATAAATATTGGCCCCAGGACAGACAGAGAGAAACTATTTCCTTGGTGGGGGGAGTCCAGAACAAGGGGGTAAAACAAATTAAAATTAGAGCCAGGCCATTCAGGGTGATGTCAGGAAACGATTCTTCACACAAAGGGAGGTGGAAATCTGGAACTTTCCCCCAAAAAAGCTGTGAAAGCTGGGAATCAGTTGGAGCTTTCAAAACTGAGATTGACAGATTTTTGTTGGGAAAGGGTGTTAAAGGTTACAGAACCAAGGCGGAGAGATGGAGTTCAGATACAGAGCAGCCATGATCGAATTGAATGGAGGAACAGTCTCGAGGGGCTGTTCCTATGAGAATTACTATTGAAAAAGGAAACTGTTGGGAAAAGCAAATTTAAATAATAAAATGATAAAACTGGGAGAAAATACTGTCAGATCGGACAGTATAAGAAGGGTATCACCTAGGCCGCAGACTAGAAATAGTCCCACAAGAAGTTGGGGTCCCACAAGTAGCAAAAACTGAGGTGCTTTTGATGAATAGAAAAATTAAACTCTCAAAGAGGCTTAAGACAAATCTTGGGCTTAAAATACAAAATAAATTCCATTGAAGTATAGGAACTAGGGGAGGGAATTTTTTTAATTTAATTTTATTCATTCCTGGAATGTGGCAAGGCCGGCATTTATTGCCCATCCCTAATTGCCCCTTGAGAAGGTGGTGGTGAGCCGCCTTCTTGAACCGCTGCAGTCCGTGTGGTGAAGGTGCTCCCACAGTGATGACTTTGTCGTAGCGGTTTGGTACAACTGAGTGTTTCGCTGGGCTATCTCAGAGGGCCAACCACATTGCTGTGGGTCTGGAGTCACATACAGACGATTAGTGAACCAGATGGGTTTTTACCACAACAAAGGAGACGAGGAAGACTAAGAAGAGTATGAAGGCTGGCAGATAACATGAAGGAAAATTGTTCTGGGATTTTATAGACACAAAGCTTCCCAATGGAGGTATTAGCCCAGTGCCTGTTGTAGGACCCCTGGGGGAACTGGGCTGCCCCGAGCAACCTCCCCACATTGAGTGAGAGGGACGCACTTCATCAGCAACATATATGGTCATTAATAACATAAGAAGTAGTAGCAGGCCATTCGGCCCCTCGAGCCTGCTCTGCCATTCAATAAGATCATGGCTGATCTTCTACCTCAACTCCACTTTCCTGCACTATCCCCATATCCCTTGATTCCCTTAATATCCAAAAATCTTATCTAGAATATACTCAACGACTGAACCTGCATAAGCCTCTGGGGTAGAGAATTCCAAAGATTCACCACCCTCTGAGTGAAGAAATTCTTCCACATCTCAGTCCTAAATGGCCAACCCCTTATCCTGAGACTGTGACCCCTGGTTCTAGACTCCCTGCATCTACCCCGTCAAGCCCTGTAAAAATGTTGTAATGTTTCAATGAGATCACCTCTCATTCTTCTAAACTCTAGAGAATATAGGCCCAGTCTACTCAATCTCTCCTTATAGGACAATCTCCCCATCCTAGGAATCAGTCTGGTGAACCTTCGTTGCACTCCCTCTATGGCAAGTAAATCCTTCCTTAGGTAAGGAGACTAAAACTGTGCGCAATACTCCAGGTGCGGTCTCACCAGGGCCCTATATAATTGCAGCAAGATGTCTTTACTCATAATCAAATCCTCTTGTAAAGAAGGTCCAGTGGCTGAATCAAAATCCAACAGGCATTGACTCAGAGCACATGCACAGCTGGACATCCCGACAATAAACCTCGCCCTCCAACCAGTCTTGGGGCCACCAACAAGCCACTTTGACTGCGTTTGCTGCACGCTATGACGACAATGTATGAGACTGGGCCTGAAATCGCGCTCCCCACGGGCATGTAACGAGGTGCTCTCATGCCCTTGGGTCCCCGCAAGTTCCGGGTTTGGGTACACGAAGTACCTGCACCTAAACACGGCACTTGCAATCTGTCAAAAATCCGAAACTAAAGGGTGTCCGCGGGCGGAGAGTTGGGCAATTTGTGAATGTCCTCCAAAGCCTTGCACTAGTAAAAGTAGGCGTAAGGCCTGCAATTACCAGCGTAAGAATTTTTTTAAATAGACAAATAAAATACTCATTTATATATAAAAGACCCTGTCCATTAAGGTAAGTTTATTTTTAGCCCTGTTAAAACATCACAAAAATGTTCAAAAAAATAAATTTTTACATAAAATATTTATTTAAAATTGCATTTTGATTAATTTTAAATATGTAATGTGTTTTTTAAATGTATTTTCAGTGTGTGAGATTTTGGGAGTGTTCCCATTCACACTGTGAGCTCCGTACATACGGAATCACCATTTGTGCGAATGGGGATCCCCGACCCTGATTGGTTGGGCCGGCCCAGAGACCCGAGGACCCTGGGATATGGGGGCCCCTACAAACACCTTGGCTTGGAGCCCCAGGACCACAAGTCCCCGAACCTCCGGGACCACCAGCTGCTTTGGTAAAAATGATTGCGGTCGGAGGCATTGGCCCGCGGGAAGCCTCCGACCACAATTTCTGGGCCGTTACAACCAAACAACAATTCTGTTTGAAATGATGCATTTGTGTTCCACTCGTCCCCCGTGTTATATGTTCTTTACGGAGTGACGTCTGCCAACGAACCGGACACTGCGGTGAAGCATTCTGTGCATAAATCTCAGGTCCTAAATATGAAAAGTTCACCAGAACAGACCCGACAGTGATAAGCACACTCGGTGAGAATACAATAAAACTCTCAATCTGATAACATCCTAAGCTCACCCGCACGTCACATTTCCTCGGTTACATGTACTGGAGGTTTCCGCAGTCCATTCTGATGAATTAATCACACCGCTGGCTCTCTCTCTCTCTCTCTCTCTCTTTGTATTCCTTCACTGCCCTCCCTCTCATTTTCCTTTGTCTAGCAGCCCTCCCTCTCACTATCTCACCGCACTGTCTTCACTCCCTTTCCCAGCCGATTAAATCCTAACATCCTCGGTGCGAGTTAGGACACATGCAGCCGAGTTTTGAATCACCTCTAGCTTACGTAGGGTAGAATGTGGGAGGCCGGCCAGGAGTGCGTTGGAATAGTCAAGTCTAGAGGTAACATAGGCACGGATGAGGGCTTCAGCAGCAGATGAGCTGAGGCAGGGGGCAGAGACGGGCGATGTTACGGAGGTGGAAATAGGTGGTCTTAGTTATGCTGCGGCTATGTGGCTGGAAGCTCATTTCAGGGTCAAATATGACGCCTAGGTTGCGAACAGTGTGGTTCAGCCTCAGACAGAAGTTGGGGAGAGAGATGGAGTCAGTGGCTGGGGAACCGAGTTTGTGGCGGGGACCGAAAATAAAAACTTTCCAGTGGTGAAGGGTCACTAACCAGAGGACACAAATGTACGGTGATTGGGGGCACGATGGGCCGAATGGCCTTCTGTGCTGTACCAATGCACCATTGTATTCTGGAATAACCCCGGGACAATACTCACCTGTGCAGTGGATGCCATTGCCTTCAAATCCAGGAGAGCATCTACAGCTGTGAGTGCTCCTGATGCTCCCAGTGCAGGTCTTAGTTATGTCTGTAGGCCGGCAAAAGATTAAGAACATCTGTAACATTTGTGTTTAACAACCCTCATAATTTATCTTCAAACAAGCAAAGTGGAATTAATATTTTTGTATGGAAAAATTTTTTTAAAAGCACAAATTTTTATTACATTTTTTTTTACGGTTGTCTTAAAATTTACCCCATTTTATTCCTTTTCTTTGTCAGATCCGCTTCCCGACACACTGCTCTTCTCCTGTGAAGGCAGAGCGACCTGGGTTATGGACAGCTCTATACTCACCGACAGTGATATTCCACAACGGCAGAGTGAAGGCAAGTGTTTCCACACCCAGAGTACGCCACTTGAAGAGCATCATTGGGACACAAGTCAAATCCAACGGAAGATCTTGATCCATTACTTGACCAGAACTTCCTTCCCAGAAACACCAATTTCAGTTCAATAATGATTCACCAGACCCAACATATTGTCTTGTACAAAGCAGAGTAGGGTTGTGTAGTGGTTATGGTGCCAGTTGTGAATTTAAATCCTACCGTGATAAATCGCGAAACTGAAATGAATAAATCTGACTTGGGCGCCAGCACTGGCTCAGTGGGCAGCACTCTCACCTCTGAGTCAGGAGGTCATGGGTTCAAGTCCCACTCCAGGGACTAGAGATTATAATAGTCGACGCCGACACTCCAGTGCAGTCGGCCCGACAGTGACAATGGCGGCTGGCCCGGCCGAAACCCTCCCTGGTGGCCCAGCGGGCGGCAGGAAATCGGAGGCAGAGTTCGCAGCGGGGAGGGACGTGGTGAATCACGCCTCCGATACCACCCCGCGGAGGTGAATCACGCCTCCGATACCACCCCGCGGAGGCGAATCACGCCTCCCATACCGCCCCGTGGATTTGTTTGATTCAAAGACCCCAATTCCGGGACATTTCGCTGCCCATCTCGCCGGGTGCTAAATTTTCATTGAAGTCAAATTGTGCGCTCCAAATAGGCGTGGGGCAATTTCAATCCCCCCACCACCCGCCTTGTGTTCCAAGTTAGACTTAGTGAAGACCTCTCAGCAACTGCTGGTCCTCTGTTCTGTCGATTGAAAAGATGCTGGAAGCAAGTTGTGACATATCCTAGTGGGAGATGGGTGAATCAGAGTGCAGACTCGTGCATCAATAGTGGGGCATTGGCGATGTGGGAGTACGGTCAGTACCTTAGCACTTAGCTGCACGAGTGAAGTCAGGAAACACCTACACACAAAGGGCGGGAAATTAGCCAGCCTAGTGCCCGTTTTCTCCGCCATATTTTGCCACTTTTGCCGGAAATAGGTGATCAGGTAAATTGGCCAAAGTCTTGCGCCGGGCATTTTGAAATACCGCTGAAAAGCGGACTGCTGGCATACAAGACGACAAAAAGCGCTATCGCTTTAAATTGGCTGTTCACGCACCCATATTCTGGGTGAAAAAACCGCCTGGGAAAAGCCTGCGTTGCAGCCCCAGAAACATCGGTACATATGAAGACCTGCAAAAAAGGTAAGTTAAAGTTTTTATTTTTTAATTTTTTTGCAACGATTACTTAGTTAAGGGTTTTGCAAATGTTTTGTGATTCTTTATTTTTTGTTTTTTGTTTTTTTGTGTGTGTTTTCCTCCCTCCCAAGGTACCTCTCACAGCGGTAATCGGCCTCGGACTAAAGTTGGTGAGGACTGCGGTTTCTGCCGCGAACCCTCTTGCAATGCCGATTTTTACCGCTGGCTGCATTTTGTGATGAAACTTAGGCTTTTTAAAAATAGCGTTGTGATTGGTGGTATTTTTGGCAATAAATGCTGAAAAAATACCGCTATGGCCAAAAACAAATTTCTATGCAAAGAGTGGAGAAGTTTGGAACTCTCTTCCACAAACGGCAATCGATGCAAAATCAATAATTCTAAATCTGAGATTTTTGTCAACCAAAGGTATTAAGGGATATGGGCCAAAGGGGGGTATGTGGAGTTAGATCGCAGATCAGCCGTGATCTCAGTGAATGGTGGAGCAGGCTCCAGGGGCTGAATGGCCTCCTGCTCCTATGCAGGTGTCAAGCCAAGTAGATGAAGAAAATGGCACCAATACATACAAAAAAAGGATGAGAACACACAAATATCCCCACAAAAAAAGAATTCACAAAAGTTACTGCATAATGGATTAATGTACCTCAAATCTATATTTTGTATATAATTACAAAATGCACACTTGAAATTATAGTGAAAGGAACATACAAGGAAATAAGAATATAACAACATAAGAACATAAGAAATAGGAGCAGGAGTCGGCCATTCGGCCCCTCGAGCCTGCTCCGCCATTCAATAAGATCATGGCTGATCTGACCTTGACCTCAACTCCATTGATTTAGTTGAGGTGTATAAAATTATGAGGGGCATCAATAGGATGGATAGGGCAGATCTCCCTGAGCAGAGAGGTGGAAATAGATTGAAAGTGATTGGTAGAAGGATTAAAGGGGAGTTGAGAAGAATGTTTTCACCCAGAGGGTGGTGGGGGTCTGGAACTCACTGTCTGAAAGGGTGGTAGAGGCAGAAACACTCATCGTATTTAAAAAGTACTTGGATGTGCACTTGAAGAGCCGTAACCTACGGACCGAGAGTTAGAAAGTGGGATTAGGCTGGGTAGCTCTTTGTCGGAAGTGTAAGATTGACTACAACGCAGAATAATCTACCTGTACACCTTTCCTGATTTAAACAGTTTCATGAAACCACCACTATGCACAGCCCCCAGTAAATGGTTGGGAAAAGGGTCAGTTCTCAGTACCTTTCCTGATGTCAAATAGTCTTTGTGCTACAGCCACATTCCCAGGGATTTCCTCAGTAAAATCATAAATAACAGCGCGGATATGGCCAAATTCATAATCCCTGAAAAACAGAAATGGGTAAGATTGAGAACAGAAAGTTACAATCACAGAACGGTTACAGCACAGGAGGCCATTCGGCCCGTCGAACCCGTGCCGGCTCTCTGCAAGAGCCCCTCAGCCAGTCCCCCTCCCCCACCCTTTCCCCGTAACCCGGCAATTCTTTCTCCTTCAGCTAGCACCATTGAGAAATGTAAATCACACCTGCATTCTATAAAGTTGGTAATATCAGGAGTCCGTATATATATAAATAAAATTGGCTTTCCCATGTTGCCCCAATTTGAAGTTGTTCTTATTGTCACATTGATATAAATATGGTAGCACATGACAAGAATTAAATATTAGAATTGTTCCTTATTCACGATCAGTGGGGACAATTCTGGCTGTTCCAGAAATCAGTATTTCTTGATTTTGCAGTTGTCTTTTAGCTCTCCTGGCATAGTGTGCAGTAAGTTGGAAAATATGATCATTCCCTTACTCATCTCCAATGTTTTATTCTTCTGTTTTTCTCTCTGTATTTCTGTTTCTGCTTCCAGATGGAAATGTGCACCCACTTGTTTTTTTTAAATTTGTTCCTGGGATGTGGGCGTCGCTGGCAAGGCCGGCATTTATTGCCCATCCCTAATTGCCCCTTGAGGAGGTGGTGGTGAGCCGCCGCCTTGAACCGCTGCAGTCCGTGTGGTGAAGGTGCTCCCACAGTGCTGACTTTGTCGTAGCGGTTTGGTACTGAGTGTCTCGCTGGGCCATTTCAGGACAGTTAAGGGTCAACCACATTGCTGTGGGTCTGGAATCACATATAGGTCAGACCGGGTAAGGACGGCAGATTTCCTTCCCTAAAGGGTATTAGTGACCCAGATGGGTTTTTACAACAATCTCATGGCACTATTTTGAAGAAGAGCAGGGGAGTTATCTCCGGTGTCCTGGGGCCAATATTTATCCCTCAATCAACATCACAAAATGTGGTCATTTTCACATTGCTGTTTGTGGGAGCTTGCTGTGCGCAAATTGCCTGCCGCGTTTCCCACATTACAACAGTGACTACCCTCCAAAAGTACTTCATTGGCTGTAAAGTGCTTTGAGACATCCGATGGTCATAAAAGACGCTATATAAATGCAAGTCTTTCTTTTCTTTCACTGAGTGGCAACTGCTCCTCGTATAAATTACAGACAAAAAGACATTTTTTCCAAAGACCTCGACTTCAGGAAAAGTATAGTGCCATTAAATGACCTAACTGGTTTGATAGTCCGCTTTGTTGGATAAGGAAAGAATTTATATCGTGACTATATAAGAAGACCAACAGGAAGAGCAGTGCAAGAAAGATAGTGCAGGAGTCCCCTGTGGTCATCCCCCTGCAAAACAGATACACTGCTTTGAGTACTGTTGGGGAGGATGACTCATCAGGGGAGGGCAGCAGCAGCCAAGTTCATGGCACCGTAGGTGGCTCTGCTGCAAAGGAGGGCAGGAAAAAGAGTGGGAGCGCGATAGTGATAGGGGATTCGATGGTGAGGGGAATAGATAGGCGTTTCTGCGGACGCAACCGAGACTCCAGGATGGTTTGTTGCCTCCCTGGTGCAAGGGTCAAGGATGTCTCGGAGCGGGTGCAGGACATTCTGAAATGGGAGGGAGAACAGCCAGTTGTCGTGGTGCACATTGGTACCAACGACATAGGTAAAAAAAGGGATGAGGTCCTACGAAAAGAATTTAAGGAGCTAGGAGTTAAATTAAAAAGTAGGACCTCAAAAGTAGTAATCTCGGGATTGCTACCAGTGCCACGTGCTAGTCAGAGTAAGAATCGCAGGATAGCGCAGATGAATACATGGCTTGAGCAGTGGTGCAGCAGGGAGGGATTCAAATTCTTGGGGCATTGGAACCGGTTCTGGGGGAGGTGGGACCAGTACAAACCGGACGGTCTGCACCTGGGCAGGTCCGGAACCAATGTCCTAGGGGAAGTGTTTGCTAGTGCTGTTGGGGAGGAGTTAAACTAATATTGCAGGGGGATGGGAACCTATACAGGGAGGCAGAGGGAGACAAAAAGGAAGCAAAAGCAAAAGACAGAAAGGAGATGAGGAAAAGTGGAGGGCAGAGAAACCCAAGGCAAAGAACAAAAAGGGCCACTGTACAGCAAAATTCTAAAAGGACAAAGGGTGTTAAAAAAACAAGCCTGAAGGCTTTGTGTCTTAATGCAAGGAGTATCCGCAATAAGGTGGATGAATTAATTGTGCAAATAGATGTTAACAAATATGATGTGATTGGGATTACGGAGACGTGGCTCCAGGATGATCAGGGCTGGGAACTCAACATCCAGGGGTATTCAACATTCAGGAAGGATAGAATAAAAGGAAAAGGAGGTGGGGTAGCATTACTGGTTAAAGAGGAGATTAATGCAATAGTTAGGAAAGACATTAGCTTGGATGATGTGGAATCTATATGGGTGGAGCTGCAGAACACTAAAGGGCAAAAATCGTTAGTGGGAGTTGTGTACAGACCTCCAAACAGTAGTAGTGATGTTGGGGAGGGCATCAAACAGGAAATTAGGAGTGCATGCAATAAAGGTGCAGCAGTTATAATGGGTGACTTTAATATGCACATAGATTGGGCTAGCCAAACTGGAAGCAATACGGTGGAGGAGGATTTCCTGGAATGCATAAGGGATGGTTTTCTAGACCAATATGTCGAGGAACCAACTAGGGGGGAGGCCATCTTAGACTGGGTGTTGTGTAATGAGAGAGGATTAATTAGCAATCTCATTGTGCGAGGCCCCTTGGGGAAGAGTGACCATAATATGGTGGAATTCTGCATTAGGATGGAGAATGAAACAGTTAATTCAGAGACCATGGTCCAGAACTTAAAGAAGGGTAACTTTGAAGGTATGAGGCATGAATTGGCTAAGATAGATTGGCTAATGATACTTAAGGGGTTGACTGTGGATGGGCAATGGCAGACATTTAGAGAACGCATGGATGAATTACAACAATTGTACATTCCTGTCTGGCGTAAAAATAAAAAAGGGAAGGTGGCTCAACCGTGGCTATCTAGGGAAATCAGGGATAGTATTAAAGCCAAGGAAGTGGCATACAAATTGGCCAGAAATAGCAGCGAACCTGAGGACTGGGAGAAATTTAGAACTCAGCAGAGGAGGACAAAGGGTTTGATTAGGGCAGGGAAAATGGAGTACGAGAAGAAGCTTGCAGGGAACATTAAGGCGGATTGCAAAAGTTTCTATAGGTATGTAAAGAGAAAGAGGTTAGTAAAAACAAACGTAGGTCCCCTGCAGTCAGAATCAGGGGAAGTCATAACGGGGAACAAAGAAATGGCAGACCAATTGAACAAGTACTTTGGTTCAGTATTCACTAAGGAGGACACAAACAACCTTCCGGATATAAAAGTGGTCAGAGGGTCTATTAAAGAGGAGGAACTGAGGGAAATCTTTATTAGTCGGGAAATTGTGTTGGGGAAATTGATGGGATTGAAGGCCGATAAATCCCCAGGGCCTGATGGACTGCATCCCAGAGTACTTAAGGAGGTGGCCTTGGAAATAGCGGATGCATTGACAGTCATTTTCCAACATTCCATTGACTCTGGATCAGTTCCTATCGAGTGGAGGGTAGCCAATGTAACCCCACTTTTTAAAAAAGGAGGGAGAGAGAAAGCAGGGAATTATAGACCGGTCAGCCTGACCTCAGTAGTGGGTAAAATGATGGAATCAATTATTAAGGATGTCATAGCAGCGCATTTGGAAAATGGTGACATGATAGGTCCAAGTCAGCATGGATTTGTAAAAGGGAGATCATGCTTGACAAATCTTCTGGAATTTTTTGAGGATGTTTCCAATAAAGTGGACAAAGGAGTACCAGTTGATGTGGTATATTTGGACTTTCAGAAGGCTTTCGACAAGGTCCCACACAGGAGATTAATGTGCAAAGTTAAAGCACATGGGATTGGGGGTAGTGTGCTGACGTGGATTGAGAACTGGTTGTCAGACAGGAAGCAAAGAGTAGGAGTAAATGGGTACTTTTCGGAATGGCAGGCAGTGACTAGTGGGGTACCGCAGGGTTCTGTGCTGGGGCCCCAGCTGTTTACATTATACATTAATGATTTAGACGAAGGGATTAAATGTAGTATCTCCAAATTTGCGGATGACACTAAGTTGGGTGGCAGTGTGAGCTGCGAGGAGGATGCTATGAGGCTACAGAGTGACTTGGATAGGTTAGGTGAGTGGGCAAATGCGTGGCAGATGAAGTATAATGTGGATAAATGTGAGGTTATCCACTTTGGTGGTAAAAACAGAGAGACAGACTATTATCTGAATGGTGACAGATTAGGAAAAGGGAAGGTGCAACGAGACCTGGGTGTCATGGTACATCAGTCATTGAAGGTTGGCATGCAGGTACAGCAGGCGGTTAAGAAAGCAAATGGCATGTTGGCCTTCATAGCGAGGGGATTTGAGTACAGGGGCAGGGAGGTGTTGCTACAGTTGTACAGGGCCTTGGTGAGGCCACACCTGGAGTATTGTGTACAGTTTTGGTCTCCTAACTTGAGGAAGGACATACTTGCTGTTGAGGGAGTGCAGCGAAGATTCACCAGACTGATTCCCGGGATGGTGGGACTGACCTATCAAGAAAGACTGAATCAACTGGGCTTGTATTCACTGGAGTTCAGAAGAGTGAGAGGGGACCTCATAGAAACGTTTAAAATTCTGACGGGTTTGGACAGGTTGGATGCAGGAAGAATGTTCCCAATGTTGGGGAAGTCCAGAACCAGGGGTCACAGTCTAAGGATAAGGGGTAAGCCATTTAGGACCGAGATAAGGAGAAACTTCTTCACCCAGAGAGTGGTGAACCTGTGGAATTCTCTACCACAGGAAGTAGTTGAGGCCAATTCACTAAATATATTCAAAAGGGAGTTAGATGAAGTCCTTAGTACTCGGGGGATCAAGGGGTATGGCGTGAAAGCAGGAAGTGGGTACTGAAGTTTCATGTTCAGCCATGAACTCGTTGAATGGCGGTGCAGGCTAGAAGGGCTGAATGGCCTGCTCCTGCACCTATTTTCTATGTTTCTATGTTTCTATGACTAGAGTTCCGAGTTCATGGTCAATCAAACACTCAGATTTAACTAAAAGATATGTAACAGATTCGCACACATTCACATACCTTTAACAATCTTTAACTTAGTGTTACCTTATTCCATTGATTAAGATGCCCTCTGTTCCATCACCTAAAACAGTCACATTTTCCTCAAACTGTGATAGTTTCAGGGGCTCTTTGAACCACCTAACAAATGCTGTCTTGGAAATCGCAAAATAGGATGTAATATGGATTTGTACAAGATCGCCTAGTAAATATTCTCCGATATCTATACAAGAGAAGTAAGGCCCTCATTAATGCCAAATAATACATCCAGACTGCCGAATATTTACATGATCCATTACTCCAAGTAGACACGTCTAAATATATATACCATGCTATGAGAATACATTCTCCCATCCCAATTATCTGCTTTTTATTATAGTCATGAGATGTTACATCACTGTCATCTCCAATTTCACTTTTATCTTTACCATCGTTTTAACCACAACATTCTAGGCAACTTTCTTCTTCCCCATACTAGCAAGATAGCATCATTAAAGGCAAAATATATTGTACTGAATAATGAATAGGACAGACCTATTTCCCTTAGGAGAGGTCAATAACAAGGGGGCATAGATTTAAGGTAATTGGTAGAAGGTTTAGAGGGGAGTTGAGGGGAACTTTTATCACCCGGAGGGTGGTGGGGGTCTGGAACTCACGGCCTGAAAGGGTGGTAGAGGCAGAAACCCTCACCACATTTAAAAAGTACTTGGATGTGTACCTGAAGTGCCGTAACCTACAGGGCTACGGACCAAGAACTGGAGAGTGGGATTAGGCTGGGTAGCTCTTTGTCGGCCGGCATAGACACGATGGGCTAAATGGCCTCCTTCTGTGCTGTAAATGTCTATGATTCTATGATTTAATCCTAAAATGTTATGGAGAGAGCTATATCTGAATGCTTGCGATCTCTCTCCATTGTCCCTTGACACCATGGTTTATGCTTTACGGCTGCTCGTGAGGCTGCCTGGAGGCTGAAATGTTGACACTCATCAAGTGAGATCATGAGGTTCCACTCTAGTTGTAAGGACATGTGGCCCACAACCCATTCATTAGCGATTTGATTTCCTCAATCTGCGATTTTAACACATCAGTTAATCTATTCACACAACTTATGGTCGGTGCTATGTTAACATGGTCGTTAACTGATATGGCTAATGGTGATCATGAGACTGTTCAAATTTTAATGGAACTTTTCAACCAATCTTATTAACCAATAGTGATGATTTGGCCAATGTGTGTGTGTGTGTGTGTGTGTGTGTGTCACTTTCTAGATGTCTTATTGGCTGCTGATGGTCATGTGACTGACTTACTCATCCCTTGCAGTCAGAATCAGGTGAATTTATAATGGGGAACAAAGAAATGGCAGACCAATTGAACAAATACTTTGGTTCTGTCTTCACGAAGGAAGACACAAATAACGTTCCAGAAATACTAGGGGACCGAGGGTCTAGCGAGAAGGAGGAACTGAAGGATATCCTTATTAGTCAGGAAATTGTGTTAGGGAAATTGATGGGATTGAAGGCCGATAAATCTCCAGGGCCTAATAGTCTGCATCCCAGAGTACTTAAGGAAGTGGCCCTAGAAATAGTGGATGCATTGGTGATCATTTTCCAACAATCTATCGACTCTGGATCAGTTCCTATGGACTGGAGGGTAGCTAATGTAACAGCACTATTTTAAAAAGGAGGGGGAGAGAAAACGGATAATTATAGACCGGTTAGCCTGACATCAGTAGTGGGGAAAATGTTGGAATCAATTATTAAAGATGAAATAGCAGCACTTTTGGAAAGCAGTGACAGGATCAGTCCAAGTCAGCATGGATTTATGAAAGGGAAATCATGCTTGACAAATCTTCTGGAATTTTTTGAGGATGTAACTGGTAGAGTGGACAAGGGAGAACCAGTGGATGTGGTGTATTTGGACTTTCAAAAGGTTTTTGACAAGGTCCCACACAAGAGATTGGTGTGCAAAATTAAAGCACATGGTACTGGGGGTAATGTATTGACGTGGATAGAGAACTGGTTGGCAGACAGGAAGCAGAGAGTCGGGATAAACGGGTCCTTTTCAGAATGGCAGGCAGTGACAAGGGGGTGCCGCAGGGCTCAGTGCTGGGACCCCAGCTATTTACAATATACATCAATAATTTAGATGAAGGAATTGAGTGTAATATCTCCAAGTTTGCAGATGACACTAAGCTGGGTGGCGGTGTGAAGTGTGAGGAGGAATTGGACAGGTTAGGTGAGTGGGCAAATGCATGGCAGATGCAGTATAATGTGGATAAATGTGAGGTTATCTACTTTGGTGGCAAAAACATGAAGGCAGAATATTATCTGAATGGTGGCAAATTAGGAAAAGGGGAGGTGCAACGAGACCTGGGTGTCATGGTACATCAGTCATTGAAGGCTGGCATGCAGGTGCAGCAGGCGATGAAGAAGGCAAATGGCATGTTGGCCTTCATAGCTAGGGGATTTGAGTATAGGAGCAGGGAGGTCTTACTGCAGTTGTACAGGGCCTTGGTGAGGTCTCACCTGGAATATTGTGTTCAGTTTTGGTCTCCTAATCTGAGGAAGGACGTTCTCGCTATTGAGGGAGTGCAGCGAAGGTTCACCAGACTGATTCCCGGGATGGCAGGACTGACATATGAGGAGAGACTGGATCGACTGGGCCTGTATTCACTGGAGTTTAGAAGAATGAGAGGGGATCTCATAAAAACATATAAAATTCTGACGGGATTGGACAGGTTAGATGCAGAAAGAATGTTCCCGATGTTGGGGGAGTCCAGGGGTCACAATCTAAAGATAAGGGATAGGCCATTTAGGACTGAGATGAGGAGAAACTTCTTCACTCAGAGAGTTGTTAACCTGTGGAATTCTCTTCCGCAGAGAGTTGTTGATGCCAGTTCATTAGATATATTCGGCTAAAGGGATCAAGGCGTATGGAGAGAAAGCAGGAATGGAGTACTGAAGTTGCATGTTCAGCCATGATCTTATTGAATGGTGGTACGGGCTCGAAGGGCTGAATGGCCTACTCCTGCACCTATTTTCTATGTTTCTATGTTCCTTTGACCTGTGCAGGTAAATGACGGCAGAAGCTGCGGTGACCAGTTGACGGTTCCCATGCCTACTGCATTCATTGTTTTATGTGCGGCAATAGATCCATGGGAGCAATATGATTGAAAAGTTTTATCTCTTATTGCTCCTTGATAACTGCTGCTCTGATGACCATGGGACCACAAAAAGCAATGCCATTGCATTGACAGAATGACATTACAGTGCAGCTGCAATTGACTATTCTTGAAGAAAAATAAATTCCTTGAAAAACACGTTACAGGCAGAGCGTCCGAAATTCGGAAACCTTGGATCCGAGGCCATTCCGGATTTTGGATATTTCCGGATTTCGGACGCTCAACCTGTACCACGTAAGTAAAAGAAATGTAAATGGGAGGGAAGTACTCAATATTTTGTTCCCATTTATTACAAATGAGCAGAGATATCTAGTGCAGGCTGGTGAGCAAGGGAATCGCTAGAAATATAAAAATGGTACTATGCATTTCTATAAGGTATTGGAAGCCTCGCATTTAGCATACACTTCCTGTGTGTGTTACATTCACTTCCTGTTGTAGAGTATTGGCTTGCCACTTCTGCTTTTATACTTTGTTGACTGGCTCACCATGAAGCTGCCATAATGAATGAAATACTTTGGGACTGCCCACATCAAGAACAAGGAAAGCAGCCAATGAAAAACTATCAAGGACTTATGAAAACAAGCGATCTTAAATGACCAAAGAAAACCTGCCAATAATTAAAAATAAGAAAGTGCCATTATTACATGCTCCCTGCCCTTTGTCCAACTCTCTGAATTAAAAGAAATAAGCGCTTGAAAAGTAAAATGATTTTTTTTAATCCAGTCTCCATTTTTGAATCATTTTGTGTGTTTAGGTTATGACAGTAATTATAACACAAGAACAAAAGAAATAGGAGCAGGAGTAGGCCACCTGGCCCCTCGAGCCTGCTCCGCCATTTAATAAGATCATAGCTGATCCGATCATGGACTCAGCTCCACTTCCCCGCCCGTCCCCTTATCCCCTTATCGTTTAAGAAACTGTCTATTTCTGTCTTAAATTTATTCAATGTCCCAGCTTCCACAGCTCTCTGAGGCAG
The DNA here is from genome assembly GCF_044704955.1 of Pristiophorus japonicus. Classification (NCBI taxonomy): domain Eukaryota; kingdom Metazoa; phylum Chordata; class Chondrichthyes; family Pristiophoridae; genus Pristiophorus; species Pristiophorus japonicus. Next base: position 113,655,491 of record NC_091994.1, read on the forward strand.
CGAATTCCACAGATTAACAACCCTCAGAGAAGAAATTCCTCCTCATCTCAGTTTTAAATGGGTGGCCCCTTATTCTAAGATTATGCCCCCTAGTTCTAGTCTCCCCCATCAGTGGAAACATCCTCTCTGCATCCACCTCGTCAAGCCCCCTCATAATCTTATACATTTCAATAAGATCACCTCTCATTCTTCTGAATTCCAATGAGTAGAGGCCCAACCTACTCAACCTTTCCTCATAAGTCAACCCCCTCATCCCCAGAATCAACCTAGTGAACCTTCTCTGAACTGCTTCCAAAGCAAGTATATCCTTTCGTAAATATGGAATCCAAAACTGCACGCAGTATTCCAGGTGTGGCCTCACTAATACCCTGTGTCATGTATGTAACCTTAATGTAACTGTAACCTTCATAACAATACTGCATACTGTATACACCTAAGAAATGCGCACCTTGACCACAGGGGGTGAACTTGTGGGAGACACTCCTCACCTGGTCATCCAGGTATATAAAAGGGAGGTCCCACGCAGGGTCATCACTTCTTAGTCCTGAGAATAAAGGTTCAGGTCACAGAGTGACCTTGTCTGCAGAATGTGCCTCGTATGAATTTATAGTAGTGTGTAAGGACATTACATTTGGCGACGAGAAACGGGAATCAACGACTCACGAGAATGGCCACCGGTAGCACAGAGGAACGGTACTGGGTTGGTGAGGACTGGGACGATTTCGTTGAGAAGCTCCAGCAGAGCTTTGTCACGAAGGACTGGCTGGGAGATGCAGCAGCTGACAAGCAGAGGGCGCATCAACTGACCAGCTGTGGACCTAAGATGTACGCGCTGATGAAAGACCTGCTCACACCCGAGAAGCCGGCAGACAAAACCTTTGAAGTGCTCAGCAAACTGATCGGTGAGCAGTATACACATGGCCCGACACCGATTCTATACACATCGACGTTGGGACGGACAGAGCATACCGGACTTCGTTGCGGACCTCCGCCGTTTGGCCAGCCTCTGTAAGTTCACAGACACCTGCAGGGGGGAGATATTAAAGGATTTCTTTATTGAAGGCATTGGTCATGCCGGGATTTTCAGAAAGCTAATTGAGACCAAGGACTTGACCTTGGAAGCGGCGGCGTTGATGGCTCAGACCTTCATGGCAGGGGAGGAGGAAACCAAGATAATATACGCACGCAACTCTGCTTCCAATGTGGCGGTGGATCAGGGAGTTAACATTGTTAACGCGACTCAGAACCCTGCAGGCAGGCAAGGGCAATTCGACACCACCCAGGCAGCAACAGACTCTAGAGTGGGTCCTCAACAGAGACAATGGCAGGTTGAACGGACATTTACGTTATCACGGTGGGCAATGCGTCCCGGGATGGGGCCATTGACATCCATTAACAAAGTGCTCAAGAGTAATCAAAGAGACAATCAGAGAGGAATGCCTGGTAACAGCTCTTTTGTTCACAACAATCTCAGCTCATGCTGGAGGTGCGGGGCAGACATGCTGCGAAAACCTGCAAGTTTCAACAATTTATCTGTAGAAATTGTAACTTCAGTGGACATGTGCAGGAAGCCCGCAGCGAGGCTAATTTACGAGGCAGATACCAGAAGAGGGGTCTGCAAGGCAGATTGATGCTTGGGACAAAGCAATGGACGCTGAAGTTCAGCGGGTTCATGTGGCAAACATCCACAGCTCATATACCAAAACGCCACGTATGATGATGAAAGTCCTATTAAACGGCATCCCGGTACGCATGGAGCTGGACACAGGGACCAGCCAGTCACCTATGAGTGTCCAATAATTCGAGAAACTATGGCTACTCAGAGCTAGCAGACCCAAACTAGAACACATTGACACGCAATTACGGATGTACGCCAAAGAGATCATCCCAGTGCTAGGCAGTGCAATGTTGGTGGCCACACATAATGGATCAGAGAACCGGCTGCCACTCTGGATTGTCCCGGGAAATGGTCCCGCGCTTTTGGGGAGGAGCTGGCTAGCTGAGATGAACTGGAAATGGGGGGATGTGCACGCCATTTCATCTGTGGAGCGAAGTTCATGCTCACAGGTCCTACAGAAATTTGAGTCACTATTTCAAGCTGGTGTCGGGACTTTCAAAGGTACCAAAGTAGTGCTACGCATCACCCCGGACGCCAGACCAGTGCACCACAAAGCCAGAGCTGTGCTGTATGTGATGCGGGAGAAAATTGAGAGTGAGTTGGACAGGTTGCTAAGAGAGGGCATAATTTTGCCCGTTGAATTCAGCGACTGGGCAAGCCCCATCGTCCCTGTCCTAAAAACAGATGGCTCGGTCAGGATCTGTGGCGACTAGAAGGCCACTATCAACTGAGCATCATTACAAGACCAATACCTGCTTCCGAGAGCGGTGGATCTCTTTGCCACGCTGGCAGGCGGCAAGCTGTTCACCAAGTTGGACCTCACTTCAGCCGACATGACCCAAGAACTGGCCGAAGAATCCAAGTTACTGACCACCATCACCACGCACAAGGGGCTGTTTGTCTACAACAGGTGTCCGTTTGGCATTCGATCAGCGGCCGCTATCTTTCAAAGGAACATGGAAAGCCTGCTCAAATCCATCCCTGGAACAATCGTATTTCAGGATGACATCCTTATCACGGGTCGAGACACCGAGGAACACCTCCACAACCTGGAGGAGGTGCTACGCCGACTGGACCGGGTAGGCCTGCGACTAAAGAAGTCCAAGTGTGTGATTTTGGCCCCAGAGATCGGGTTTTTGGGCAGGAGGATTGCCGCAGATGGGATCCGGCCTACCGAATCCAAAACAGAGGAGATTCATCATGCGCCCAGGCCCGGCAACACATCAGAGTTGCGATCATTTCTGGGACGCTTGAACTATTTCTGGAACTTTCTGCCGAACTTAAGCACATTGTTGGAGCTGCTACACGTGCTCCTGCGTAAGGATTGCGATTGGTTTTGGGGGACTGTCAGGAATGGGCTTTCAATCGGGCACGGAACCTGCTTTGTTCTAATAAGCTGTTGACTCTGTACGACCCCTGTATGAAATTGGTTTTGACATGTGATGCATCATCCTATGGGGTTGGGTGCATGTTGCAGCAGAGTAATGATGAGGGGCAACTCCAACCTGTGGCTTATGCTTCCAGGTCGCTCTCCCAAGCAGAACGGGGATATGGGATGGTTGAAAAGGAAACATCGCATGTGTCTACAGGGTGAAAAAGATGCACCAGTACCTTTTTGGCAGAAGGTTCGAGTTAGAAACAGACCACAAGCCGTTAACATCTCTGTTGTCAGACAGCAAAGCTGTCAATGCCAATGCGCCAGCTCGCATACAGCGATGGGCTCTCACGCTGGCTGTGTATGTCTACACCATACGGCACCGACCAGGCACCGAAAATTGCACTAATGCGCTCAGCAGGCTGCCACTGGCCACCACTGAGGGGGTAGCAGAGCAAAGCGCTGAGATGGTCATGCCGTTGAAGCCTTTGGCAGCGCAGGCTCCCCCATCACAGCCCGCCAGATCAAAATCTGGACAAACAGAGATGCCCTCCTATCTCTGATTAAGAAATGTGTCCTGACTGGGTATTGGGCACCCGCACACGGAGCATACCCTGAGGAGGTCAGACAGTTTCACAGACGGATGGATGAGCTCTCCATCCAAGCCGACTGCCTACTATGGGGCAGCCAGGTAGTCATGCCCCAGAAGGGAAGGGAAGCATTCATCAGGGAACTCCACAGCGAGCACCCAGGCATCATGCTAATGAAGGCCATTGCCCGGTCACATATATGGTGGCCGGGAATTGACTCAAACCTGGGACACTGTGTTCGCAGGTGTACAACATGTGCCCAGCTGGGCAATGCCCCCGGGAAGGCCCCACTCAGCCCGTGGCCCTGGCCCACCAGGCCATGGTCACGTATTCATGTAGACTACGCGGGCCCGTTCATGGGAAAAATGTTCCTCATTGTTATTGATGCGTACTCGAAATGGATCGAGTGCATCATATTGAATTTGTGCACGACATCCACCACTGTGGAGAGTCTATGTGCGGTCTTTGCAGCCCACGGCTTGCTGGACATCCTGGTTAGCGACAATGGCCCGTGTTTCACTAGCTATGAATTCCAGGAGTTCATGTCGGGTAATGGCATCAAAAATGTCAGGACAGCACTGTTCAAGCCGGCTTCCAATGGCCAGGCGGAACGTGCGGTCCATATCATAAAACAGGGCATGCTCCAGATTCAAGGACCCTCCCTTCAATGCCGCCTATCGCGCCTCCTGCTGGCCTATAGGTCCCGACCGCATTCGCTCACGGGAGTCCCGCCCGCGGAACTACTCATGAAACGTACACTTAAAACTCGGCTGTCCCTCATTCATCCAGTCCTGTCAGACATTTTTGAGGGCAAGCGCCAGTCCCAAAATGAGTGCTACGACCGTAACTCAAAGGGGAGATGTATAGAAATCGATGACACTGTATTTGTTCTTAATCACGCTTTGGGGCCCAAGTGGCTTGAGGGTACTGTAATTGGCAAAGACGGGAATAGTGGTCAGACTTAACAATGGACAGATATGCCGTAAGCATATGGACCAAGTAAAAAAAAGGTTCAGCATGGACACTGAGGAACCTGAGGAAGATAATGAGATGTTGCCCACACCACCGCCAGAGAACGAGCAACAAGAACATTAAGCAGCATGTACAGTCCCTGCGGCCAGCCCGGACAGGCCAGAATCACCACAGGTGACAGTGACGCATACCAAGGCTCAACAACCAGAGCCCCAACTGCGGCGCTCCACGAGAGAGCGTCGACCGCCCGAAAGACTTAATCTTTGACCCAAAGACGTTGGCGGGGGGTGGGGGGAGGTGATGTCATGTATGTAACCTTCATGTAACTGTAACCTTCATAACAACACTGCATACTGTATACACCTAAGAAATGCACACCTTGACCACAGGGGGTGAACTTGTGGGAGACACTCCTTACCTGGTCATCCAGGTATATAAAGGGAGGTCCCACGAAGGGTCATCACTTCTTGGTCCTGTGAATAAAGGTTCAGGTCACAGAGTGATCTTGTCTGCAGAATGTGCCTCGTGTGAATTTATAGTAGTGTGTAAGGACATTACAACCTGTACAGCTGTAACAAGACTTCCCTGCTTTTATACTCCATCCCCTTTGCAATAAAAGCCAAGATTCCATTGGCCTTCCTGATCACTTGCATACTAACCTTTTGTGTTTCATGCACAATTATCAGTTTGTTTCTTTCCCAAATTATTTCAAAACAAGGTGAATTTTTGGAACTTTATCTGGTTAAAGCTTTACTGGAAAATGACTTTTCAAGCATTTATTTCTTTCAATTCCGAGAGTTGGACCACAGGGAGCGTGTGACAACAGCACCCGAGCTTCATTTGGTTTACGCAGAGAATTCAAAAATAATACTTCTTCAAGTTAAACATGTTGCATTTCTTTGTATTCAGTTTCAAAATGTGCTCACCTTAAATGTATTTTAAAGAATGCGGAAAGTTAATCAAACAGTTGTGTTGTTTTCTTCTTAAAACAGAGAAAGCGAAGAGGAGATTTGATGGAGGTGTTTAATGCCATGAAGGATTGAGATAGAGTAACTACAGAGAGACTGTTTCCAATGGCAGAAGGGTGGAGAACCAGAGGACACAGATTTAAGGCAATCGGCAAAAGAACCAAAGACGTCTTGAGGGAAAACTTTTTTACGCAGCGAGTGGTTAGGATCAGGAATGCACTGCCTGAGAGGGTGGTGGAGGCAGACTCAATCTGGGCTTTCACAGGGGAGTTGGATAAGTACTTGAAGGAGAAAAATTGCAGAGATGTGGGGAAAGAGCGGGGGGAGGGGGACTGACTAGATTGCTCTTCGAAAGCGCCGGTGCAGATTCGATGGGCCAAATGGCCTCCCTCTGTGCTGTACTATGATTTTATGCTTCCATTTTCTGCCAAAGCTGGAAATGTGGACTCTGTTTCCTATTGTGCATCCTCTGTTTACGAAGAGGTTTTGTAAGATTCTTACTCAGTTTTCTAAGTTTGGTCATCTTTAAGCGTGGAAACAGAAAGAATTGTTCTTACCAATTGGAGGGCTGTCGAGAACAAAGTAATAGCGTATTCGCGAGGGATTTAGCAGCTCGAAGGGTGCATCGTCGTAAGGTTCGATCAATTCTTCCACCTGATTCAAATTAGCGCTTTCCAACTCAATCCAAAACTTGTTTGGGTAGAAATCGTCTTCGCTGAGGTTGGCCAGCTCAATTGCCAGATTCTGCTCCTTCAACTGAATCGTGGGAAGCAAATCTGCAGGAGGTGTCAGCCGTCTCCTGTAGCTGGATGGAGAGATGGATTACATCGGTTAACATCCAGATTACAACTCGCATACATGCCATGTGGTCCAACCAGTCCATGTTGGTGTTTATCCTCGGCAAAAGCAGCAGTTCTGATCGCACAAGCCTCTTCTGTCCCCACAGCCCTTTGTCCCCCAAACCTTTCTAGCCTGTTCTTAAATCTTGACGTGGTCTCTGCTTCAGTCACTAACTCCAGGGTAGTGCAATCCACAGCCTTTGTGTAACAAAGGTTTCTGCTCCTCTGTGTCCTAATCTCATATTTAATCTTATATCTATGTCCCCTGGTTCTTTCAGATGAGACGTTAAATTGTCTTAAGGCTCCCTCTGCCTTCTCAGATGGCAGCCCCACCGACCCCTTCCCTTGACGAATGTCTGACCCACCTGTGACAGGGTCTGTGGTTCTCGTATTGGACTGTTCAGCCACCAGAGAATTCACTTTGGAAGTGGAAGTAAGTCTTCCGAGGGACTGCCTATGATGATGATGAAAAGATCCCAAGGCACTATTTTGAAAAAGAGCAGAGGTGTTCTCGGCGGAGAGATTGAGCAGACTAGGCCTATATTCTCTGGAATGAGAGGCGATCTCATTGAAACATACAACATTCTTACAGGGATTGACAGGGTAGATGCAGGGAGGATGTTTCCCCCGGGCTGGAGGGTCTAGAACCAGGGGTCACAGTCTCAGGTCGCCCATTTAGAACTAGGATGAGGAGACATTTCTTCATTCAGAGGTGGTAAATCTTGACTGTCATGATGCAAAAAATAATCCACAGCAATGAGATAAATGATCAGAAAATCTGTTTTTTTAGTGGAGTAGGTTCATGGATAAGCATAGGCCAGAATATAAGAATTAGGAGTCGGCCATTTGGCCCCTCGAGCCTGCGCTGCCATTCAATAAGATCATGGCTGATCTTCGACCTCAACTCCACTTTCCTGCACTATTCCCATATCCCTTGATTCCCCTAGAGTCAAAAAATCTATTGATCTCAGCCTTGAATATACTCAATGACTGAGCCTCCACAGCCCTCTGGGGTAGAGTTCCAAAGATTCACCATCTCAGTCCTAAATGGCCAACCCCTTCTCTTGAGACTGTGTCCCCTGGTTCTAGACTCTCTAGCCAAGGGAAACATCCTCTCAGCATCTACCCTGTCAAGCCCCCTCAGAATCTGATATGTTTCAATGAGATCACCTCTCATTCTTCTGAACTCCAGAGAGTATCGGCCAAATCTACTCAATCTCTCCTCATAGGACAGCCCTCTCACCCCAAGAATAAATCCAATGAACTTTCGTTGCCCCTCCTCTAAGGCAAGTATATCCTTCCTTAGATAAGGAGACCAAAGCTGTGCACAGCACTCCAGGTGTGGTCTCAGCAGAGCCCTGTATAACTGCAGCAAGACGTCCTTACTCTTGTACTCCAACCCCCCAGCAATAAAGGCCAACGTACCATTTGCCTTCCTAATTGCTTGGTGTACCTGCACGTTAACTTTTTGTGTTCCATATACAAGGACAACAACATTTAATAGTTTCTTCCCATTTAAAAAAATAATCTGTTTTTCTATTTTTTCTAACAAAGTGAATACCCTTACATTTCCTCACGTTAGACTCCATCTGTCACCTTCTAGCCCACTCACTGAGCCTGTCTATATACTGTTGCAGACACTGTTCATCCTCCTCACAGCTTACTTTCCCACCTAGCTTTGTATTATTAACAAATTTGGATATGTTACATTCGGTCCCTTCATTGAAGTCATTAATATAGATTGTGAATAGCTGAGGCCCCAGCACTGATCCCTGTGGCACCCCACTAGTCACAGCCTGCCTGAAAATGGCCCGTTTATCCGAACTCTGTGTTTTCTGTCTGTTAACCAATCCTCTATCCATGCTAATACTTTACCCCCAACTCCATGAACCCTTATCTTGTGCAGCAACCTTTCCCGTGGCACCTTATCGAATGCCTTTTGAAAATCCAAATAAACGACATCGACTGATTCCCCTTTATCTATCCTGCCAGTTACATCCTCAAAAAACTCTAATAGATTTGTCAAACACGATTTCCCTTTCATAAATCCGGGTTTATTCTACCTAATCTTTTTATGGTTTTCTAAGTGCCCTATTACCATTTCCTTAATGGCACCCTTCAATTCACAATACAATGCCCGAGCCCTTCCAGGGTGGCAGTCCAACATCGGTTATGCCTCCAGCTGATGTGGAGCCAGGCTTCACCTTGAAGGTAGTTTTCTCCTGTTGGGCAAAGTTTGAAGTGCAGGGTGCAGTGTAGCTGGTCTTGCTGACTGTCCCTTGCAAAGGTAGACAGACAGTTTCAAATCGACATAGACCCAGAAATCACTTTCCATCAACGTAAAAGTGGCATTAGGGCTGCAGCCTACGACAGGGAACAGCAGGTTGAAGAGCACAATTCCTTCATCATTCTCACTCGTACCTTGACCCCTCCCAGTGCTATCTTACTGTACACTTTATAGTATGAAAATATCTGCTGTATATAATGCTCAGATAGGCATAATGTTAAACAAATAGATAGAAACCATGTAGAATAAGGCTGAGTGACAGTCTTATTGTTGAGTATTTGACTAAAAAGTCCACTTTTACATTTCGCATTGCAAAATAGTGCGGGGAATCCTGGGTACTCAGGTTAAGTAGCAGAATGTCATCTGTCCACACTCAGCTTAAGAACATTCAGAAGTTAGCAGCCGAGGTCACCACATGGTGAACTAAAAAATAAAATGGCTGATAATGTTATTAAAGAAATTAAACAGAGAGAGCTCCGAGGAGGGATATTATTGCAATGCACAGCTCACGATGGCTGCATCAGTAGATGTACCAACCGGTCTGATTCTAACAAACACAAGTGTTGGGCTCAGTGCCTGCTCTGTGCTCTGATAGCTCAGCCACGGAGTGTCAAAGACAGCTTCCACTGGAGTCAGAGTGCTGGGAGGGAGGGTTAAAGTCAGCCTCAATCTCCTCCCATGGTCACCAGCCAAGGTCTGCGGCTGGAAAGTGTGCAGACACCAAGTGACTGGGTCAGCCTCAGCTGACAATGCACTCCACAGTCAAATGGCCGACTGACACTGGCTGGGCTGGGCTCGGCATGAATGGTCATGTGGGGACCAGAGAGGGATCGCACCCAAGCACCTTCAGGGTAAAAACTGGAGAGAAAAAAAAAGAGTGCCCTTTTCAGTAATGAAAAAGCAGCAAAAAGTTTCTTTTAGAAGCAAACATTAGAGGTGGGGAAATATATCTACAATGCAAAGTGCTTCCCCGTGTAGACGGAGCACGACATTCAAAAAATCTCTCCTCGCTCACAAGAACAATCTTTGCCAATCTGCCACTTTAACTGGTAAAGCCAGCGTGGAAGGGGACAGGCGAGGTGGGGTGAGTCCTTGGTCTCGCACCAACACTGGCACCTCAGCCCATCACACTGTGGCTCGGGCTATAATGCTGAGTTGGATGGAGCGAATGTTGAAGAGATTGGAAGAGCAGGGAAAGGATGGTGCAGCCCAGGGCCAGGGACACGAGTTCTGGGAGTTGCACCGTTGAGGTAGGAGAATGACATAACGGAAGAGAAACGAGAGAAGGGGAGAGCGTGGGGCAAGATGCAGGGGGACATGCTGGGAGAGAAGTGTACTTAAGTGACGCGGTGGAAAACAAATCCGGTTTACCAAAACAGCATCAAATAGCTTTTAATGTTGGAATGAAACTCGTCCACAGACAGCAGATGAAGAGCACACTGACACACTAAGATATATTTTTGAATTCAAATATTTAAGTATCCTGATGACTGGGTACAGTAGCACAGGAGTAACTATACTGGATTAGTAACCCAGAGGCCTGGACAAATGATCTGGGAACATGAGTTCAAATCCCACCACAGCAAGTGAGGAATTTAAATTCAGTTAATTAAATAAATCTGGAATAAAAAGCTAGTCTCAGTAATGGTGACCCTGAAACTACCAGATTGTTGTAAAAATGCATCGGGTTCATAAATGTTTTTTTTAGGGAAGGAAATCTGCTGCCCTTACCCGGTCTGGTCTATATGTGACTCTAGACCCACAGCAATGTGGTTGACTCTGAACTGCCCTGAAATGGCCCAGCGAGACACTCCGTTGTATTCAGGTCATCACAAAGAGCTTCACAGCCACTTTTGAAGTGCAGTCACTGTTGTCGTGTAGGAAAAATGTAATGTAGATGCAGCTACATTCATGAACCACATTCAAGGCGGCGGCTCACCACCACCTTCTCGAGGGGCAATTAGGGACGGGCAATAAATGCCGGTCTTGCCAGCAACGACATCCCAGGAATGAATTTTTTTTTAAAACACACAGTGCTCATGAGTTATAAGCCCATCATCACAAATGGTTTTCATATACCATTAGTACCCAGCATGTATTGACTAGAACCTGACATCTGAGCCAATGGAGGAGGTAAGTATGAGTTATTCATCTTTCAGTATAAATGTGTGTTTTATTCACCTGCTCCATTGCAGCCTGTATACCTGTGAAAAATTGGTCCTTGAGAAGCATAAAATTTAAACCATGCAATCTGCTCGGAGTTATAACCCGAGACAGACACACTGAACGTAACATTTCCTCCGACTGCTCTTGTCATGAAACAAGTTTGAAGTTCTGTTCCACTGCACATTCGCTGATCAGAAACTGTGACCATCCCAGTGAGCTCTAGGTGCAAGAAGAAAACAAAGCAAACCATGAGAAGTGAGCTCACAGATATCACAACGTTTAGATTTCTTATGCTGGAATTAACAAGAATGATATTTTGCTGGCCCTTCGCTTCTGGGATCTACACAAGAACATAAGAAATAGGAGCAGGAGTCAGCCATTCTGCCCCTTGAGCCTGCTCCGCCATTTAATAAGATCATGGCTGATCTGATCTTGGTCTCAACTCCACTTCCCTGCCCACTCCCAATAACCCTTCACTCCCTTATCATTGAAAAACCTGTCTTTCTCCGCCTTAAATATATTCAATGACCCAGCCTCCACAGCTCTCTGGGGTAGAGAATTCCAAAGATTCACGACCCTCTGAGAGAAGAAATTCCTCTTCATCTCAGTTTTAAATGGGCAACCCTTTATTCTGAAACTATGCCCCCTAGTTCTAGATTCCCCCACGAGGGGAAACATCCTCTCTGCATCTACCCTGTCAAGCTACCTCAGAATCTTATATGTTTCAATAAGATCACCTCTCGTTCTTCTAAACTCCAATCAGTATCGGCCCAACCTGCTCAACCTTTTTTCATAAGACAACCCCTTCATCTCAGGAATCAACCTCGTGAACCTTCTCTGAACAGCCTCCAATGCAAATATAATCTTCCTTAAATATGGGGACCAAAACTGTACGCAGTACTCCAGGTGTGGCCTCACCAATACCCTGTACAGTTGTAGCAGAACTTCTCTGCTTTTATACTCCATCTCCCTTGCAATAAAGGCCAAACATTCTATTGGCCTTCCTGATCACTTGCTGTACCTGCATACTAACTTTTTGTGTTTCATGCACAAGGACCCCCAGGTCCCGCTGTACTGCAGCACTTTGCAATCTCTCCCCATTTAAATAATAATTTGCTTTTTTATTTTTCTTACCAAAGTGGGTCTGGGTTTAAAGTCAGCTTAGACTGATAGAATGTCTGGTGGCTGCAAGGTTCCTGAGAAACGCATTTGCACAGTCTTAATTCAGCTTTTAACAGCAATGGTATACAGCTTTACACTCCTCTTACTTGATAATTTCATTAAGAGAGGCCACAGAATAGCCAGTGTGTGAAATGGAAAAAATAATATGGTGAAGTAGCTTTGCTGAGGATGGGGGCTGAGGAGCATTGTTGGGACAGTGTAAAGGGAGCTTCTCTCTGCATCTACATTACATCTTTCCTCATCATCATCATAGGCAGTCCCTCGGAATCGAAGAAGACTTGCTTCCACTCCAGAAGTGAGTTCTTAGGTGGCTGAACAGTCCAATATGAGAGCCACAGACTCTGTCACAGCTGGGACAGACACTCGTTGAGGGAAGGGGAGGGTGGGACTGATTTGCCGCACGCTCTTTCCGCTGCCTGCGCTTGGTTTCTGCATGCTCCCGGCATTGAGACTCGAGGTGCTCAGCGCCCTCCTGGATGCACTTCCTCCACTTAAGGCGGTCTTTGGCCAGGGACTCCCAGGTGACGCTGGGGATGTTGCACTTTATCAGGGAGGTTTTGAGGGCGTTCGTGTAGCGTTTCTGCTGCCCACCTTTGGCTCGTTTGCCGTGAAGGAGCTCCGAGTAGAGCATTTGCTTTGGGAGTCTCGTGTCGGGCATGCAAACTATGTGGCCTGCCCAGCGAAGCTGATCGAGTGTGGTCAGTGCTTCAATCCTGGGGATGTTAGCCTGGACGAGGATGCTGATGTTGGTGCGTCTGTCCTCCCAGGGGATTTGTAGGATCTTGCGGAGATATCATTGGTGATATTTCTCCAGCAACTTGAAGTGTCTACTGTACCTGGTCCATGTCTCTGAACCATACAGGAGGGCAGGTATTACTACAGCCCTGTAGACCATGAACTTTGTCGCAATTTTGAGGGCCTGGTCTTCAAACACTCTTTTCCTCAGGCGGCCGAAGGCTACACTGGCGCACTGGAGGCAGTGTTGGATCTCGTCGTCGATGCCTGCTCTTGTTGATAAGAGGCTCCCGAGATATAGGAAATGGTCCACGGTGTCCAGGGCCGCGCCGTGGATCTTGATGACTGGGGGACAGTGCTATGCGGTGTGGACAGGCTGGTGGAGGACCTTTGTTTTACGGATGTTTAGTGTAAGGCCCATACTTTCGTACGCCTCAGTAATTATGTTGACTATGTCCTGGTGTTCAGTCTCTGTATGTGCGCAGTCGCAGGCGTCATCCGCGTTCTGTAACTCAACGACAGAGGTTGGGGTGGTCTTGGACCTGGCCTGGAGATGGCGCACGTTGAACAGGTTCCCACCGGTTCTGTAGTTTAGTTCCATTAACTTGGAACTTGTTGACTGTGAGGTGGAGCATGGCGGTGAGAAAGATTGAGAAGAGGGTTGGGGCGATGACTCAGCCCTGTTTGACCCCGGTCCGGACGTGGATTGGGTCTGTGATGGATCCGTTGGTAAGGATCGCGGCCTGCATGTCATCGTGGAGCAGGCGGAGGATGGTGGCGAACTTTTGGGGGCATCCGAAATGGAGGAGGACGCTCCATAGACCCTCGACAGTGTCAAAGGCCTTTATAAAGGTTGAAGAAGGCCACGTATAAGGGCTTGCCCTGTTCCCTGCATTTTTCCTGTAGCTGTCACGCTGCAAAAATCATGTCCGTTGTGCCCCATAGGGGACGAAATCCGCACAGTGACTCCGGGAGGAGCTCCTCGGCCATGGGACGAAGACGACTTTCCCAGTGGCTGATAGCAGGGAGATTACTCTGTAGTTGTCCCCTTTTTTTAAAGATGGTTATGATTACTGCATCTCTGAGATCTCCCGGCATGCTCTCCTCCCTCCAGATGAGGGAGATGAGGTCATGTATCCACGCCAGCAGCGCCTCTCCACCATACTTCAATGTCTCAGCAGGGATTCCGTCCGCACCCATAGCCTTGTTGTTTTTAAGCTGTCTTATGGCTTTTTCTACCTCGTGCAATGTTGGGGTCTCACTGAGGTGGTGGCGGGTAGCGTGCTGCAGGATGGAGTCGAGAACACTCGAGTCAAAGGCAGAGTCTCGATTGAGGAGATCTCCGAAGTGCTCCATCTTTCCTACATCACAACAGTGACTGCATTTCAATCGTGGCTGACATCCTGAGGCCGTGCAAGACCCCTATATGAATGTAAGTCTTTCTTTTACCCAAACCCACGACCTCCAACACCTAGAAGGACAAGGGCAGCAGGTGCATGGGAACACCACCACCTCCACGTTCCCCTCCCAGTCACACACCATCCTGACTTGGGAATATATCGGCCGTTCCTTCATCGTCGCTGGGTCACAATCCTGGAACTCCCTCCCTAACACCACCACCTTCTCAAAGGTCAATTAGGGAGGGGCAATAAATGCTGGCCTTGCCAGCGACGCCCACATCCCAGGAGCAAATAAAAAAATTACTATTCTAGATCTGAGAGTGCTTGATACTGAAACAAGGTACTTGAAGTATAAAGTATTCCATTACCTAGCACTACTTTGCCTCACCTTGATAAATTCAGAAAAAAAGATTAAAAAGTGAAGTTGTTATTACCAGGTGAATAGATGAAAGATGCCCAGTCTACTTCATTCAAAACATCAGATAATGTTTAGTTTCCTCCCAAACTTCAAAATGTGACTAACTTATTGCTGATAGATGCCATATTGACAGCGTTAGTGTTTAAGGAGCTGGATTGACCATGGTCGATCAAGAAACTGGAAGATGCATGTTCATCTTCAGGAAGAGATGAAAAAGAGTCGGTAGAAATTGGGTGGCTGCCACCTTGCAGGTGGGCACAGATCCTGCAGCCCCCAGCAGTGTAAGGTGCACAGATAGAAGCTCCAGAGCCTCAGGTCGGAGACAGTTGCCATGAAATGTACCAGAGTCTGATGAACACAATATGATCATAGACCAGAGAAAGAGTCTCCTTCCTCTGTCCCAGTGCTAGATAGGACCTGAACTCTTCCAGTGCTGGGGTCTCCTGCACCAAGTCATTTGAATAAGTCCTTTGCTGGCAGAAGGGACAGGAAAACAAGGTCCTCAGTTGCTGGCCTCTTAGGTGTGGGTTTGCTCCCAAGTTAGATAAACTATCTGAACTGTCACCATTTTCAACCACCCAGCCCAGCCTGAAACACCGTTCTGGTTCTCTACACCTCCGCTTTTTCTGCTTGCAATTTTTGTTTCAAAATCGCAAATATTCAAACTCGATCAATCCCTAATCATAGCCTCTCTCTTCCTCTCACCAAACTGCCTGTGCAAATTGTTACTGCATGCACAGATGGCACACGCCTACTGTAATATTCTGCTATGTTGTCATATGTCACATGGGCATTGGACAGTCAGGGAGTACCCTCGGAGTAATGGTACAATAATACAGCTTTACAGGGATCTAGAAATTGATTGGGAAGAAGGATATTGGAGGAATGAGGAAATCTGGTCAATGCAATGATAGTCTGGTGGTTGGGTGAGTTATATAATGCAACGCCTGTTGAGAACCTGCCTGTGGAACCAATCTTGTTCCGTGGTTTAATTACTGTTCACCCGTTTTGCACAGACCAATTACCGACTGAAAAGCGTCATTGGTTTAACCCAATATTTTATAAACACTCAATCGTTACCACAAATAATGACATTACTGTGGTGTGAGCTTACCTTGGCAGTTGTTCATTCCGTCCCCATTATACCCTGGCAGGCACTGACAGTAAAATGACTGTGTCATCAAATCCAGCCTGCAAATTGCTTTCTCGTGACAATAGATGTGTCTGTAATAGCATTCATTTTGATACGGATCTGCAAAACAGGAGTTACAACTTGATATTGTCTTTGCAATCGAGCAAGGCTTTAAGGTTTGCAGAAATCTCCGGTACTTTTGCTTGTTTTGAGGACAGTAGCATCGTCATTAATGATTGCCGTCTGTATTTCAGTTTTACATTATCCTAACTACAATAGGCAACTTTCAAAAGTTTAATGAAAGGGTTTTGTCGGCATTGCAAGCGGCTACAAGTCAGGTGATGCTGAAACTCTCACATTAACCACTGCTAACGGGGCTGGCCCTCACCTTCCACCAACGGCTCAGAAGGAGCATTCTTTGCCTTCCGTGTCAACAATGCCAGAAGGATGATTCTCAGACAGAAACACATCTTGGCCAACAGGGTCTCCTTCGCATGTCTAATCTCGGTAAGGCTGCCAGCTTCCTGGGCGGTAGCCCCGGCACGGGATCAAACTCTCGGCGCTGCACAGCTCCATTTCTGCCCAAGCTTTCTCCGCACGGTTCACTCCTGGCTGTTTATTTCCAAAGCATCGACCATTCGGTGCCCGTTTTAACACGTCACAAACCAGGGCTGGAACGGCCCCGAATGGGGGCACCGCCGGAAATTCGCAGATGGACAATGGGCAAGGAGTTCGCAATTCGGCTCAATTACTGCCTCCAGACAATGAATTCTCCAAAAGTGCACCTTTCAACAGAGCCCGCTGTGTGGGAAACACACCGCTACTTATGGAACTACAAGCTCATTCTAAAACTACAAATTGATGTAGGAACTAGTTACAACCCGTTACAGTAACCCAAGTGTTGTGCCTTGCGCTCCATTGGGGAAATTCCGACATTGAACGGCCAGTGATAGTCACTGATTGAATACAGACTTCAGGTTCAAAACAGAGAACTTCCTCAATATCTACTTCCAAACATTGCTTTCATTCATTTCTAAAGTGAATACTTTCTACTTATTCCACTTGTGGGGAAGAGTATAACTAGAGGCCATCAATATAAGATAGTCACCAAGAAATCCAATGGAGAATTCAGGAGAAACTTCTTTACCCAGAGAGCGGTGAGAATGTGGAACTCGCTGCCACAGGGAGGGGTTGAGGTGAATAGTATCGATGTATTTAAGGGGAAGTTGGACAAGCCAATGGGGGAGAAGGGAATAGAGGGTTATGCTGATAGATTTAGATGAGGAAAGACGGGAGGAGGCTCGAGTGGGGTATAAACACCGGCATGGACTGGTTGGGCCGAATGGCCTGTTTCTGGGCTGTAGATTATTCTATGTTCTCGGTAACAGAATGCCTTCTGATACTCTGTGTGCTGCTGGTTACAACGACACTGAAATCTGGAAGTTCAGATTGTTTTGTTGTCAGCTCCTGTTGTGACAAGTGTAAGGTTCCTGGTGCGGTAATAGCTCCGGATCAGTGATGGCGCCAGGCAGTTTCAGCGTGATACTGGGGTGGAAATTCCTCTCGCGGTCTTCCCGCGGGCAATTGCCTCCCGACCGGAGAATTTTTACGAAAGTACCTGGTGGTCGAGGAGGCGCCCGGGATAGCGGTGGGGAGGCCTTCTCTTCCCGCGCTGCGGAGCGCGCTGCCATCCGGAGGGTTCCCACGCAGAAGGTGCAGTCACATGTGGCTGCTCAACCAATCAGGTAAGTATTTCACAGCTTTCCCATTAATAGCACTGAGAATTCCATATCTACCAGTTCTCAGTGCTATTAATGGGGAAAAAACAAACACACAATAATAAAAAACAGACCACACATATTTAAAATTAATTGAAATTAAAGTTATTAATGTCTTATAAAAAATATATAGTTTTCTGATTTTTAAAAAAGTTTTAAAAATTATGGTTAAAAATAAACTTACCGTAGTGGGGAGGGTTTTTAACAATAAAATGTATTTTTATAATTTTATTTTAATATGTTCGTGTGTGTTTTAAAACACTTGTGCCTGTAATAGTCGGCTATGCACCTGCTTTTATCAGGTGCAAGATTTTTGAGGACATTTGCTGGGCAAGATATGGGTAAATCCTTGCAGAGAGCCGGCACGGGCTCGACGGGCCGAATGGCCTTCTTCTGTGCTGTAACCGTTTTGTGATTCTATTCTTGCCCAAGCAAATGTCCTCACTCCTGAGATGTGTGATCAGAAAAGTCAGTTTTCAGCGCATGCTCATTGCGCGCTGCAAACCAGTTTTTCCAATGCCTTCCCGGCTCCGTAGAAATTTCATACAGGTCAGGGACGTCAGAACTTCTGCCAAATTAACACTAAAGTTGTGCGTGTAGTGTTGGTATGAAGCAAAACTGCTTTCTCTGAGACCACTGTTGTGGTGTAAATGCAGCCCAAGGCACAGAAAACATAGGCTTTGTCACCAGTAAAAAAACCAGCTGTTTCATTCAATAGAAGGTCTTTGATGTGATCATTTCTGGTGTCCTGTGCAACGTTCCGGTTAATTTGTGCAGCCATGCAGTGGTCTGTTGGTCCCACGCAGGCCACTTGTCGGCTTTCCAATGGAAAAACAGCCCATGCGCGGAGATTTGAGTGGGCCCCACAGCCCCTTAAAGGGGCCACGCACCCAAAAATCATCATCATAGGCAGTCCCTCGAAATCGAGGAAGACTTGCTTCCACTCTAAAAATTAGTTCTTAGGTGACTGTACAGTTCAATACGAGAGCCACAGTCCCTGTTACAGGTGGGGCAGATAGTCGTTGAAGGTAAGGGTGGGTGGGACTGGTTTGCCGCACGCTCTTTCTGCTGCCTACGCTTGATTTCTGCATGCTCTCGGTGACGAGACTCGAGGTGCTCAGCGCCCTCCTGGATGCACTTCCTCCATTTACGGCGGTCTTTGGCCAGGGACTCTCAGGTATCGGTGGGGATGTTGCATTTTATCAGGGAGGCTTTGAGGGTGTCCTTGAAATGTTTCCTCTGCCCACCTTGGGCTCGCTTGCTGTGTAGCAGTTCCGAGTAGAGTGCTTGCTTTGGGAGTCTCGTGTCAGGCATGCGGACAATGTGGTTCGAGCTGGTTGAGTGTGGTCAGTGCTTCGATGCTGGGGATGTTGGCCTGATCGAGGACGCTAATGTTGGTGCGTCTGTCCTCCCAGGGGATTTGCAGGATCTTGCAGAGACATCGTTGGTGGTATTTCTCCAGCGATTTGAGGTGTCTACTGTATATGGTCCACATCTCTGAGCCATACAGAAGAAATGACAATGACAGGAAACATGGGTCCTGTGTACAATGCACCCCTCCTCCCCTTATTGTCACCCTCCACCCCCTCCCCTCCCCCAACCCATCCTGTCCCAGGACTCTGTGATTGAGGAACTCCTCACCTCGCTCACTCTGCCTGTCATCCAACAACTAACATCTGTAGTCAAACCCAAGACTGGAGGTGTGGGCATGGTCTGGGCGCGATGGTGATTGGGTTTTGATGTTTGTTTTGTTGCTGATTAAATTAATTAAAAAATGACATTGACCTCTGAACCTCCACACAGTGACACATCTAAATGGGGAAGGGGGCTGACTTGTATTCTGATAGGCTGCTATTTGGTGTCGAGTTTTTTAAAAAGCACTGCTGATAACCCTACGTTCCTCCTGCAATCTTTCAAAACCCAAACTCGCTTCCACCTAACAATTAAATTTTTTGATTTATCCTATTTTCTCTGCAGCTCTTTGCCATGGTGCTGTCCTGTGATCTGGACTTTGGACCATCGTGCAGACATATTAATACACTGTATTTAACCATCCCTTATCCGTGGATTTATGCATTGCACGCTGCCTGACCGCTATGTCTGTAAATACATCACAAAACCAAGTGTATAACTGCCAGTTCCTTAACAACCCTCTGTGACTTCTTCCAATACTGCCCGGAAGGTGTGATCTGGCACTGCACTAGCATTCTATTGGTACCAGTATAATGCCATCTGAGACAATGACTGTGAATTGATTGGCCATCATGGCTTGCAGCAATCTATAAGCACATAAGACCACAAGAATTAGGAGCAGGAGTAGGCCATTCAGCCCCTCGAGCCTGTTCCACCATTCAATGAGATTCATGGCTGATCTTCTACCTCAACTCCATTTTCCTGCACTATCCCCATATCCCTTGCTCCCTCAATATCCAAAAATCTATCGATCTCAGCCTTGAATATACTCAGAGACTGAGTCTCCACAGCCCTCTGTGGCAGAGAATTCCAAAGATTCACCACCCTCTGAGTGAAGAAATTCCTCCTCATCTCAGTCCTAAATGACCGGCCCCTTATCCTGAGACTGTGACCCCTGGTTCTAAACTCCCCAGCCCGGGGGAAACATCCTCCCTGCATCTACCCTGTCAAACTCTAAGAATTTTGATTGTTTGAATGAGATCACCTCTCATTCTTCTAAACTCTAGAGAATATAGGCCTAGTCTACTCAACCTCTCCTCATAGGACAATCCTCCCATCCCAGGAATCAGTCTGGTGAACCTTTGTTGACTCCCTCTATGGCAAGTACATCCTTCCTTAGGTAAGGAGACCGACACTGTACACAATACTCCAGGTGCGGTCTCACCAGGGCCCTATATAATTACAGTAAGACACCTTTACTCTGATACTCAAATGCTTTTGTAATAATAAGGCTGGGAAAGGCCACTTTATTTACAATATTCTTGTTAACAAGTGTACCTTTAAGTAAACTGTTACAATAATGTTACTAGAGCGGTAAGACTCAAACAGCTTGTTTTCTGCTATTAAAAGTTTGTTTGGGAACAAGTGTTTGTATGAAGCACAGAGCTGGGGGTGGTATACCGGATACCCTCCCATGTGTGAAGGGGAGTGAACCTTAAACAGGCCCCAACTGGAAGAGGCGCCAGAAAATGTGTCCTGGCCAAGGACACTGCAGTAGTTCCATTCTCGCCACTCTCTACTTGAAGGAGAAAGAGCTGCAGGGATTTGGGGAAAGAGGCAGCACAGACTGGATGCGCTGCATGGCCTCTTTCTGTGCTGTAATTCTGTGATTTCTGATTCTCGGATTAGCCCAAGGCGCAGGCGCGCAGAGCTGCCATTCATGACACGCAGGTTGCTGGGCAACTGAAAGCGGCAAGGTTTCCTTTGTTGTTGTGTTCTGGCTTCCGAACATCGGCCGGCAATCCGCGGGACCCGCCTGGTGCATCCCACCGAGCGACCGGTGCACGCCCGACCCAGGTGTGTCCGCACCTGTCAATCATCCCGGGCCCAGGTGTGTCTGCACCTGTCAATCATCCCGGGACAGGTGTGTCTGCACCTGTCAATCATCCCCGGGCCCAGGTGTGTCTGCACCTGTTAATCATCCCAGGGCCCAGGTGTGTCTGCACCTGTCAATCATCCCCAGGACAGGTGTGTGCACCTGTCAATCATCCCCGGCTCCGATCTCACTCCACCAGCCGGGATCATCCTGAGGGATTCCTCCAGCTCCCAGCCCCTCTGTGTTGGATGGGAGCATGCACCTTAAAGGGGAAGGATAGAGAACCCCTCCCCATTCCAGCTTGAATTTTGAAAACCCTTTGGAAATTTTAGACTGGTGACATTTTACCAAATTGTACTTGGATAGATGTTATTTTTTTTTAATACTATTGTAATACCTCTGTGTGCATTTAATGTAACGGAGTGATAACGTAAACTTCAGGAATCATTCCACAGAATGAGTTGGCAGATAAGATAGTTATTGTATGTGGAAAGTGCATTTTGACTTGTGGAATACCTGCCTGAATTCTCAACACCTTCCGAGGCCATTCTGTCTGTGGTGCTGTCCTGGTTACAGGGTAGTTGGAAAGTGTCCTCCCCGTGAGGACGATGAGTGATCGCTATCCGTTGCATGAAGCTCATTAATATATAAAATATGAATGCAACAACAGGAGGGTTGTTTAGGGAGAAATGCTGTTCCAACAATGCAGCCCCAGAGACCCAGCATGGCTAGTCATTAGGAGTGAATTTCCACCAATGGAAACTGACAAGAGACTGTGCACTCAAAATGCAGGGGGAGCGGGGTGGGGGGATTATGAACGTTCTTTGCACAATTTAGAATGAAGGCAAATATTTTGCTACATTTGAAATGTTGGTACCTTATGTGGAGTTACATTGTACAGCACAGAAACAGGCTATTCGGCCCAACAGGTCCGTGCTGGCGCCTACGCTCCACACCTTGAAGTCATTTAAAATTGTCCTGTCTTCACTGCTTTTGCAAAAAAAAAATTCGGAGCACGTCAAATAGGCTCTTTTATTTAATGCTGGTATGGCATCGCTAAATTATTGACTGACTTTGCAAATGTAAGAGCTTGTTGGCGTCATAAATAATTTACTGGTTCTGCGCTTACAACTACCGACCTTCATTTATGTCCACCTGATATTGTAGGGTAAGTTCGTGGCTCTGCCGCCCCAGGAAGTGCTGGTGAAGTCATCCTGAAGATGCAGGGATTTTATGCTCTTCAAAGAACCGACCGCCAACCACAGGCAAGCACGTTGGATAATAATTGTAATGATACCCAGGGATAAAATAAAGTCAGAGGATCAAAACTATCTAAAGTCATATATTTAAATCTTCATTTAACTGTGTTAAATAGGATAGTGTTTGCGTGATTCCACTCTGCTCTCTTGTTGCAGAAGTTAAACCATTGCGAATGGATGTTATGGTCATTAGAAAGTGGCTCAAAGCCAAACCGTGTAAATGTTTGTTAATCTCACCCCTACAAAGAAACAAAACTACAATATTTTGTTAACGAAAGACTTGCATTTATATAGCGCCTTTCACGACCACCGGACGTCCCAAAGCTTTACAGCCAATGAAGTACTTTTTGATATTCCGTTTTTTTCCAAGGTCAATCCCCATTGCTGAGAGACAAGCCATTGGAATGTTGTTCAATTTGGGGTCAAGTACCAGAGGGAGGGGTCAGATCAGTTAAAATTGTGACATTAGGAATGAGGTGCAGTGGGTTTACACCAATGGGCAGTTGTTCCTGCTGACAAAGCTGCCAGAATTCTGCCACCCAGCTCAATGGATATCTGACAATCTCCAGCACCAACCCAGTGTAAAGTGAGAGCCAGGCGCTGAGGGTGCTTGGAAATGAGAGTACAGCCTTTAGAAAAACCAAGTGCAGCAGCGAAGTTTGGATCACTGGTCTCACTGTCAGGTAGTTGCACCAGGCGATTCATGTTTTGTCCCAATGGATGATAAAGGGACAGGGGCAAATGCGAGGAGTTCTCAATTTCTGTGAGTTTGACCTCCAAACGCTCCTTGAGATATTGGGTCTGCAGGAGAGGAAACCTCAAAAGCAGCTTTCTTGGGCCTTGTGGTGACACAGGCACTGAATCTCAGACCAGTGTCACAAGAAGTTCAATGACCCGACTAGAACAGGTAAGGTAACATACCAGTCACTTTCCCTTTACTTCCTTGAGGTTCCTGGCTATCAATATACTCTTCCCCCTCTGAAGTCAGGAGCTGTACAATTATCCCTTCACCCTGCCCTTTGGTTTAAGGAGGCACTAATCCGGGAGCTTAAGGAATGTGTAGCCATTTCCCTAAGAGCATTTATTTGCCTACACAACCTTTAAAACTTCTTCCTTCAGTGTCACATGGTGGGACCACTACATCTCTCGCACCAGCTCTCTGATGCTGATTCGGGCACTGTCCTCAATTCCATCCTTAAAATAATCCACAGTTGCCAGATAAAGTTATGCCATGTGTTGGGGTAAAAAGACTTCTCTTCTTCAAGGTGGATTCCCTGATATAAGGAATCGACACCCGTCCGTATCCCCGCCCGTTAATGCAACCACGGAATCACTCAGACGAAATCTCGGTTCAACCGGTCTTTATTCAAGCATGTAGGGGAAGGGTTCACGAATGAGCCTTTTAAGAACAGAGGTTTCTACATCGACAGTTATACATTTTCTGAGGTGTGCAACCCTCCTACAGAACCACCGATTGGCCGACTACTATCAGCAAAGTTACATTGATTCATTGACCCTTATCAGACTGGTTCCCCCAACCTTTCTATCTTCCATCACATGTCGGTCTTATGGAATGTGTTGTTCAGTGGTGTTAACTTAGCCTCAGTTCCTCATGATGTGTTTATTAACCTTGCTTCTCCTTAACCCTCTCCCAAGAACTCTAGTCAAAACTATCAGTCAGTACCATCCCGTTCCCCTGCTGCTATAATCTATGTTCTCAAACAGCTGACTCTCTACTGTCCTTGGCAAGTGTTCTATCCTGAATGTGTTGGTTCCATCTTCTATCGGTCTGTGCTCGGGGTCAATGCATTGTTGGTTACTTATGGTTCATTTACCAGCAAGCTTTGCTTTTTAGCTGTTCTCCAGTTTTATAAGCGAGCTTTACATGCATATAAGCAAATGTCTACTTCCACTTTGGTGACAGTATTTTATTCCCTTACAATACTATACCCCACTACACCATGAGAGGTAAGGCAGGGGCAAGAGCACCACCACCATCAAGATGCTCATCCCCATAGATACTTTATAAATACATACTTTTATAGTAATAGATTTAAAGTTATAGGTAGGAGGTTTAGAGGGGATTTGAGGAGAAATGTTTTCACCCAGAGGGTGGTGGGGGTCTGGAACTCACTGCCTGAAAGGGTGGTAGAGGCAGAAACCCTCACCACATTTAAAAAGTACTTGGATATGCACCTGAAGTGCAGTAACCTACAGGGCTACGGACCGAGAGCTGGAAAGTGGGACTAGGCTGGATAGCTCTTTGTCGGCCGGCGCAGACACGATGGGCCGAATGGCCTCCTTCCGTGCTGTAAATTTCTATGATGCATAATCAGCAGGCAATGGAGCTTTGTGTGGGAGAGGCCGAGGTCGGGGCATGGGATCAGAGAATGATCCCCTTGGTCTCCTGGAACTTGTTTGGTCACCCTCGGGGGTAGAGAAGGTCCTCTCCCCCCCCCCCCCCATCCCCCACTAAATAAGGGTTTTAAGGGTTTATTTTGCCTCTCCCAGGAGATTGCATGGTTGGGTTGGGGCGGGGGGGGGTGAATGGGGGCCATGGTTTGCATATGTTGCGCCGTGACAGCATGGGCCACGCTCGATGGACCAGCTGGACTTGAGCTGCCCATGGGTTTTCCAATGTTCATAAGACCAGGAAAGTCAGGGCTGCAGTGTCGCTGGCCTGCATTTGCATATATTATAATTAGGTGGCTGCAGAGTCAACGAGCCGATCGTGACTCTGGAAGGATCCATTCTCACTGGGAATTCAGGGGGCAATCCATTCTTGGGGCGGAACACCTGCACAATCTGCTTCCACCCCAATTTGCTGGCCAGGGAAAGAACTTGACCTAATTTTAAACTTTTCTATAAAAAAGCACAAATTTTCAGAGCCAACAAAGATAAGAGAAAAAAAAGAAAGACATGCATTTATATAGCGCCTTTCACGACCACTGGATGTCCCAAAGCGTTTTACAGCCAATTAAATACTTTTTGGAGTGTAATCACTGTTGTAATGTGGGAAATGCAGGCACCAATTTTGACACAGCAAGCTCCCACACATAGCAACATGATAATAATCAGATAATCTGTTATGTTGATTGAGGGATAAATATTGTCCAGCACACCAGGGATAACTTCCCTGTTCTTCTTCGAAATCATGCCCTGGGATCTTTTACATGCACCTGAGAGAGCAGACATGACCTCAGTTTAACATCTTGTCTGAATGACAGCACCTCCGACAGTGCAGTACTCCCTCAGCACTGCACTGGAGCATCAGCCTAGATTTTTGTGCTCAAGTCCCTGGAGTGGGACTTGAACCCACAGCCTTCTGACTCACAGGCGAGTGTGCTGCCCACTGAGCCACGACTAACACATAAGAGACAAGTGGAAAAGCAAAATACTGTGGATGCTGGAAATCTGAAAAAAGGTCATTGACCTGAAACGTTAACTCTGTTTTTTTCTCCACAGATGCTGCCTAAACCGTTGAGTATTTCCAGCATCTTCTGGATTTATTTTATATTATACAAGAGACTAGTGGAACTGACAAATTCTGCATAAATGTATTCAAGAAGGATGTGTTTGTGGAGAGAGAAATGGTTGTGGGACATTGTAAGAAGGTGGCTAGGTTGATCTGTCAAAAAGAGATATGTTCCTACCACGCCCATTAATGGCTGTTTACATTGGACTTTAACCAGTGTCTATTAATCATGTGAAATTTCCTGGATTGCGGTGAAATGCTCCTTGTTATTATCTTCCATCATGAATTCAAGTCAAGTGTTCAGTACATTAAATCCGATCAGTAACCTCTACCTTTATTTTACACATGTGCAGCTAGTACAACGTTCTTGGGTGGTGCAAACAAATCGATTGATCACAGTAAGAAAATTCTGTTTTCTCTGATTAACCCCCAGGGACACAGAACACTTGAGACACCTGCAGTTAATAACAGAGACCCAACTAATAGTAAGAGTGCATTTTTACTGTTGAAATGCTACTATTGAATAGTAATGCAATGTGTGTGTGTACATGTCTGCAGCAATCCTTAGAGATTTCATAGGGAGCAGGTGACGTATTGGATCAGCGCACTATTCTTTCACCTCGAGTTCCTGGGCTTAAAATCATCAGTGCAGACTATTGCAATGAAAAGCTCTGCTCTTTAACTGCTGTAAAGATACAAAGCAAAATGATCTTGGACAGTTTCAATCCAATTCCTACCAAACCACACAAAGCAATTGCCACAAATCTCATCCTCCTTCAAACTGGCCAGAGACGTTCATTAAAAAGATGTCTGTTCGAAAGGGTGATGCTTTGGTTGCTCTGAATACAAAATATGTCAGAGCTGTTATGTATGCAACCCTATGTAACCTGTATCATACCACCACCAGAGGGCGTGCCTGTTGGAGTCCCAAGGGATCCCAACATCCCTTGGGAGCACTGTATATAAGCAGGCCACCCATGCTATACGAGCACTCTGGAGTTTGAATAAAGGAGCTAAGGTCACACTTACTCATGTTTACAGTACTCAGTTACATTACTTTATTATGAACATAACAAGAGCTATTTAATATTATTTGATGCAAAGTTCATACAGGTGCTGCAGATAGTTGTGATCTGAGACTGAGGCTTTGGGTACATCACTGGGACAAAGTAGAGGGAACTTTACTCTGCCCAGACCAGGCTACGGTGAAATCAGAGCAATGCAGAGTTTTTAGGTGTCTATGCAATGAGCAACTCAATTACTTTAAAAACACTTGGTAATCCTTACTGCTATATTTAGGATGTTGTTTGTCAAAAATAAATATTTACCTGTTAAGTTGGTTTGTGGGAGTAAGTTCTATATTTTGCTAAAGTTTCTGGACTGGGGGTTATTTTCTGTACATTACCATTGTGGTGTAGCTTTGCTCCAGCTCATATCCTTCTTGCATACTGAAATAAATAGATTGAACACGCCAAAGTTTCATTTTCCAGAGACACCGACCAATTCTCACTAATTCTTTGAATTTCGTTCCCTCTTCTGCAGGCTTCAGGGCTTCAATCAACTCAATGTACAGAACTCACACAGAAACCAGTAACATCACTAACTTCGTCCCTTGGCATGCTGCTTTGTTACATGAAAAGGTAAAAGCAACCATTTGGTAATTGTCAAAATTAGAGAGATTTTTATATTGGATCCAAATTTATCTGGAGTTGAAAACAAAGAGGAATTGGGAGCAAGTGGTGGCATTGACATTCTTTGTAGGTACCTATCGGTGATTAAAGGGGTAGATTTTCATCCTGGGATAGTTGTCATTGGCACAGAACAGGTGAGCGACATGCCAAGGAAGTGATGAGAGATTCACATCACATTGGCCCTGAAATTATGTTTGTGTATGATGGAGTAATCTCAGTGCACGCGTCGTATTCCCTTTGAAATGCATCGCCAGTTCGGGATTTCCACCTGCGCTTGTGTTGGCAGCTTATCCACGGGGGCCATGGAAAAGCAATCGCTGGCACAGAGTTGGGCTGTTTGCCCACTGACTGGCCACAATTGTGTAGGGAAGTTTTATGGTTGATGCAAGCAGACAGGGGCCTGTTTGCATTAGCGTAAGGGGATATCTAAGCCGTTAATTTAACATTTTCAAATCCTAAATTAATCACATACATTGCATGAAATGAATTTATGCAAACATTGACCCGGATTACATTTTTAATGATGTATAAAATTATTGAGGTTGGTGGAATGTTGATAATTATGAATAAAATTCCAATTCTGCACATTGTATAATTATTAGATTTGGGGATTCCATTGCATCTCATTAAGGGATTCCATTCACAAATGATTGAAATGGAATTCTGCCTTGTCATTGGAGGACCAGGCCCACATGATCGCAGGTGCGTTTCTGCATGGCCTGCGTCCCTGAGATCCGTGGCCATTAGGCTGCCACCCACCTCGAGGTCTCAGACCGCAGATTCTCACAGCCTGGCCGCCAGCAGGTACGTTCGTGATTCTCTGGCGGGTTGGAGGCGCACTCTGGAGGTGTGTCTCCCACCACAATTTCTGGCCCATTATCCTGGCGCCAATTGTGCAGTACTGAATCTTCCACCCAGGAGCATTATTGTAATATTATACTGTGTGGTAATTACACGGAAATCTAAATGCCATTTCCCCACCAAATTCCCCATGCGGCTCACCTATATATAAAAAAAGTGATGAAGAGAGGGGACAGTTGTGGCTGAATTTTGAAGCTAACAGCAATTCTCTACTTATCTGACCAGGGCTATTAGAAAATGTAAAGTTTTGACATGTTAACACCTGCGAGATACCAAGAAGCAGATAAATAGATTGAAAGAGAAAGACACACAATGGGGCCAAAATTGCCCCGCGCAGGGTTTGGGGCGCTCAATTCGATTTATGTGGGGTGACGCAGAAAGTGCCAGCCACGGGGCGGAATCGGTCTCTGAGATAAAAAATGTTGCTTGCTGTAACGGAGCGTTGGCGTGCTATTCACGGGGCGTGATGCTCAGCGCTGCGCTGATGATGTCACTATGTCCATTCCCTTTTAAAGGGGAAGGCTGCTGCAAACTCTCTCAGAAAGGCCCGTTAGCACCTACAGGAGGCGCTAATAGGTTTCGCCCGATGGCAGCAGCCAGTAGGGAGGGTGTCAGTCAGGCCAGCGGCCTGGCACCCAAGTGGCAGTGCCGTGCTGCCTGTTGGCGGCTCGGGCGCACCAGCGGCTGACATTGTCGGGCTGCTGTGCTACCACCTCCCCTTGTAATGGCGGCCGGAGCACCCCAGCCACCACAGCGTCTCGCCCCGCCCCGAGAGGTCGTCGGTGGCAACGCCCCACACTCACCTCACGTCCCACAGGGCAATTTCCCCCGAGGGGCGCAAGGGGGTTGGCGCATACGGCAATGACAGCTAATCGTGGGGCGCAGCGCAAACCAATTTTTGCTGGCGCAACCCCAGGGGCAATTCCTTGGTGTGGGGGGGGGGGGGCGCTCTGGCTGCTACCACCGGGCAAAACCTATTAGCGCCTCCTGTAGGTGCTAACGGGCCTTTCTGAGAGAGGAAATTTCGGCCCCAGTATCTTTCCTCATTCTAATATGATTTTTTTCAAATGTGTAAGTTGAACTTTGAAAACAAAGTTTTTGAGGGAAATCAATGGGAGGGAATGGGGCAGGAGGAAAATGCTGAGGCTTCTGCCGGGAGCATGTAGAAGTGGATAGGGTTAAGGGTTAAGGGTCAGGTGAGTGACAAAATGAGGGGGAAGGGAGGATGCAGGAGTTGAGTTGTTTGTTCAAAGGGAAAGAGGTGGGATAGTGATGGGAATGAGGGAGTGCTAGAAAGGTGGGGGGAAGCTGAGTGATGGGGGAGGAAACTAACAAGAAATATAAAAACAGACAGTAAGAGCTTCTACAAGTATATAAAAAGGAAGCGAATAGCTAAAGTAAACGTTGGTCCCTTAGAGGATGAGGCTGGGTTATGGATAAGGACAAGGATAGGCCTGGAATTAAAGTTCCGAATTGGGGAAAAGCTAATTTTGTTAAGTTAAGGAGTGATTTGGCCATGGTGGACTGGAAACAGCTACTTGTGAGTAAATCAGTGTCGGAACAGTGGGAGGCATTCAAGGAGGAGATCCGGAAGGCTCAGGCCAAACATGTGCCCTTAAAGAAAAAGGCTGGGAAAAGTAATTCTAGAGCCCCCTGGATGTCTAGGGACTTACAGGGGAGGATTAAGAAAAAAAGGGACGCTTATATCATATACCAAGGTCTAAATAGTATAGAATCTTTAGAGAAATATGGAAAGTTAAGAGGCAAAATTAAAAAGGATATTAGGAATGCTAAGAGAGAGCATGAGAAATTCTTGGCCAGTAAAATTAAGGAAAACCCTAAGATGTTCTATAAATATATTAAGAGTAAAAGGGTAACAAAAGAAAGGGTAGGGCCTATTAGAGACCATGAGGGTAATCTTTGTGTGGAGGCGGAAGATAATGGGATGGTTCTTAACAAATACTTTGCATCTGTTTTCACAAAGGAAAGGGGTAATGCAGATACTGCTATCGAGGAGGAGTGTGATATTCTGGATGAAATAAATATAGTGACAGAGGAAGTATTAAGGGGTTTAGCAGCTTTGAAAGTAGATAAGTCCCCATGCCCAGATGGAATGCATCCCAGGCTGTTGAGCGAAGTAAAAGAGGAAATAGCAGAGGCCTTGACCATCATTTTCCAGTCCTCTTTGGATCTGAGCATGGTGCCGGAGGATTGAAGGACTGCTAATGTAGTGCCCTTGTTTAAGAAGGGAGAAAGGGATAGGCCGAGTAATTACAGGCCTGTCAGCCTAACCTCAGTGGTGGGAAAATTATTAGGAAAAATCCTGAAAGACAGGATAAATCTACATTTGGAAAGGCACAGATTAATTAGGGACAGTCAGCACGGATTTGTTAAGGGAAGATCGTGTTTGACTAAACTGATTGCATTTTTTGAGGAGGTAACCAAGAGGGTCGATGAGGGTAGTGCGTACGATGTAGTATATATGGACTTTAGCAAGGCTTTTGATAAGGTCCCACATGGTAGACTGATCATGAAGATTAAAGCCCATGGGATACAGGGCAAAGTGGCAAGTTGGATCCAAAATTGGCTTGGAGGTAGGAAGCAAAGTGTAATGATTGATGGATGTTTTTGTGACTGTAAGGATGTTTCCAGTGGGGTTCCGCAGGGCTCAGTACTGGGTCCCTTGTTTTTTGTGGTATATATCAACGATATTAATTTCAATATAGGGAGTATGATTAAGAAGTTTGCAGATGACACTAAAATTGGTTGTGTGGTTGATAATGAAGAGGAAAGTCATGGGCTGCAGGAGGATATCAATATACTGGTCAGGTGGGCAGAGCAGTGGCAAATGGAATTTAATTCAGAGAAGTGTGAGGTGATGCACTTTAGAAGGACTAATAAAGAAAGGGTATACACATTAAGCGGTAGGCCACTTAATAGTGTAGATGAACAAAGGGACCCTGGAGTGTTTGTCCACAGATCTCTGAAAGTAGCAGGCCAGGAGGATAAGGTGGTTAAGAAGGCATACGGAATGCTTGCCTTTATTGGCCGAGGCATAACAGGGAGGTTATGCTTAAATTGTATAATACTTTGGTTAGGCCACAGCTGGAGTATTGCGTGCAGTTCTGGTGGCCGTATTATAGGAAGGACGTGATTGCACTAGAGAGGGTGCAGAGGAGATTTACGAGGATGCTGCCTGGAATGGAGAATCTTAGTTATGAGGACAGGTTGGATAGGCTGGGTTTGTGCTCATTGGAACAGATGAGGTTGAGAGGAGACCTTATTGAGGTGTACAAAATATTGAGGGGTCTGGACATAGTGGATAGTAAGGGTCTATTTCCATTGGTGGAGGGGTTTATTATGAGGGGGCATAGTTTTAAGGTGGTTGGTGGAAGGTTTAGAGGGGATTTGAGGGGGGGGGCTTCTTTACGCAGAGGGTTGTGGGGATCTGGAACTCGCTGCCTGGAAGAGTGGTGGATGCAGAAACCCTCACCACTTTTAAGAGATGGTTGGATGGGCACTTAAAGTGCAGTAACCTGCAGGGTTACGGACCTAGAGCTGGTAATTGGGATTAGACTAGATGACCTTTTGTTGGACAGAGCAGATATAATGGTAAGTACTGCAGGGAATAGAATACGGCCAGGGTGATCTCCTGGACTAGTGTCGATCGCCTGGATGGGTCGGAGAGGAATTTTCCCAGATTTTTTCTCCCTAAATTGACCTGGGTTTTTATCTGGTTTTTGCCTCTCCCAGGAGATCACATGTCTCCGGTTGGGGTGGAGTGTAGAATGTTTCAGTATAAGGGGTGTCACAGTTGTGTGAGGCGGACTGGTTGGGCTGGGTGCTCTTTGCCTTTCCGTCATTGACCATAGGTTTATATGTAACCTTCAAGGCTGCTGGCCGAGGGCCGTGTGGCTCTTTGTCGGCCGGTGGGACACGATGGGCCGGAATGGTCTCCTTCTGCGCTGTAAATTTCTATGTTTCTATGAATTAATAATGGAGAACAGGGAAATGACAGAGACTTTGAACAAATATTTTGTATCGGTTTTCACGGTAGAAGACACTAAAAGCATCCCAATAATGGATAATCAAGGGGCTATTGGGGCGGGGGGGATTTTAAAACAATGACTATCACTAGAGAAAAAGTACGAGGTAAACTAATAGGATTAAAGGCGGACAAGTCCCCTGGACCCGATGGCTTGCATCCTAGGGTCTTAAAAGAGGTGGTTGCAGAGATAGTGGATGTATTGGTTTTAATCTACCAAAATTCCCTGGATTCTGGAGAGGTCCCAGTGGACTGGAAAACCACAAACGTAACGCCCCTATTTAAGAAAGGAGGGAGACAGAAAGCAAGAAACTATAGAGCAGTTAGCCTAACATCTGTAGTTGGGAAAATGCTGGAGTCCATTATTAAGGAAGCAGTAGCAGGACATTTAGAAAATCATAATGCAATCAAACAGAGTCAGCATGGTTTTATGAAAGGGAAATCATGTTTGACAAATTTGTTGGAGTTCTTTGAGAATGTAACGAGCAGGGTGAATAAAGGGGAACCAGTAGATATCTTGTATTTGGATTTTCAGAAAGCATTCGATAAAGTGCCACATAAAAGGTTACTGCACATGATAAGACTTCACGGGGTTGGGGTAATATATTAGCATGGATAAAGGATTGGCTAACAGAAAGCAGA
Organism: Pristiophorus japonicus; assembly: GCF_044704955.1. Classification (NCBI taxonomy): domain Eukaryota; kingdom Metazoa; phylum Chordata; class Chondrichthyes; family Pristiophoridae; genus Pristiophorus; species Pristiophorus japonicus. Next base: position 113,688,432 of record NC_091994.1, read on the forward strand.
GAGTTGGGATAAATGGGTCATTTTCAGGTTGGCAAACTGGATTACTGGGGTGCCACGGGGATCAGTGCTGGGGCCTCAACTATTTACAATTTATATTAATGACTTGAATGAAGGGACCGTGTATAATGTAGCCAAGTTTGCTGATGATCTGGTGCACCAATGCAGCCTTCGGCCGCCTGAGGAAAAGAGTGTTTGAAGATCAGCCCCTCAAGTCTGCCACCAAGCTCATGGTCTACAGGGCTGTAGTAATACCCGCCCTCCTGTATGGCTCAGAGACATGGACCATGTACAGTAGACACCTCAAGCCGCTGGAGAAATACCACCAACAATGTCTCTGCAAGATCCTACAAATCCCCTGGGAGGACAGACGCACCAACATTAGCGTCCTTGATCAGGCCAACATCCCCAGCATTGAAGCACTGACCACACTCGTTCAGCTCCGCTGGGCAGGCCACATAGTTCGCATGCCAGACACGAGACTCCCAAAGCAAGCGCTCTTCACGGAACTCCTTCACGGCAAACGAGCCAAAGGTGGGCAGAGGAAACGTTACAGGGACACCCTCAAAGCCTCCCTGAAAAAGTGCAACATCCCCATTGACACCAGGGAATCCCTGGCCAAAGACCGCCCTAAGTGGAGGAAGTGCATCCGGGAGGGCGCTGAGCACCTCGAGTCTCATTGCCGAGAGCATGCAGAAATCAAGTGTAGGCAGCGGAAGGAGCGTGCGGCAAACCAGCCTCACCCACCCCTTCCCTCAACCACTGTCTGTCCCACCTGTGACAGAGACTGTGGCTCTCGTACTGGACTGTTCAGCCACCTCAGCACTCATTTTAAGAGTGGAAGCAAGTTTTCCTCGACTCCGAGGGACTGCCTCGATGATGAGGCGGGAATGCAAATTGTGAGGACACAAAGATCCAGAAAGGGATATAGACAGACTCAGTGAGTGGGCAAAAAACTGGCAGATGGCATTTTGGTAGAAAAATAAAAAAGCTAATTATTATTTAAATGGGACGAGATTACAAATGCAGTGAAACAGAGGGATCTGGGGGTCCTTGTGCATGAAACACAAAAAGTTAGTATGCAGGTACAGCAAGTAATCAGGAAGGCAAATGGAATGTTGGCCTTTATTGCAAGGGGGATAGAGTATAAAAGCAGAGAAGTCCTGCTACAACTGTACAGGGTATTGGTGAGGTCACACCTGGAGTACTGCGTATAGTTTTGGTCTCCTTATTTAAGGAGGGATATACTTGCATTGGAGGCAGTTCAGAGAAGGTTCACGAGGTTGATTCCAGAGATGAAGGGGTTGTCTTATGAAGATAGGTTGAGCAGGTTGGGCCTATAGTCATTGGAGTTTGGAAGACTTAGAGGTGATCTTATTGAATCGTATAAGATTCTGAGGGGGCTTGACAGGGTAGATGCAGAGAGGATGTTTCCCCTCATGGGGGAATCTAGAACTAGGGGGCATAGTTTCAGAATAAGGGGTCACCCATTTAAAATGGAAATAGGGAGGAATTTCTTCTCTGAGGGTCGTGAATCTTTGGAATTTTCTACCTCAGACAGCTGTGGATGCTGGGTCATTGAATGTATTTTAAGGAAGAGATAGATAGATTTTTGAAAGATAAGGGAGTCAAGGGTTATGGGGAGCGGGCAGGGATGTGGAGGCCAGGATCAGATCAGCCATGAACGTATTTGTAATGTATTAATGCTGGGGGGTCATCAGACACCAGAGGGCGCCGCGGTAGGAGGTCATCGGGCTGTACGCATGTGGCATGTGTGCTTGGTCACCTGTATATAAGCTGGGTGTCTGTGTCACATAGGCACTCTTGGGCTGGAATAAAGATGGATCAGGTTGCACCTGAGTGAGTTTACAGTAACCAGACTCTTTAGTCATTACAGTATTGCATGGCGGAGCAGGCTCGAGGGGCCAAATGGCCGACTCCTGCTCCTAATCCTTATGTTCTAAATAAGTAGGGAGCCACTGTAAGCCACATTTTTTTTAATGTATTCGTTCATGTATTCGTGATGTGGGCATCGCTGGCAAGGCCGGCATTTATTGCCCATTCCTAAATTGTCCTTGAGAAGGTGGTGGTGAGCCGCCTTCTTGATCCGCTGCAGTCCGTGTGGTGAAGGTGCTCCCACAGTGTTAACTTTGTCGTTGCGGTTTGGTACAACGGAGTGTCTCGCTGGGCCATTTCAGAGGGTAGTTAAGAGTCAACCACATTGCTGTGGGTCTGGAGTCACATATCGGCCAGACCGGGTAAGGGCGGCAGATTTCCTTCCCTAAAAGGCATTAGTGAACCAGATGGGTTTTTAACCACAATCCGGTAGTTTCATGGTCACCGTTACCGATACAAGCTTTTTAAAAATTCCAGATTTACTTAATTAACTGAAGTGCACAGGGAAAGTTTAAATGAATGCAGAGGAAATTAATACCTGCACCGTCTCTTAGAGCAGGGTCGGAACAGTGATATGTAGGAAATGCCAAGCAAGCTCAATCCTGACTATACTGAATGCCCAATCTGTAACAATGATTTGGATAAAGGCCTAGAGCCAGCGTGTTTACTGTGAGGATCAATGATTGGGATGAGGGGACCAAATGTAATAGATCCAGGTTTGCTGATGATACAAAGCTCGGTGGGAATGTACGTTGTGAGGAGGATGCAAAGAGGCTTCAAGGGGATACAGACAGGCTCAGTGAGTGGGCAAGAACATGGCAAATGGAATATAACGTGGAGAAATGTGAAGTTATCCACTTTGGTAGGAAAAATAGAAAAGCAGAGAGATGGTGAGAGATTGGGAAATGTTGGTGTTCAGAGGGACCTGGGGGTCCTTGTACACCAATCACTGAACGTTAACCTGCAGGTACAGCAAGTGATTAAGAATTTAATGGTATGTTGGCCTTGATGACAAGAGGATTTGAGTATAAGAGTAAAGACATCTTACTGCAATTATATAGGGCCCTGGTGAGACCGCACCTGGAGTATTGTGCACAGTTCTGGTCTTCTTATCCAAGGAAGGATATACTTGCCATAGAGGGAATGATTCCTAGACTAGACTGATTCCTAGGATGGGGGGATTGCCTTATGAGGAGAGATTGAGGAGACTAGGCCTATAGTCTCTAGAGTTTAGAAGAATGAGAGGTGATCTCATTGAAACATACAAAATCTTACACGGCTTGACAGGGTAGATGCAGGGAGAATGTTTCCCCCGGGCTGGGGAGTCTAGAACCAGGGGTCACAGTCTCAGGATAAGGGGTCGGCCATTTAGGACTGAGATGAGGAGGAATTTCTTCACTCAGAGGGTGGTGAATCTTTGGAATTCTCTGCCCCAGAGAGCTGTGGAGGCTCAGTCGTTGAGTATATTCAAGATGCAGATCGATAGATTTTTGGATATTAAGAGAATCGAGGGATATGGAGAAAGTGGAGGAAAGTGGAGTTGAGGTAGAAGATCAGCCATGATCTTATTGAATGGCGGAGCAGGCTCGAGAGGCCATATGGTCGTATTTCTTATGTTCTTAATTCTTTGCAATGCTTAATGATTAATCCAATTCAAATTGGTGAATTGGGATCTCCAATGTGTTATCTGGTTCCAAACACCCTGCTTTTGAAATATTTGCCAATAATGACCAACCTTCCTCATGATCTGTCTGCTGGAAAGGACCTGCAGCAAGGTCACCCAGAATGGTCTGCACGTCATTGACAGCACCAAACTGACCTGATTCTTTTCAACTGAAACAGGAGAAGTGTATCTTGGCACTAGAAGATAAGGTAAAGCTTCTCACTGCATTTGAGGCTGAATCTGTGAGCAAGGACAATGTCATTTTCACTCTCCAAGAGAAGATAGCTGATTTATCCCAACAGCTAAGTGTGGCGATTGAGTATGATACTGTACAGACACAGGTGAGAAACTGAAATTCACACAAGACCTAAAACTAATGCTCATAAATGCCTGATGAAAATTATTAATAGAACATGCCTTACATGCAACCGTAATAGGCAAATGACACCAAAATAAATTGTTTTTGTAAACTCTAGAACAGTTCCATACACATGATCCAAATATATACTTTCTCCCTTTCATCCTGCAATCCCCATTGGCTAATCCTGTCCCCTTGTGGGCTAAGTTGTGTAGCATGCAGCACACCACAATGAACTCAGCGACCTGCTGAGGGAAGTCTTGCAGGCAGCCTCCAGAGTGGTCCAGGCATCGGAAGCGTTGTTTGAGCACTCCAATTGTCCGTTCGACGATGTTGTGTGTGGCTGCATGGCTCTCATTATAGCGATGCTTGGCTTCTGTCTCCCAATGCTTTAAATCACTGACAGCTGTAACTTTCTCCTCCATTTCCAAGATGGCGCCATTCGCGCCTGGTGCGCCCGGGGTCCGACTGGATTTTCTGGGCGGGTTCTCGGGCGAACGCTAAATCAGGCGAAATGCTTGAAAGTTCTGCTCGGGACGCTAGCGCAGCGCTGCACGACGATTTACGTCATCCCAACGGTCAGAACAGCGGGCGGGAGGTAAGATTTAGCACCGCCGCACAACCATTGTCGAAGGTGCCGCCCGGGCGCAAAATCTTGTGCGCCTCGTTTCACGCCCCAAAAAATCATTTTTGCACCCCGCCGAATCGCTAACTGGGGCGCAAATCAGCCGAAATTCCAGCCCAATCAGTAGAATTGTGGGAAAGATTCTCTTCCCTCCCCTTGCCGGGGACAGGTACTCGAGTTGCTCCATCTACCAGCACCTTGCTCCAATGTTAGCTATTTATGCCACATGGTGTCGACAGTGAGCGTGAGATTGCCATCCAACCATACTTTGTAAAGCGTGTTCGTGACAGAACATTGCCGCACAAATCCCAGCAAATACTGCAGCTCGCAGTTAAATTCCAATCAATGCGCCAGGCCTGATTGTTCTTAAATGGTCTCTGTCCCACATTTCTCGTGTTTAATTCACTTTTTTTTATAGTCAAAGATAATCCTTGGGCTGCAAGAGGAGATAGCTGTCCTCAAAGATTTTAGAGCTGATTGTCAAAACAAAGATCGTGTCATTACTGATTTGAGGGATGAAATATGGCAACTCGGATTGCAAATCAGCCATTTGCAAGACGTTAATACCATAGACACGCGTGGGACAACACGGGACAATACCAGAGACACGCGTGGGACAACACGGGAAGATATCTCCGTGAAAAAGGAAGAAGAATTGAAAGCTCAATGTAAGGTAAACATAATTATACTATGTAATAAAGGTACAAACTGAGTACTGTTTAACTAAGCAAGGTACAACCTTGGCTCTGCTTTATTTAGGCCCAAACTGTCTGACTCACAAAATGGCTGGCCTTTTATACCAGAGCAGCACCATGTGCGTGCTGCTTAGTGGCCTCCAACAATGACACCACCTGGTGGCTACAAACGGAATGTACATACATGACATACTTGAATGCAGCAAACATTTCTCTCCGCTAAAGAAAGAATTGCATTTCTATAGTGCCTTTCATGGCCACCGGGCGCCTCAAAGTGCTTTACAGCCAATGAAGTACTTTTGGAATGGAGTCAATTTGCGCACAGCAAGCTCCCACAAACAGCAATGTGATTAAGACCAGATAATCTGTTTTCTGGTTATGTGGATTGAGGGATAAATATTAGGCAATACACCAGGGATAACTCTCGTGCTCTTCTTCGAAATAGTGCCATGGAATCTTTTACATCCACCTCAGAGAGCAGACAGGGCCTCGGTTTAGTGTCTCATCCTAAAGACGGCACCTGCGACAGTGCGGCGCCCCCTCAGTACTGCCCCTCCGACAGTGCGGCACTCCCTCAGTGCAGCGCTCCCTCACTACTGCCCCTTCGATAGTGCGGCGCTCCCTCAGCACTGCCCCTCCGACAGTGCGGCGCTCCCTCAGCACTGCCCCTCCGACAGTGCAGCGCTCTCTCAGTACTGCCCCTCCGACAGTGCGGCGCTCCCTCAGTACTGCCCCTCCGACAGTGCGGCACTTCCTCTGCACTGCCCCTCCGACAGTGCGGCACTTCCTCTGCACTGCACTGGGAGTGTCAGCCTAGATGTTTGTGCTCATGTCCCTGGAGCAGGACTTGAACTCATTACCTTGTGACTCAGAGGCGAGTGTGCTGCCCACTGAGCCACAGCTGACACTTGTATGGAAAGCCTGAGAATCCTCGTATGGAAGGGGAAAGTAATTACAGGTACAATGTCTGAAATCTGCCAACCTCGGGACCTCTGATCTGCACTGGGGCACCACCACTGTGAGCAGAGAATATACAAGGCTGGGTTGGAGAAAGGACACGGCAAGTGCTGCCTCAATGTATGGGACCTAGACAGTGGTGTCGGAGGAGGTGAATGAGCATATTCTGCACCCGGGCCAGTAGCCGGGTGTTACGGAGCCAATGGAAGGGGAGAAGAATGTCTCGTCGGTGAGGGATCACGTTGCAGCTCACCATAGAGGGAGTGCAACTGTAATGTATGTACTTAAGGTCTGCCCACCCCCAGGGGGCACTACCATCGGAGGTCCTAGGGTCATAGGTACACTCGTGCTGGGCCTGGTATATAACCTGAACTTCACCTTTGTATCTTCACTTCTGGAAGCCATTAAAGACTGACCAGGTTACACCTGGTCACTGGCTCACAGTACAGAGTTCATTGTATCATTTCATACACCACAACTGGCGACGAGGCAAATACGAACCCACGCAAAAGTATGGCGAGCACAGCATGATCGAGTATTGTTGGAATTCTCGAGAGATTCAATGAGGGAGAGGATTGGGGAGATTTCACGGATCATCTTGACCAGTATTTCATGGCAAACGACCTAAACAAAGACAAGGGTGCAGAGAAGCGCAGGGCAGTTCTTCTCACCGTCTGTGGCCCCACGATCGATGCACTCATCAAGAATCTGCTCTCACCCACTCTTCCGACAGAAAAGGATTACAAAAAACTGTGTGTTCTAGTTCGGGAACACCTTAAACCCACGGAAGGAATCCTCATATCCAGATATTGCTTCTATACGCACGTTCGTCCAGAAGGCCAGGATGTAGCGGCATTTGTTGCCGACCTGAGATGTCTCGCAGGGCCTTGCAAATTTGGGCTTGCATTGGAAGACATGCTGCGTGATTTTTTTCGTGATCGGGATCAACCACATGGTGATCTTAAGTAAGTTGCTGGCTGCGGAGACACTGGACCTCAGCAAGGTCATCACCATCGTCCAGGCTTACATGTCCCGCAGAAAAGCATGAAGCAGATATCGCGCCAAAACAGGAACTCCACGGCAAGTACTGTGTACAAAATTGTATCGACGGCTGGCAGAGCTGCACGTGGCAGGGCCTACCCGACTGTGTATGTGAGAACGGGAGCTGCTCAAAGCCCGCCATCAGACACAAATCCGAGCTCAACGTGTTGGTGTTGTGGGGGCAATCACTAACCCCATCAGTGCCGCTTCAGGCAGTATGTTTGCAGAGGGTGTGCGAAGACGTGCGAAGGCATTTTCAGCGGACGTGTCTATAGTGGAGCAAGCGAGCTGCGACACACCACGTGGATGATGATCAATTCAGTGTGGATCTGGCGATGCAGCCCAAGACATTTGAGAGCTCCGAGGAGGAAGTGTATAGCGCACGTGCGTTCATAACAAAGAGACAACCGATAATGATGGAGGTAAAATTAAACGGCGTGCTGGTATCCATGGAATTAGACACGGGTGCGAGTCAATCGATAATGAGCCAGAGGACTTTCGAAAAGCTGTGGGAGACCAAGGCAGAGAGACCCAAGTTGAGTCCGATAAATGCGATGTTGCGTACCTGCACCAAAGAGCTCATACCAGTGATCGGTAGTACAGCAGTAAGAGTGTCGTACGAGGGAGCGGTTCATGATCTACCGTTATGGATTATCCCAGACAAAGGCCCATCGTTATTCGGCAGGAGTTGGCTCGAGAAAATAAAATGGAAATGGTACGATATCAAAGCTTTGTCATCAGCAGATGATGATTTGTGTGCTCAAGTGTTGAGCAAATTTCCCTCACTGTTTGAACCGAGAATTGGCAGCTTCACGGGAGCCAAGGTGTAGATTCACCTCGGCCCAGACACAAGGCCCATCCATCACAAAGCCAGGGCGATCCCGTACATGATGAGAGAAAAGGTCGAGCTCGAATTGTACAGGCTACAACACGAGGGAATTATCTCACCGGTCAAATTTAATGAATGGGCCAGTCCCATTGTTCCGGTGTTAGAGCGACGGCACGGTCAGGATTTGTGGAGACTACAAGGTCACGATCAACTGAGTTTCGAAACAAGATCAGTACCCGCTACCGAAAGCTGATGACCTGTTTGCTTTGTTAGCCGGGGAAAATCGTTCACCAAATTGGATCTAATGTTGGCCTACATGACACAGGAACTGGTTGAATCATCAAAGAAACTTACGTGCTTCAACATGCGCAAAGGATTGTTTATTTACAACAGGTGCCCTTTTGGCATTCGTTCGGCGGCAGCCATATTTCAGAGAAACATGGAGAGACTATTGAAATCCATCCCTAGAACCGTGCTATTCCAAGACGACATCCTAGTCACAGGTCGTGACACCGCCGAGCACCTGCACAATCTGGAAGAGGTTCTGCGTCGTCTGGACAAAGTGGGACTCAGGCTGAAACATTCAAAGTGCGTTTTCACGGCACCAGAGGTCGAATTCCTTCGACGAAAGATTGTGGGAATCAGGCCTACAGACGTGAAAACAGAGGCCATCAAAAATGCGCCCAGGTCCCAGAATGACACAGAGCTGCGTTCGTCCATAGGTCTTCTCAACTACTTCGGTAACTTCTTATCCAAATTGAGCACAGTATTAGAGGCTTTGCACAAGCTGCTCAGGAAAGGAGACGACTGGGTGTGGGGTGAACTTCAAGACAGAGCCTTTGAGAAGGCTAGAAATCTGTTGTGTTCCCACAAGCTACTGGTAGTGTATGACCCAGGCAAGCGTCTAGTTTTGACCTGTGATGCGTTGTCCTATGGGGTCGGCTGCGTACTCCAGCAAGCCAATGAGTCAGGCAAACTACAACCAGTTGCATACACGTCTCGAAGCCTGTCCAAGGCGGAAAGAGCCTACAGCATGGTAGAGAAAGAGACTTTAGCATGTGTTAATGGGGTAAAAAAAAATGCACCAGTACCTGTTTGGGCTTCACTTCGAGTTGGAAACTGATCACAAGCTGCTTATATCGTTGTTCTCGGAACATAAAGGTATTAATACCAACATGTCATCCCGCATCCAGAGGTGGGCGCTGACATTATCTGCCTATAATTATGTCATTATCCATAGACCAGGCACCGACATCTGTGCTGATGCATTGAGCCGGTTACTGTTGCCCACACCGGAGGTGGAAACGCCAATGCCCGCAGAGCTACTCATGGTCATGATGCCTTTGAGAGTGAAGGGTCGCCTGTCACTGCTCAACAAGTTAAGACCTGGACCAACCAGGATCTGATCCTATTGGTTGTAAAATGTTGTGTTCTTAACGGGGACTTGTCGACGATCCCCAAGGAAATGGGTGATGAAACCAAACCATACAACCATTGCAAAGATGAGATTTCCATCCAGTCCGACTGTTTACTGTGGGGTAATCATGTTGTAATGCCCAAAAAAGGCAGGGCGAGATTTGTACGTGAGTTACATAGTACTCATCCCAGTATTGTCATGATGAAGGCCATCGCCAGGTCCCACATTTGGTGGCCTGGCATTGACTCAGACTTGGAGTCATGCGTGCATCAGTGCAGCACTTGCTTGTAGCTAAGCAATGCCCCAAAGGAAGCTCCGCTCAGTCTGTGATCGTGGCCATCCAAACCGTGGTCTAGAATCCATATCGACTTTGCGGGGCTCCTTCCTCGGTAAAATGTTTTTTGTGGTGGTGGATGCATACTCTAAATGGATAGAATGTGTGATCATGTCATCCAGCATTTCCACTGCCATCATTGAGAACCCGAGAGCCATGTTTGCCACACATGGTCTGCCAGATATCGTTGTCAGCGACAACGGACCATGTTTCACGAGCCTGGAGTTTCAAAAGTTCATGAAACGCAATGGCATAAAACACGTGAGGTCAGCCCCGTTCAAACCCGCGTCCGATGGTCAAGCGGAGCGGGCAGTTCAAACCATCAACCAGAGCCTGAAACATGTAACTCACGGTTCCTTGCAGACACGCCTGTCACGCATACTGCTCAGTTACAGGACAAGGCCACACACGCTTACCAGGGTCCCGCCTGACTAACTATTGATGAAGAGAGGCCACAAAACCAGGCTCTCTCTAGTCCATCCTGACCGTAACGATCATGTCGAAACCCGACATCAACGCCAGCAGTGGTATCACGACCGCGCCGCAGTGTCACGTGACATATCTGTAAATGACCCAGCGTATGTACTTAACCATGGTCAAGGGCCCAAGTGGCTCCCGGGCAATGTTACGGATAAGGAGGGTAACCGGGTGTATATGGTTAAACTCAAGAATGGGCAGATGTGCAGGAAACACATTGATCAAATCAAGCCAAGACACACTGACTAACCAAAACAGTTGGAAGAAGACACCGCGAGCTTAGACGACCAACCAACTCACGTCCAGCCATCAGAAGAACCCACTGTGGTCAACGCCCAGCCCCAAGTCGTGAGAGACTCGGAAAGCACTGGGATTGTATGAGACGGTCAACCAGGGAGCGAAGGGCTCCGGACCGTCTGAACTTGTAATATGGACTTGTGCCAAGAACTTGGGGGGGAATGATGTAATGTATGTACATACGGTCTGCCCACCACCAGGGGGCACTATTGTTGGAGGTCCTAGGGTCATAGGTACATTCGTGCTGGGCCCGGTATATAACCTGAACTTCACCTTTGTATCTGCACTTCAGGAAGCCATTAATGACTGACCAGGTTACACCTAGTCACTCGCTCACAGTACAGAGTTCATTGTATCATTTCATACACCACAGCAATGAAGGTTCATAGAAACATAGAAAATAGGTGCAGGAGTAGGCCATTCGGACTTCGAGCCATCACCGCCATTCAGTAAGATCATGGCTGAACATTCCCTCAGTACCCCTTTCCTGCTTTCTCTCCATACCCCTTGATCTCTTTAGCCGTAAGGGCCATATCTAACTCCTTCTTGAATATATCCAATGAACTGGCATCAACAACTCTCTGCGGCAGGGAATTACAGTTTAACAACTCTGTCCGTGAAGAAGTTTCTCCTCATCTCAGTCCTAAGTGGCCTACCCCTTATCCTAAGACTATGTCCTCTGGTACTGGACTTCCCCAACATCAGGAACATTCTTCTCGCATCTAACCTGTCCAGTCCCGTCAGAATCTTATACGTTTCTATGAGATCCCCTCTCATCCTTCTAAACTCCAGTGAATAAAGGCCCAGTTGATCCAGTCTCTCCTCATATGTCCAGTCATCCCGGAAATCAGTCTGGTGAACCTTCGCTGCACTCCCTCAATAGCAAGAATGTCCTTCCTCAGATTAGGAGACCAAAACTGTACACAATATTCCAGGTGAGGCCTCACCAAGGCCCTGTACAACTGCAGTAAGACCTCCCTGCTCCTATACTTAAATCCCCTAGCTATGAAGGCCAACATACCATTTGCCTTCTTCACCGCCTGCTGTACCTGCATGCCAACTTTCAATGACTGATGTACCATGACACCCAAGTCTCGTTGCACCTCCCCTTTTCCTAATCTGCCACCATTCAGATAATATTCTGCCTTTGTGTTTTTGCCCCCAAAATGGATAACCTCACATTTATCCACATTATACTGCATCTGCCATGCATTTGCCCACTCACCTAACCTGTCCAAGTCACCGTGCAGCCTCTTAGCGTCCTCCTCACAGCTCACACCGCCACCCAGTTTAGTGTCATCTGCAAACTTGGAGATATTACACTCAATTCATTCATCTAAGTCGTTAATGTATATTGTAAAGAGCTGGGGTCCCAGCACTGAGCCCTGCGGCACCCCACTAGTCACTGCTTGCCATTCTGAAAAGGACCCGTTTATCCCGACTCTCTGCTTCCTGTCTGCCAACCAGTTCTCTATCCACATCAGTACATTACCCCCAATACCATGTGCTTTGATTTTGCACATCAATCTCTTTTGCGGGACCTTGTCAAAAGCCTTTTGAAAGTCCAAGTACACCACATCCACCGGTTCTCCCTTGTCCACATCCTCAAAAAATTCCAGAAGATTCGTCAAGCATGATTTTCCTTTTATAAATCCATGCTGAATTGGACCAATCCTGTCACTGCTTTCCAAATGCGCTGCTATTTCATCCTTAATGATTGATTCCAACATTTTCCCCACTACTGATGTCAGGCTAACTGGTTTATAATTACCCGTTTTCTCTCTCCCTCCTTTTTTAAAAAGTGGTGTTACATTAGCTACCCTCCAGTCCATAGGAACTGATCCCGGGTCGATAGATTGTTAGAAAATGATCACCAATGCATCCACTACTTCTAGGGCCACTTCCTTAAGTACTCTGGGATGCAGACTATCAGGCCCCAGGGATTTATCGACCTTCAATCCCATCAATTTCCCTAACACAATTTCCCGCCTAATAAGGATATCCTTCAGTTCCTCCTTCTCACTAGACCCTCGGTCCCCTAGTACATCCGAAAGCTATTTGTGTCTTCCTTCGTGAAGACAGAACCTAAGTATTTGTTCAATTGGTCTGCCATTTCTTTGTTCCCCATTATAAATTCACCTGAATCCGACTGCAAGGGACCTACATTAGTCTTCACTAATCTTTTTCTCTTCACATATTTATAGAAGCTTTTGCAGTCAGTTTTTAATGTTCCCTGCAAGCTTCCTCTCGTACTTTATTTTCCCTCTCTTAATTAAACCCTTAGTCCTCCTCTGTTGAATTCTAAATTTCTCCTAATCCTCAGGTTTGTTGCTTTTTCTAGCCAATTTATATGCCTCTCCCTTGGCTTTAACACTATCCTTAATTTCTCTTGTTAGCCACGGTTGAGCCACCTTTCCAGGTTTATTTTTACTCCAGACAGGGATATACAATTGCTGAAGTTCATCCATGTGATCTTTAAATGTTTGCCATTGCTTATCCACCGTCAACCCTTTAAGTATCCTTTGCCAGTCTATTCTAGCCAATTCACGCCTCATACCGTCAAAGTTACCTTTCCTTAAGTTCAGGACCCTGGTTTCCGAATTAACTGTGTCACTCTCCATCTTAATAAAAAATTCTACCATATTATGGTCACTCTTCCCCAAGGGGCCTCGCATAACAAGATTGCTAATTAGTTCCTTCTCATTACACATCACCCAGTCTAGGATGGCCAGCTCTCTAGTTGGTTCCTCAACATATTGGTCTAGAAAACCATCCCTAATACACTCCAGGAAATCCTCCTCCACCGCATTGCTACCAGCTTGGTTAGACTGATTCCTGGGATGGGAGGATTGTCCTATGAGGAGAGATTGAGCAGACTAGGCCTATATTCTCTAGAGTTTAGAAGAATGGGAGATGATCTCATTGAAACACACAAAATCTTACAGGGTTTGACAGGGTAGATGCAGGGAGGATGTTTCCCCTGGCTGGGGCGTCTAGAACCAGGGGTCACAGTTTCAGAATAAGGGGTCGGCCATTTAGGATTGGGATGAGGAGGAATTTCTTCACTCAGAGGGTGGTGAATCTTTGGAATTCCCTGCCCCAGCGGGCTGTGGAGGCTCAATCGTTGAGTATATTCAAGACAGAGAGTGATAGATTTGAGGATATTAAGGGAATCATGGGATATGGGGATGGTGTGGGTAAGTGGAGTTGAGGTAGAAGATCAGCCATGATCTCATTGATTGGTGGAGCAGGATCGAGAGACTGAATAAGAACATAAGAACATAACATAAAAAATAGGAGCAGGAGTCGGCCACTAGGCCCCTCGAGCCTGCTCTGCCATTCAATAAGATCACGGCTGATCAGACCTTGGGCTCAACTCCACTTCCCTGCCCGCTCCCCATAACCCTTGACTCCCTTATCGTTCAAAAATCTGTCTATCTTCACCTTAAATATTTTCAATGACCCAGCCTCCACAGCTCTCTGGGGCAGAGAATTCCACAGATTTACAACCCTCTGAGAGAAGAAATTCCGACTCCTGCTCCTAATTGTTATGTTCTTGTGTGATGAGATCGGCGGTAGATCATTTGCGAATGTGGAGGCTGGGGAGGTGGAAGGTGAAGACAAAGGGGGATCCCATCACTGTTGTGGAGGGGGAAGGGAAGACTTAGTCAGGGGTCCTGTCTACCAGAGTGTCGAGGAATCCTTGGCTGAGGAAAAAGGGAGGACCTTTTGAAAACTCCTGCATGCAAGTTAACATCATCAGTGCAGATGTGACAAAGATGACGAAACTGGGGGAAAGGAATATCACTTCAGCCATTTAATCATCTTCTGCTTATATATCCTGCTCAAAATCCACTGAAGTAGGTTATGAATGTGTGGGCCATGAATGGGATTTTAAAACTGTAAATCAAATTGATATAATGTCTTCTGCAATTTATTGGTGATAATGAGACATCTATTAATTATGTCTTCAGCTTTTAGGGTTGGCGATGGTGAAATCTAGTGAAGAAATTCTGAAAGGAGTCAGGGAGCCAACAAACACCAAGGACGAGGGTGGATATGAAAGATTAGTGCAAATGGTGCAGCCAGATGTAAGTCCCAGTGCGCTAGAACCTGATGATTATGAAAAATATATGTCTCTAACACCTGAGGAGAAAACTGAAGAGCTGAGAAAAGTGACGAGGCAGAATGAAGAACTGAGGAGAAAGCTGGAAGAGATGAAAGAGCATTATAACATGTCAACAGGTACTGTTGAGTCAAGTCTGTTTGATAAATCTTGGGCTGTAATTTGCGGCCCCTACGGGTACGAGACCACTTTCTCCAGGATTGCATTTGCTGCCCAAAATGCCCCCTATTGCCAAGAATGCCCCCTACTGCCAAGAATGCCCCTTACTGCCCAGAATTCCCCCTACCGCCCAGAATGCCCTTACCACCCAGAATGCCCCCTACCACCCAGAATGCCCCCACCGCCCAGAATGCCCCCCACCCGCCCCCTACCACCCAGAATCCCCCCTACTGCCCAGAATGCCCTTACCACCCAGAATGCCCCCTACCGCCCAGAATGCCCCCTACTGCCCAGAATCCCCCCTACTGTCCCCCACCCGCCCCCTACCACCCAGAATGCCCCCTACTGCCCAGAATGCCCTTACCACCCAGAATGCCCCCTACTGCCCAGAATCCCCCCTACTGTCCCCCACCCGCCCCCTACCACCCAGAATGCCCCCTACTGCCCAGAATGCCCTTTGCCGCCCAGAATCGCCGTGTAACACCCATTTTTGCTGCCGGGCGCTTTTTTTCTTCTTTTTTGACCAAACTTGCGCCCAAAGTACCATCAGGATCTTAGCGGCCTTTTTGACAGTAAATGGGTGGAACTTGCCTTTGATCAATTCCAGGTCCTTTATCATTTACATTTTTTTGTAATGGTTGTGCTCCGCCACTAGTGGCCCCAGAGCCGGTTTTGTTTTCAGTCTCTGGGTCTGGGCTGTTCCCCTCCTGCCCCCCTCAGCCTGCTTATGTTGCCTGCTTAGAAGCTCCAAGCCTTAAAGGAAAACTGTTTCAACAGGCCAGGAGTCTTCCCCCCGCACAGCTGACCCATTTTCAGAATTCTCGCTCTACCTGGACCTCTCCCTCAGGCCTCTTACCCTCTCTAGACCTCTCCATTGCAAACTGCCGATGGGACATCGACTATCTCAATTTCTCTGCTCCCCTCACTCACTCCAAACTCCCTCCCTCTGAACTTACAGCACTCCGCTCGCTGAGATCCAACCCCAACCTTGTCCTCAAACCTGCTGACCAGGGTGGCGTTGTTGTTGTTTGGCGAACCAACCTCTACCTTGCAGAGGCTGATCGCTAACTCTCTGACACCTCCTCCTACCTCCCCCTGGACCATGACCCCACTACTGAACATCAAGCCATCATTTCCCAGACCATCACTGACCTCATCTCCTCTGGAGATCCTCCCTCCACAGCCACCAACCTCATAGTTCCCCAACCCCGCACAGCCCGCTTCTACCTCCTTCCCAAGATCCACAAACAGCACTGCCCCGGCAGACCCATCGTTTCAGCCTGTTCTTGCCCCACGGAACTTATTTCTTCCCATCTTGACTCTAGTTTTTCTCCCCTTGTCCAGTCTCTTCCCACCTACCTCCACGACTCCTCCGACGCCCTCCGTCACTTTAACAGTTTCCAGTTTCTCGGCCCCAACCGTCTCCTTTTCACCATGGACGTCCAATCCCTCTACACTTCCATCCCCCACCAGGATGGCCTGAGGGCGCTCCGCTTCTTCCTCGAGCAGACGCCCAACCAGTCCCCATCCCCCACCCTCCTCCGCCCGGCTGGACTTGTTCTCACATCGAACAACTTCTCCTTTAACTCCACTCACTTCCTCCAAATTAACGGTGTTGCTATGGGAACCCACATGGGCCCGAGCTATGCCTACCTTTTCATGGGATATGTGGAACATTCTTTGTTCCAGTCCTACTCGGGTCCCCTCCCTCACCTCTTTTTCCGGGACATTGATGACTGTATTGATGCCGTTTCCTGCTCTCGCCCTGAACTAGAAAATTTCATTCACTTTGCATCCAATTTCCACCCTTCCCTCACCTTCACATGGTCCATCTCCGACTCTTCCCTTCCCTTCCTCGACATCTCTGTCTCCATCTCTGGGGATAGGCTTTCGACCAGTACCCACTATAAGCCCGCTGACTCCCACAGCTCCCTGGACTACACTTCCTCCCACCCCGCATCCTGTAAGGACTCCATTCCATTCTCCCAGTTTCTCCGTCTCCGTCGCATCTGCTCTGATGATGCCACCTTTCACACTAGTGCCTCTGACATGTCTTCCTTTTTCCTCAACTGAAGATTCCCCTCCGCCGTGGTTAACATGGTCCTCGACCGTGTCCATTCTATTTCCCGCACCTCTGCTCTCACCCCTTCCCTCCCTCCCAGAACCATGACAGGGTTCCCCTTGTCCTCACCTTTCACCCCACCAGTCTCCACGTTCAACGGATTATCCTCCGCCATTTCCGCCACCTCCAGCGTGATCCCACCACCAATCACATCTTCCCCTCCCCTCCTCTCTCAACGTTCCGAAGGGACTGCTCCCTCCGCGACACCCTGGTCCATTCCGCAGTCACCACCAGCACCCCCTCCCCTTCCCACGGCACCTTCCCGTGCAAGCGCAGGAGATGCAACACCTGCCCTTTTACCCCCTCCCTTCCCACTGTCCAGGGCCCCAAACACTCCTTCCAGGTGAAACAGCGATTTACTTCTACTTCTTTCAATTTAGTATTCTGTATTCGCTGCTCACGATGTGGTCTCCTCTACATCGGGCAGACCAAGCATAGATTGGCTGACCGCTTTGCGGAACACCTCCGTTCAGTCCGTGAGCGTGACCCTGGGCTTCTGGTCACCTGTCACTTTAATTCTCCACTCCCACTCTGACCTCTCTGTCCTCAGTCTCCTCTCACTGTTCCAACGAAGCTCAACGCAAACTCGAGGAACAGCACCTCACAAGGCACAGAGTTCAAATCTTTAAAGAACCAACCACTTTGTATATAAAAGCAAAACACTACCGATGTTGGAAATCTGAAATATAAACAGAAAATGCTGGAAATACTCAGTGGGTCAGGCAGCTTCAGTGGAGAGAGAAACCGAGTTAATGTTTCCGGTCTGTGACCCTTCGTCAGAACTGGAAATAGTTCGAGATGTAACATGTTTTTAAGTAAGTGTCGGGGCAGGGAAAGGGGGAGGGGGAGGGGAGGGAAGGACAGAGTGGAAGGTCTGTGATTGGGTGGAAGGCAGAAAAAATTTGAGAGACAAAAAGGGGATGGTAATGGGACAAGTTAGGAAACAAAAGATGGGTCTGGAAGTTGGGAATATTGGCCCCAAGTTTCCACATGATTTGCGCCTGATTTTTAGGAGCAACTGGTGGAGAACGGACTATCTTAGAAATCGCAATTCTCCACATTTTTGTTTCTGCAGTTCTAGTCAGGTAGAACAGTTCCACTTTGGAACAGAATTTTTTCTTCAAAAGGGGACGTGTCCAGCCACTGACGCCTGATTTCAAAGTTTCCACAGTGAAAACGTACTCCAAACTAACTTAGAATGGAGCAAGTGAAGATTTTTGTTGAACTGAAAAAACCTGTTCTACACATTAAAAAATCAGGCGCAGGTTACAAATTAGGCGTCCAGAACGAGGGGGGGGGGGAAGGGAAGTCATTAAATTCTACAATAAATCCTTATTTATACTTATACAAATATTATACAAATAAATCCAACCTGAATAAACATTTATAAGCAAAGAAAAAATTAAATAAAGCATCTTCCTACCTGTGTGAAAGTGCTTCAGGCAGGTTCAGTCAGCTCAGCGGTGTGGCGTCGTTCCCGCGAACGGGAGGGAGGGAGGGAGGGCCCGACCGACGGGGGGGGGGCGGGGGGGAGGGCCCGACTGACGGGGGGGGGAGGGCCCGACCGACGGGGGCGGCGGGAGGCCGTCGGGAAACGGCTGCCTCAACTTCTGAGGCTTCCTGCACCTTCTCACTGCTGCAGGAAGCCTCAGTGCCGATGTGCTGATGGCAATGTGCTTTTATTAAAAAATGTTCAAAAATTAAACAGCTACAAAGAACTACAAAAATGGCCGAGTGCCAATGTTTCCTTCACACTGCGCGTGCGCGAACGCTCCAACGCGCACGCGCAGCGTTTCCGGCACAAAAAAAACTAATTTAAATGGTACCCGCCCCCCCCTCCCACTTACAAAATCGGCGCGAGTGTAGGCCCCGCCCCCTGGGCGCCGCGCCAAGTTGCCATTGAGCTGCAGGGCGCTCCAGAATCGCGCGTTTATTTTCAGGCGCGGTTTTCGGCGCGAAAAACGGGCGCCCAGCTCGGAGGGGCGTCCGTTTTGTAACGTGTGGAAACTTGGGGCCCTAAGAACCATCAACAGCTCCCATCCAAAAGAAAGGGGGCAGAGATTACGACCACTGGAGATCGTTTCTTCATCATAAATTGTACAAATTGGCCAGATCAGTTGATGAGATATTGGGGGAGAAATTCATTATCGCCCCGATTGGGGGTGGTCACTTTTGAAAGCGGGGAAATAATTGGTTTTATCGCTCCAGGAAGGGAGTGGAGCTAAATCAAGCACCCCACTTCATTCTTGGAGCGTGAAAGGACGCGGGCGGGACGGAGAACTGAGCAGCGTGCCCACTGGGCCATGCCGCACCTCCGTGTACAATGGGCCCTTCCCTCCCTTACAGCACACGGCCATCGCTGCGGGCTCGGCAATTTCAACCACCCAGGGAACGCCGATCTCACGCGATCGGCCCGGCACTCGAGCAGCGTCCCAGGCTGAGCGATCCCGGGCAGGAACCCGCGAATAAAACAGCAACAACAACGGTATGTTTTTTTTTTTTACTTACTTCAGCCACCTGGCCTTTAATCATCGCCCCGGTAACGGCCGGTCGCCCGATCCGCGCCTCCTGCCGCTCTCGGTGTTTGCGCCCGGCGTTGCCGCAGGTGGCGGAAGTGAATTTTGGGTCTGGGGGCGCTAACGGGGTGATGGCGCGGCGATGACATCGCGATCTCCAGGTGCAGGAGATTGGGGAACAATGCTGTAGTGCCGCCACTAAACCCCGCCCAATATGGCGGAGTCAGCGTCGCGCCTGGTCGCACAGGCAGTTGTGCCCCAGTTAGCCCCCCCCCCCACGTCCCCACCGTCCCACCCGCCCCACCCCTCGCCCCCCAGGAAGGCACAACCCCACCAATTTCTAGCCCTGACTGTTGAAGGAAGTTGTTCAGAGTTTTGAACAAATACATGTTAATGTTCTTTTTCATAGGGGCAGTCATATCAATAAACAGGCAGCTGTCACTCACTGAGGCCCAGCTGAGGAAAGCTGGGGCTGAAGTGGAAAGACTGCAGAAGGAACTGAAGGCCAGATGCACTCAGCTGCAGGACATGTCCAACAAGGTACGGAGCAGACAAGTAAATGGGCAGCACGGTTCTGGGTCCTGGAAATTGCCAAGTGCCAATCCCAGCATTGCCATTGGGATCGCGCTCACCATGGACCTTGCACAGCCAGCCCCACCAGAGAATGGAGGGTCAGTGAGGACATCCCATCGGCCGGCAGGTACTTGTGCTGCTAGCGCTGCCGTGTGTGTGTGGGGGGGGGGGGGGGGGTGGAATATGCTGGGGACCCCTCCTGCACACCTGCAGAGAAGGCTTTATATGTTCCTTGGTCCTTGTCCTCATCTCCTGGACTAGTTTCAATCGCCGAGCTGGGTCGGAGAACAATTTCCAGGATTTCTTTCCCCCAATTGGCCTGGGTTTTGTCTGTTTCTTTGTCGCTCCCAGGAGGTCACATGGCCTTTCGGTGGGGTGGGGAGCGTATAGTGTGACACGTGAGGCACCGTGGTTATGTGGGATGGGCCAGAGCGTCTTCGCCTCTCCACCATTGCTACACTTGCAAGGGATTCTGTACTTGTGTTCTGCGGTGCGGACAGAAGCCAGTCCACGGAATCAGATGAAGCCAGTGCATCACACACCTCCACACAGGGCGGCCGAGTGAGAGAATTATTTCCACAAACACGTCTCTGTGGGTAGGGGAGGGGAATCTACTCCGAGAAGGGTCTTCTGGCAGATTAACTCTTCCTGGGACCTCCTTGTGGTACCATTCGTGCTCTCGGATTCTAACTGACAACCTAGAATAATATTCTGTTTCACAAATGGGACTTATTAAAAGGGGGTGTGCCCGAGTGGCTGTTTTTAATCAACAAATGCTGGGGACACATGCCATTCATATCTTGCTGAGCCATGTCATATTTGGCCAAATCGATTCATTCAGCTCAAACGATACAAGTGTACAGAATTTTGCCCCAAACACCGCCTCCTCACCTGACTTTATTACACACTCTATGCTATCCTTGCGAACATAAATTGACAGTAAAAGCTAAGCTGAGGGTTCCCCCTATCATGGGGCATGCACTATTTGCTGCCCCCCTGGCACACTTATTCTGAACTCCCGTCACACTGTGAGGGCGAGCAGAGGGACTTCACCGTCCATATCTGCTATTTGATTCTTCACATATTAACATGGGATTCCCTTTGTACCTTTGCCAAGTTGTTGAACTTTGTCGTCCGGAAGGACACATAATTCACATGGTCAGCAACTTCACACAAAGCTCACTGCTGCCTGGTTTTAGTGGCGATATATTCCTGCGGGTCTGACCCCTGCACGTTCTGTCTCTCCGTCTCTCTGGGTGTTGAGTTTTCCTTCTGTGCAACTAGGATATTGGCCTCGATTTTAATCCCCTCTGACGGGCGGGAGAGGATGGGGATGGTGGAGGGAGGGGAGGATTTAAAATACAGGTATTGAGCAATCTGACCCCAACCCTCTTCCCACCGTGGCTGCAGTGTGGACCATCTACAAGATGCACTGCAGCAACTCGCCAAGGCTTCTTCGGCAGCACCTCCCAAACCCGCGACCTCTACCACCTAGAGGGACAAGGGCAGCAGGCTCATGGGAACACCACCACCTCCACGTTCCCCTCCCAGTCACACACCATCCTGACTTGGAAATATATCGGCCGTTCCTTCATCGTCGCTGGGTCACAATCCTGGAACTCCCTCCCTAACAGCACTGTGGGAGCACCTTCACCACACGGACTGCAGCGGTTCAAGAAGGCGGCTCACCACCACCTTCTCAAGGGGCAATTAGGGATGGGCAATAAATGCCGGCCTTGCCAGCGATGCCTACATCCCAGGAATGAATTAAAAAATAAGCCCCTATCACACGGCGATTCACGGCCTGGACAAAGCTCCCAATAATTGCAGGCTGGGGCCATCAGCCTGAGAACATCACGGCCCAATGAGGTCATCGGCGGCGTGCCTATAACCCGAACACGGAGCGGGTCCCGTGCTGTCTGATGCCCAGCAGCCACATGGTGGGGGGAATCGACCGGCCAGGTGAGAGGAGGTTTAGAGCTTTGCCTGGTTTTAAGCTCCTTGTGAGCCTGGAGGAGCTGGAGTGCTTCTCCATCCCGCCCCCCGAGGCCTCACAAGGAAGCTTTTACTGGCCCCCCCCCCCACCCAGCCCCAACCCTCCCCTCGCGGCCCGAGGCTTCCCATGGTTCTCCGGCTCTGGCCTCCTGACACCATTCCTGCCCACCACAGGCAAACTGGCCGGCTGTTGGGCGGAGTCTGCGCAGAATTATTTATTAATGAAACATTGCGGTTAAGGTCGGGTTCTTCGCCCCCAAACTGCCCCCCCCCGAGCTGCCCCTGAGCAACCCCCCCCCAAGCTGCCCCCCCCGAGCTCCCCCCAAGCTGCCCCCCCCTGAGCTGCCCCCCTCGAGCTCCCCACAAGCTGCCCCCCCCCGAGCTGCCCCCCCCCGAGCTGCCCCCCCCTGAGCTGCCCCCCCCCGAGCTGCCCCCCCTGAGCTGCCCCCCTGAACTGCCCCCAAGATGCTGCCCCCCCCCCGAACTGGGCCCCCCCCCCAAGCTGACTCCCCCCCAGCTGACCCCCCCGGCATTCCCCCTCGAGATGCTCCCCCGAATTGCCCCCCTGAGTTGCCCACCCCCCGAGATGCCCCCCCCCCCCGAACTGCCTCCCTCAGCTGCCCCCGAGATGCCCCCCACCCGATCCCCAGCAAGGTCAGTAGCTTCTGAGCACCCAGTGTCTGGGCTGCTACATGGAGAATGGCGGAGGGTACCAGAGGCTGGGTTGCTTCGTGATACCAAACTCCAGGAAGAATTAGCAGCTTTCAGGAGAGAGGAGAAAAGTGGGAACGGGGGTTGGGGTGGAATGGATGAGGAAGAGATATTCTGTAACATGCTTTTCTCATCGTGCAGTTTTCCAATCTGAAAGAAGAAAACAACAGTGTAAAAATCATGACCGATCTGCAGAAGGAAAACTTCAGTTTCAGAGAGGTAGGCCTCTGCATATCATTTCATTTTATTATGGTCTTATTGGGAAATAACATCACTTTTTAATAATTTGTTCCTGGGATGTGGGTGTTGCTGGCAAGGCAGGCACTTATTGCACAATCAACCACATTGCTGTGTGTCTGGAGTCACATATCGGCCAGACCGGGTAAGGGCAGCAGATTTCCCTCCCTAAAGGGCATTAGTGAACCAGATGGGTTTTTACGACAATCCGGTAGTTTCATCCTAGCTTTTTATGCCAGATTTATTTATTTAACTTCCCCAGCTGCCGTGGTGGGATTTGAACTTTTGTCTCTGGATCATTAATCCAGGGCTCGGGATTACTTGGAAATATATCGGCCGTTCCTTCATCGGCGCTGGGTCACAATCCTGGAACTCCCTCCCTAACAGCACTGTGGGAGCACCTTCACCACATGGACTGCAGCGGTTCAAGAAGGCGGCTCACCACCACCTTCTCAAGGGGCAATTAGGGATGGGCAATAAATGCCGGCCTTGCCAGCGACGCCCACATCCCAGGAATGGATAACGTTTGCACAATGCATGAGTGCAGTAACTGTGGCTGTCCAATCAGAGATCCTGACCTGATGAAGTGCCATTGAGTGGCATTCGAGGTACCCGCGAGCCACAGCGAGTTCACGAGCCCGGTGCTGGCTGCCACTGACGTCTGATAAAGATCGCAGTCATTGTAGGGTTGTGCCAACCAATCCTCGGTTATATGCAGGTTTGCTCGGACTGATCTGCAAAGGTTTTACCTCAACCACAAGAGGGAGTCGAACTGATCCTGACTGTTTAGCTCCCAGTTAAGCAACACCTCGATTTCAAAATTCTCACCCTTGTTCACAAATCCCTCCATGGCTTCGCCCCTCCCTATCTCTGTAATCTCCTCCAGCCCCACAACCCCCCCCCCCCCCCCCGAGATGTCTGCGCTCCTCTAATTCTGCCCTCCTGAGCATCCCTGATTATAATCGCTCCACCATTGGTGGCCGTGCCTTCTGTTGCCTGGGCCCCAAGCTCTGGAACTCCCTCCCTAAACCTCTCCGCCTCTCTGTCCTCCTTTAAGATGTTCCTTAAAACCTCCCTCTTTGACCAACCTTCCCTGATATCTCCTTATGCGGCTCGGTGTCAAATGTTATAACACTCCTGTGAAGCGCCTTGGGACGTTTCACTGCGTTAAAGGCGCTATATAAATACAAGTTGTTGTTGTTTCAAGACTGCCCGATTCTACGGCCTATCTACAGGGGAACCCTGGTTAGACTGCTAGTCTGGGCCATCCCTCTCTCGGATGTGAGCACTTCAGTACAGTAGAAATCCAGGAGCATTTGCTAAAGATAGTGAAGATAGGAAATACCATTGCCGTGTTTCTGGTGTTGCCAAGACACAGCGACCAAGGGAAATCTTGCCTGAAAGACTTTTAGTTAACCCCTTATTTTATCTTGTGTGATTATCGGTGGTATTGACTCGTACTGAGCTCAGGCAGCCCCAGAGGAAGGTGATTGATCACAGAGCCATTGATTATCTCTGAAATTCCAGCAATTTTCTTTCTTTGAAAATAAATGACCAGGCGAGTGTCTTCGACCAAGAGTCGCAGAATGGGATGGGCACCCTTGGAGGCACAAGACGGTTTTGTGTTATTTTTAATATTTTACTTTCTGATTGACTTTCAGCTTGTTGCCGAACTGCAGTCGGAGCAGAGTGTGAAAGATGAAGCAATCTTGGGGCTGAAGACTGAGACGGACAAACTCCTGCTTCACGTCACCGCCGAAGAAGTGAGGAAGAAGCGACTTCAGGCGGAGTGCGACAATGCCACCAGTCAGGCCAACGTACTGCAGCACGAACTGCAGAATTTAAACATTGCCCTGAAATTCACCAAGACCAGGGTACATGTGCTCTCTCGGGTTCATTGTTGTCTGTGTGGCGATTCGCAGGCCATTGCTTTACTGGTATCAAAGTGCTCAAAGAATCATTCACAAGTTACGAGGGAGGAAAACGAACCCAACCTGAATACAGGGCCACCCACGTGTGATCAGCCCGGTGACATTTTTCACATATTGCCACCTTAATGTTAGGAAAAAGAACTCACAACTCTTAACAAAAAGTTTGTAAAAAGGAACATTTTCCACCTAATTTTTTTTTAGCAAATTCAGTTTGTTGCAGAAAATCAGCTCTTTCTCGTGTTAACCCTGCTGTTCCCAGCCTTTGTTTGTCAAGGGCATTGCACGTTGCAAATAAGTCGTGTTTTCTAGATATTTGTACCTGAAAGATGTAACTCTAAACCTTTTTGCCTCTTCACCTCCCTGTCATCCTGTTAGAAACATTGGCATATTCTTTGACCAAGCCTTTTCTGACTCCTCCTAATCTCTCCCTTTCTGACTTAGCATCTGTTTTTCTTAACATCTCTCTATGACAGCCGTCATATAAACACAGACTATTGCTATTGTTGAGACAGAATCTGATATTTGTCATACTTGATATTTCTCCATCTTTTCTCTACCATTTTATCTTTATATTGGAATTTCCAATTTAATTGACATTTATCCAACTTCTTTTCATCGCATAGAATTACATCGAGTGTACAACATAGAAACAGGCCATTGGGCCCCCCCGCTCCGTGCCGGGGTTTATGCTCCACACCAGCCCCCTCCCACCCCTCTCCATCTCACCCCATCACCATATCCTTCTATTCCCTTCTCCCTCATGTGTTTATCCAGTTTCCCCTTAAATGCATCGATACTATTCACCTCAACCCCTCCCTGTGGCAGCGAGTTCCACATTCTCACCACTCTCTGGATAAAGAAGTTTCTCCTGAATTCCCCATTGGATTTATTAGTGACATCTTATATTGATGGCCCCTAGTTATGGACTCCTCCACAAGTGGAAACATTTTCTTTACAGTTTTAGATACCTCTTTAAGATTAGTGAAAAGAGAAGATTATTATCCTTGGATGTCAATCAGACACCATAATTAATTTTCCGAAACAATATTGACCAAGCTTTTCCATCCCCTAAAGATGTATAAGCAGATATTTTCTAGAGTTTGGAAGAATGACAGGTGATCTCATTGAAACATAAGATTCTGAGGGGGATTGACAGGGTAGATGCAGGGAGGATGTTTCCCCGGGCTGGGGAGTCTAGAACCAGGGGTCACAGTCTCAGGATAAGGGGGCGGCCATTTAGGACTGAGATGAGGAGGAATGTCTTCACTCAGAGGGTGGTGAATCTTTGGAATTCTCTGCCCCAGAGGGCTGTGGAGGCTCAGTTGTTGAGTCTATTCAAGACAGAGAGCGATATATTTTTGGATATTAAGAGAATCAAGGGATATGGGGAGAGTGCAGGAAAGTGGAGTTGAGGTAGATGATCAGCAATGATCCAATTGAATGGTGGAACAGGCCAAATGGCCGACTCCTGCTCCTAATTCTTATGTCCTTATCCCCACCAATAACCAGCAGGCAAACGTGGCCTGCCCTGCTTTAGGAAACTAGTCATTGTCCCTAATCAGTTTTCCAAAACCAGAGGTCCAACTCTCTGACCACTTGCCGTAATAACTGAGGATTTCCACGGGCCAATCTTGTAACAAGGCCTCTGCTCTCAGGACACCTATCTGCACAGGGCTCTGGAGTGGACATTCAGTGAAAGAATGACATTTACAATAACACAACCTGACACATGAGTTAAGTGCCTCACTTTGACAGAACCTTCTCTTAAAGGCTCAAATAATGACCTGAAGTTTAAATATTTACAGAATATTCTTATGAATCAAACTCCTAGATAACAAACACATAAGCAAAGGCAACCCAATTTCCACACTCTTATAATAAATATTCTTTCAGTTATGGAACACACACTGCCTGCTACAAATGATCGGGACCGTGTACGGTTGCGGGTTTGCACGGGAAGGTTGCTATAATATTGAAATTTCAAGAGAGAGAAAAATAAAATGGAGCAAAGAAACTAATTTTTTAAAGTTCTCCGGTTCTAACCTACTCCAAGCATTTACTGACAACAATTCACAACCCTCTAAGTGAAGAAATTCCTTCTCATCTCAGCCTTAAATGTTACTACTTTCTTGGTTTTAATAATATAGAAGGATTATTTATTCATTTACCAGTGTCCTCCTATATTTATCTGCAGCTTGAAAGATTCATTAGCAAAATAGTACAAGCTGTGTACACCACACCTGGAATCGTCCAACCCACAACCCAGGTCAGTGACGAGGACACTCTGACAGTGCTCCAGGTAAGAATTTTCATTAAACCTCCGCCACTCTATTTGTCTCTTGGCTTTGGTTGATGGAAGGTGGTAGCAATATTTCACACAAGTTGTACCATTATACTTGTAGCAATTTAGACTCAGCCGGTGTTGCCTGACCTGAATGTTTTAATTTGCAATATTCTTGTTAGATTCAGCTCGAAAGTGATAAACTCCTCAAACCTGCAAGCATCAAATTTTCTCAACTTTAGGCGAGCAGGCTGAAGCCCATTGTTATATACATAGCTTTGGTGAGACCACACCTGCACTACTGGGCACAGTTTTGGTCTCCTTATCTGAGAAAGGACATATATGCCTTAGAGGCGGTGCATTGAAGGTTCACTCAGTTGACCCCTGGGATGAGAGGGCTGTCCTACGAGGAAAGATTGAGTCAATTGGGTCTACACTCTCTGGATTTTAGAAGAATGAGAGATGATCTCATTGAAACACGTAAGATTCTGAAGGGGATTGACGGGGTAGATGATGAGAGGATGTTTCCCCGGGCTGGAGAGTCGAGAACCAGGGGTCATAGTCTCAGGATAAGGGGTCGCCCAAGACTGAGATGAGGAGGAATTTCTTCAATTGTGAATTTTTGGAATTCTCTCCCCCAAAAGGCTGTGGATGCTGGATCGTTGAGTATATTCAAGGCTGAGATCGATAGATTTTTGGAATCTTGAGGAATCAAGGGATATGAGGATCGGGCGGGAAAGTGAATTTGAGAAATAAGTTCAGCCATGATCTTACTGAATGACGGAGCAGGCTCGAGGGGCCAAATGGCCGACTCCTGCCCCTATTCTTATGTTCTTATGTTAATCGCAAACATTTCATGCCATTGTGAGAAGATGCCTTTGGGACCAGTCTTACTCCACTCCATTTTCACAGTTGGGGGCTCACATGGCAAAGAGTACTAAGTATGATTGACAACAACAACAACTTGTATTTATATAGCATCTTTAACGTAGTAAAACGTCCCAGGGTGCTTCACAGCAGCGATTATCAAACAAAATTTAACACCAAGCCACATAAGGAGATATTAGGAAAGGTAACCAAAAGCTTGGTCACAGAGATAGGTTTTAAGGAGCGTCTTGAAGGAGGGAAGAGAGGTAGAGAGGTGGAGAGGTTTAGGGAGGGAGTTCCAGAGCTTGGGGCCCAGGCAACAGAAGGCACGGCCACCAATGGTGGAGCAATTATAATCAGGGATGGTCAAGAGGGCAGAATTAGAGGAGCGCAGAGATCTCGGGGGGTTGTGGGGCTGGAGGAGATTACAGAGATAGGGAGGGGTGAGGCCATGGAGAGATTTGAAAACAAGGATGGGAATTTTAAATTTGAGGCATTGCTTAACCGGGAGCCAATGTAGGTCAGCGAGCACAGGGGGTGATGGGTGAGCGGGACTCAGTGCGAGTTAGAACACAAGGCAGCGAGCACAGGGGGTGATGGGTGAGCGGGACTCGGTGTGAGTTAGGACACAGGGCAGCGAGCACAGGGGGTGATGGGTGAGTGGGACTCGGTGCGAGTTAGGACATAGGGCAGCGAGCACAGGGGGTGATGGGTGAGTGGGACTCGGTGCGAGTTAGGACATGAGTCAGCGAGCACAGGGGGTGATGGGGTGAACGGGACTGGGTGACAGCTCGGTAGACTGAACCCATCTTCACCCAATCAACCATCTATTGATCCATCTCGCTCCCTGTCTCTGACATATGTGCAGTTGTAGGCTTGCAGCAACAATCAGATACTGTTGTGTTTTAAATGTGGACCGAAAACACATGCCACACACAGACCTTCAATATAATATACAACTTATTTACCTTCCTTCGATATAGGTTGCATTATCATTAAAAATACTGAGCAGTAACAATCCCATCACAGAACAGGTCTGAGAATTGTAAATGATGAAGAAACATTTTTAGATCTTTTAAATCTTTGGAAATAGGTCAATAATAACATGCAGCACATTTCTTAACATGGACGATGTTGCATTTCTGGGATTACTTCACTCCGTTTTGCTTTTTTATCCCTCAACCAACATCAGTAAAAAAAAAAAAATTATCTGGTCATTATATTGCTGTTTGTGGGAGCTTGCTGTGCGCAAATTGACTGCCGCGTTTCCCTCATTACAACAGTGACTACACTTCAAAAGTACTTCAGTGGCTATAAAACTCTTTGTGGCACTTGAGGTTGTGAAAGGCACTATATAAATGCACGCCTTTCTTCTTTCTCACTTGCCCAGCTAAGTAGGTCAGCTTACAGCCTGCAAGGGAATGGAAAGAGAACCTCTTGACTTTATTTCAGCTGTTGGTACATCCCATGCTTTCACGTGATGATGGCAGAGAAGGCCATATATCCAAGTTTGCCGCTGACACAAAGATAGATGGCATTGCAGGAAGTGTAGATGAAAGCATAACATTACACAGTGATATCGATAGATTAAGTGACTGGGCAAAAAGGTGGCAAATGGATTTCAATGTCAGCAAATGTGGGGTCATCCACTTTGGACCTAAAAAGGATGGAACAGGATACTTTCTAAGTGGTGAAAGGCTAAAAACAGTGGAGGTCCAAAGAGACTTGGGGGTTCTGGTACATAGATCATTAAAATGCCATGAACAGATACAGAAACTAACCACACTGGTTGGGGATTCTAGGACCAGGGAGCATGGTTTAAAAATTAGAGCCAGACCTTTCAGGAGTGAAATTAAGAAACATTTCTACACACAGGGCTCAAGTTTCGGACTGAGTTGCTCCTATTTTTTTTGAGCAACTAGTTTAGAATGGAGCATCTTAGAAATTGCAATTCTCGGCATTTAGTTTGCTCCAGTTCTAGTGAGTTAGAATAGTTTCATTTTTAAAACCGATTTTTTTTCAAAAGGGGTCGTGTCCGGCCACTTACGCCTGTTTTGAAAGTTTAGGCAGCGAAAACTTACTCCAAACTAACTTAGAATGAAGTAAGTGTAGATTTTTGTATGCTCAGAAAAACCTTGCCTACACTTATAAATCAGGCATAGGGAACGAGAGATGAGGGGGAGGAAAGTTTACAAACACTAACCACTTCACTTTTACAAATCAAGAGCCATCAACAATAATAAACGATAAATAAATTATTAATCAACCAATAAATCAATCAAAAAATATTAAGAAATAAAAAATAAAAAAAATAATAAAAAATCAATCAATAAATAAAAAAAATATTTCTACTCACCTACTGCAGCACAGGGAGCCCTCCAACAGCATGCTGGGACGGGGCCCCCCAGTGTCTCTGTGTCTCTCTCTCTGTCTCTGTCAGTGTCTTTCTCTGTCTCTGTCAGTGTCTCTCTGTGTTTCTGACAGCGAGGGGGGAGGGGGGAGAAAGGAAAGGGGGGGGAAAGAGAGAGGGGGTAAGAAAGAGAGAGGGGGGAGAAGATGAACAGTGGGGGAGAAGATGCTGAACGGGGGGGGGGAGAAGATGAATGGGGGGGAGAAGATGCTGAACGGGGGGGGGAGAAGATAAATGGGGGGTGGAGGAGAGGAGAAGATGCTGAATGGGGGGGGAGAAGATGAATGGGGGGGTGGGGGAGAAGAGAAGATGCTGAATGGGGGGGGAGAGGAGAAGATGCTGAATGGGGGGGGCGGGGAGAGGAGAAGATGCTGAATGGGGGGGGGAGAAGATGAATGGTGGGGTGGGGGAGAGGAGAAGATGCTGAATGGGGGGGGAGAAGATGAATGGGGGGGTGGGGGAGAGGAGAAGATGCTGAATGGGGGGGGCGGGGAGAGGAGAAGATGCTGAATGGGGGGTAGCTGAACAGGCCCCGCCGCCGTCAATGAAGCCAGGCCCCCGCCGAGGACTTCGGGCAGGGCCCGCACGCAGCAGATGCCAGGCCCGCCTCTACTGATGACTCTTCGGGCGGGGCCCACCCCCAGCGAGATGCCGGGCGGGTGGGCCCCGCAGACGAGGTAAGCGGTGTCAGGCCACTTGGCCTGGGATAGGGTGGTCGCCCGGAGACAGGAGGCGCTGGGAGGGCCAGGAGCTACTGCGCACCCGCGCAGCTGCCGGCATTGTTTTTGGCGCAGAGCTGTAGCCCCGCCCCCACATATCTAGAACAGCATATATATATATCTTTACAGTCATGGTTAAGGTATCTCCTTGTGTTGCAGAAAATAAATAGTTCCTAACCACTGTGATAAACTGTGTTGAAAGTAATACTCTTATGTAACAGTTATTTTCATTCCCTTGCCATCCAGCGGAGATAACTAGCCTGACTATCTCCCCTTAAAGGCTACAAGCAGACACACTAACTGGAAAAAGACTAGTTGATAGAAACTGTCAAAAATTAATGCCAGGACCAAACAGATTTAAATAATTACCTGTTGAATTAACCAAATCCCACAAGGTGTTCGCACTGCATTGACTTCCCCGCCCTTAGCCATCAAGTGCAGACAACACAACAAAATCTCCAACAGTTGTGCCAAGTGAAATTATTGTGACTTCTCGGAATGAAGCTGTTCTTTAACCGCTTTTCATGGAATCATAGAATAGACTCCCCACCCCCCCCTTCCTTCAACCACTGTCTGTCCTACCTGTGACAGAGACTGTAATTCCTGTATTGGACTGTACAGTCACCTGAGAACTCAGTTTTAGAGTGGAAGCAAGTCTTCCTCGATTGCAAGGGACTGCCTATGGTGATGATGATGATGAGAATAGTACAACACAGAACGAGACCATTCGGTCCATCGAGTCTGCGCTCTTTCGAAGAGTGACCCAGCCAGTCCCACTCCCCCGCTCTATCCCCATATCCTGGCTGTTTTTTCTCCTTCAATTATCTCCTACTTATCCAATTCCCTTTTGAAAGCCTCGAGTGAGTGCCTCCATCACCCTCTCGGGCAGCACATTCCAGATCCTAACCACTCGCTGCGTAAAAACCTCTCTTTTGGTTCTTTTGCCAATCGCCTTAAATCTGTGTCCTCTGGTTATCGACCCTTCCGCCAATGGGAACAGTTTCTTTCTATTTACTCTAGCTAAACCCCTCATGATTTTGAACACCTCCATCAAATCTCCTCTTAGCCTTCTCTGCTCCAAGGAGAACAACCCCAGCTTCTCCAGTCTATCCATGTAACTGTAATCCCTCAACCCAGGAACCAGTCTAGTGAATCTCTCAGGACCCTCTCCAGAACCTTTGTTGGGTACATCTGCAGCTTCAGTTCCAGAGCCTTCAGTGTCATTGTTTCTGTGTCCAAGGTGAGCTTTGGGCCATTTTTGAGTTGTCAGCTTTTTAGACGCTGTTTTGCTTCTTCTAATTTTCTCGCCTGGCTTGTGCGGATGTTCCATTATCAGTATTAGTTGTCACTAGATTACAACACGTTCAAAACTTGATACATCGAGAACAAAAGCTTATTTGTGTCTTGTATTTCAAACTATGTTAACAGTGCTGTTAGGGAGGGAGTTCCCGGATTTTGATCCGGCGACGATGAAGGAACGGCCGATATATTCCCAAGTCAGGATGGTGTGTGACTGGGAGGGGAACGTGGAGGTGGTGGTGTTCCCATGCACCTGCTGCCCTTGTCCTTCTAGGTGGTAGAGGTCGTGGGTTTGGGAGGTGCTGCCGAAGAAGCCTTGGCGAGTTGCTGCAGTGCATCTTGTAGATGGTACACAGCAAAACAGAATAGTAGAACTGTACTTACACAATTAGTAATGGCTTGTTTTCCTTTTAGAAGATATTAGATGACCGCCTTCAATTTCAAGGCATGCTGATCGATTATGGAATATCGGTTCCTCCCCTGTCTGTCGATGAAAACCCAGATGACTCCCAAATGCCTCCATAACTGTCTCCACAGAAGCGACCTTCTCATTCTTATTTAAATAAGTCAAAAGAGGTCATCTTTCTGTAATGATCGAGATCCAATTTCTGTAATGATAGAGTTAATGGGCTATCATTACCCTGTGACAAGAAAAAAATAAAGACAATACAATGTCTCAAACGCTTTTATTATCCTTTCAAAACCACAAGCTGGGAAAGGCTCTTTGGTTTATAGCACAGTACATTGGCCCGGAATTTGTGTTCAGAGGAAATAGGCGGTCTCAATGATGGTGCACCTCAGGGACAAATATGTTTTCTTTGTTCATTCACGAACTGTGGGCATTGCTGGCAAGGCCGGCATTTATTGCCCATCCCTAATTGCCCCTTGAGAAGGTGGTGGTGAGCCGCCTTCTTGAACCGCTGCAGTCCATGTGGTGAAGGTGCTCCCACAGTGCTGTTAGGGAGGGAGTTCCAGGATTGTGACCCAGCGACGATGAAGGAACGGCCGATATATTTCCCAGTCAGGATGGTGTGTGACTGGGAGGGGAACGTGGAGGTGGTGGTGTTCCCATGTACCTGCTGTCCTTGTCCTTCTAGGGGGTAGAGGTCGCGGGTTTGGGAGGTGCTGCCGAAGAAGCCTTGGCGAGTTGCTGCAGTACTTCATTGGCTGTAAAGCGCTTTGGGACATCCTGAGGTCATGAAAAGTGCTATATAAATGCAAGACATTCTTTTATCTTTTTAAAAAAAAATGCAAAAATATTTCCAGTTGAGGCATGACAGGGATATGCTTCATCACAGTTCCATTGGGAGATCATTCCTGATATTTAACAGATTGAAATACTAATACACAATTTATCATACCTTTTATTTTGTAAGTCTACCAGCTACCAGTAACAAATGACTCAGGTACACTAACAGATTAGTTTACATAGATTACATTACACAGGATATACGGCCCAGAAACAGGCCATTCGGCCCAACCAGTCCATGCCGGTGTTTATGCTCCACTCGAGCCTCCTCCCGTCTTTCCTCATCTAAATTTATCAGCATCATAGGCGGTCCCTCGTATCGAGGATGACTTGCTTCCACGCCAAAAAGGGATGAGTTCACAGGTGTTTCAGTGAAGGACCTAATATTCCAGGTCCCAAACTACATGTTGAAGGGTGGAAGATGCCTGTGCGTGGATTTTTTTAACGTGGGGTGACCGTTGCACACCAGCCACCACACGGGCTTGACAGAGCGAGGTCTTGGTCCAGTGGCAAGGATTAACCAGGACGACTGGAGACCAGCTCTGCTGCACGGACCTAGTGCGCTCACATATCGCAGTGTGGGCTGGGTCCGTGCTGCCTCTGGGCCCCGAACTCTCGCCTCTCCTGGGCT
Source organism: Pristiophorus japonicus (assembly GCF_044704955.1). Lineage (NCBI taxonomy): Eukaryota > Metazoa > Chordata > Chondrichthyes > Pristiophoridae > Pristiophorus > Pristiophorus japonicus. The sequence goes on from NC_091994.1 coordinate 113,722,844, forward strand.
CCGATCACGTCGCTCCACGATCACTCGCTGCTCCTTCGCCCCGACCTCGCCGCTCCTGCTGTACCTGCCCACGCTCCAATCACCGACCTGGACCTTGGTGACGTCCAATCCAGTCGCCCTTTTGTTGCCATCGCCCTCCTGCACCAGCTCGCACTGCTCCCTGAAGTGGTCAAGGGGCGGCTTGCCGCTCGCCTTTTATGGCCCTGCTGGTATTTCCTCGCAGGTCGGGGCCACCACATTGGTCACCATAACCCTCTATTCCCTTCTCCCGCATTGGCTTGTCCAGCCTCCCCTTAAATGCATCGATACTATTCACCTCAACCCCTCCCTGTGGCAGCGAGTTCCACATTCTCACCGCTCTCTGGGTAAAGAAGTTTCTCCTGAATTCCCCATTGGATTTCTTGGTGACGATCTTATATTGATGGCCTCTAGTTATGCTCCTCCCCACAAGTGGAAACATTCTCTCTCTATCCACGCCATCAAAACCTTTCATCATTTTAAAGCCCTCTATTAGGTCACCCCTCAACCTTCCTTCTCTTTTCAAGAGAAAACAGACCCAGCCTGTTCATCCTTTCCTGATATGTATACCCTCGCATGTATATTACAACAGTGACTACACTTCAAAAAGTATTTCATTGGCTGTAAAGCGCTTTGAGATGTCCGGTGGTTGTGAAAGGTGCTATATAAATGCAAGTCTTTCTACTTTGTATAAAACTTTGTATGCGAAGTCACCAAACTGACAAGTTTGTGGAGGGGGGGTGGATGGGGCTGGAATCTCGCACCGCTTGGACCGCAGGACAAATATACAAATGGCTCTCGGACCCTATTAAAATGTAACCAGTTTTTGAACACTGCTGAATGGGACTCTGTACATTCATGCACAGAATGACGCTGACCCTGATGACACAGTGATGCGGAGCTGACAGTATTGGTTGAATTTGTTGCCCCTGTGTGGCTCTAAGCATATGCCAGTTTCCAACCGGTCCCTGGATTATACCGGGCCCAGGCCCGATTTACGGTTCACAACTCTCTGAGTTTACGAATGTTCTCATAATTTCATGAAATGGTCCAATATTGATCTTGTTTTAATGACATGTAAATGATGGACGTGTATGTCGAAGTCCTGATGTCGGAAAGTATTTTCACTTACTCAACACAATGTTTCCATTTGACAGCAAAAGATTAAAAAAATTAAAGCTTTGTCCAGTTGGCTGTATAATCTCGATGAAATTCATTTGTCAACCGTGACTCAGTGCACTCGCCTCTGAGTCAGAAGGTTGTGGGTTCAGGTCACACCCCAGGGAATTGAGCTCAAAAAAATCTAGGCTGGCACTCCAGTGCAGTGCTGAGGGAGTGCTGCACTGTCGGAGGGGCAGTGCTGAGGGAGTGCTGCACTGTCGGAGGGGCAGTACTGAGGGAGCGGCGCACTGTCGGAGGGGCAGTACTGAGGGAGCGGCGCACTGTCGGAGGGGCAGTACTGAGGGAGCGCCGCACTGTCGGAGGGGCAGTACTGAGGGAGCGCCGCACTGTCGGAGGGGCAGTACTGAGGGAGCGCCGCACTGTCGGAGGGGCAGTACTGAGGGAGCGCCGCACTGTCGGAGGGGCAGTACTGAGGGAGCGCCGCACTGTCGGAGGTGCCATCTGTCGGATGAGACGTTAAACCGAGGTCTGTGGACGTAAAAGATCCCATATCCCTATTTCAAAGAAGAGCAGGGGAGTTATCTCCGGTGTACTGGGGCCAATATTTGTCCCTCAATCAAAATAACAACAAAAAAAATTATCTGGTCATTATCACATTGCTGTTTGTGGGAACTTGCTGTGCACAAATTGGCTGCTGTGTTTCCTACATCATAGGCAGTCCTTCGGAATCAAGGAAGACTTGCTTCCGCTCTAAAAATGAGTTCTTAGGTGGTTGAACAGTCCAATACGAGAGCCACAGTCCCTGTCACAGATGGGACAGACAGTGGTTGAAGGAAAGGGTGGGTGGAGAGTCTTGTTTGCCGCACGTTCCTTCCGCTGCCTACGCTTGATTTCTGCATGCTCTCGACGATGAGACTCGGGGAGCTCAGCGCCCTCCCGGATGCACTTCCTCCACTTAGGGCGGTCTTTGGCCAGGAACTCCCAGGTGTCAGTGGGGATGTTGCACTTTATCAGGGAGGCTTTGAGGGTGTTCCTGTAACGTTTCCTCTGCTCACCTTTGGCTCGTTTCCTGTGAAGGGGTTCCTTACAGCATTACACATTACAACAGTGACTACAGTTCAAAAAGTACTTCATTGGCTGTAAAGCGCTTTGGGTCGTGAAAGGCGCTATATAAATGCAAGTCTTTCATTGATATCTAGGGTCTATTGGCTCCACAGAGCCCTACACTGTATTTACCCATGTGCAAACGAGTTCTCAGCCCAAGGCTGGGTCACTGCTCTCTCCAATGTTGTTTTCCCTGAAGGGATGGTGGGGGATGGTAAATGGGTGCACCGAGTGATTTGGAAGTTAATAAGTGGCCGTGGAAGGGACCAGGCTGAACACTTTGACCCCAAAGGGCTTGGGTTTACTGGATTGTGCAATGTATTGCAACAAAACCATCTGTCCAGAGTCCGGCTCCCGACCGCAAGTCCCACTCTGCACTTTGACATCTTCCCGGCTGTGCACTGTGCCGGGGAGTGCTGAGGCCCGGGAGTTTGCAGAAGTTTGCTGTGAGCGGCAGAAGTTACTGGTCGTGTTGTGAAGTAGCAGTACGATGTCTCCCAGACCCACATGACACACACTCAGTGCCAGGCAACTGCACCAGCCACAAACTCCTCCAAGATTCCACTGCACACGCCGGCAGCTATCGCCCTGGTCGTTTCTGATTCACCACAAACTTGTCAGAATTGTTAAAGATTTCCGCAGTTTGTGAAGCAACGCTGCGAGTGTTTGGCAACATTCTCATCGGGCTGTTCTCAAACTTGGAAGCATTTTCCGAAAGGGGGGCTCGGTTACTTTGGGAAGAAGTATTTCCCAGATACTGTATCGGGTAAGTCCATCTCTTTATTTTATTTGGTGACATTTCAATCCCAGGCTGGTTTCTGTTGTGTAGTAATTGGGCGATATTCAGGCTGCGGTGCGAGCAAAGAAACGGACCGTAATCCTGCAATATTCGCAAGGGCTGCCAATAACATTATTGTTACTTGGACTGAGATTCAATTTGTGATTTTTTTTGTGTCTCATAATTTAGTTCTGTATCGTATCAAACAATACACTGTGGGCTTTATTTTATATATTGTGATACCAAGCTGTACTTGATAAGCGTCAGCAATGCTATTGACATTTTTGTTCACAGAAGTTACAATGTACTGTGAGCCTGCAAATGCAAACGTAAATGACCCCCGGGCTTATTTTATGAGTGTTCCGTTGGATGCTGGCTTACTGTTAGGTGGAAAACTCCATTCTTTACAAGCTGCCGGCCTCCCTCCACATCTCATTGGGTGAAGGTGCTCCCTGATGGAGTACTGAGCCATTCCAGCTTCAATTCCTTCCTGATCACAACTGGGCCAACAACAGAGGCAAGCCTACACGGCAAGCGAGCCCCAGGTGGGGCAGAGGAAACGTTACAAGGACACTCTCAAAGCCTCCCTGATAAAGTGCGACATCCCCACCGACACCTGGGAGTCCCTGGCCAAAGACCGCCCTAAGTGGGCGGGCGCTGAGCACCTCGAGTCTCGTCGTCGAGAGCATGCAGAAACCAAGTGCAGGCAACGGAAGGAGCGTGCGGCAAACCAGCCCCACCCATCCTTTCCCTCAACCACTGTCTGTCCCACCTGTGACAGAGACTGTAATTCCCGTATTGGACGGTTCAGTCACCTGGGAACTCACTTTTAGAGTGGAAGCAAGTCTTCCTCGATTCTGAGGGGCTGTCTAAGATGATGATGATGATAATAGCACAGGCTCTCTGGGACTGGGAGATGGGACTACCATTCAAAAGTACTTCATTGGTTGTAAAGCACTTTGCACCCTCGAGGTTGTGAAAGGCGCTATAGAAATGGGCTTCCCCTGGACCCCCAAGCTTACCCTCTTTGCTTGCATTGGACCCCTCCCCCCGCCCCCCATATAACAACATAGGAATTAGGAGCAGGAGTAGGCTATTCAGCTCCTCGAACCTGCTCCACCATTCAATGAGATCATGGCTGATCTTCTACCCCAACTCCACTTTCCTGCACTATCCCCATATCCCTTGATTCCCTTGATATCCAAAAATCTTATCAATCTCTGTCTTGAATATACTCAATGATTCCACAGCCTCCACAGACCTCTGTGGCAGAGAATTCCAAAGATTCACCACCCTCTGAGTGAAGAAATTCCTCCTCATCTCAGTCCTAAATGGCCGACCCCTTATCCTGAGACTGTGACCCCTGGTTCTAGACTCCCCAGCCCGGGGGAAACATCCTCCCTGCATCTACCCTGTCAATCCCCTGTAAGAATTTAGATCATCAGACCCTCCCCTGTTACAAAGACCTCCCAGGGTCGGGGATCGGAACCCACCCCCCCCTTTGCAGACCCTCTGGAGTCAGAGGTGGGACCCCCCAACCCCGCTCCCAGTAGCAGCTGCAGGCGCCCTACCCCTGCCCTCCGGTCTGCTCCCTGCCCGGCTGGAAGCCAACCTGTCGATCAGGCTGACTTCCGGGCGGGAATCCTGTTTAAAAAAAATCACATGATGTAGAGCTAAACCTTCCGGATTTCCTGTTTGAAACCCCATCCTCCTGCCTACGAAACCGGCCCCCATCAATATGGGGGCCATCAGGTCTGGAAGTGACGTCAGTGTGGACGGGAGTTCAGTGGCAGCAGAGGTGCAATACAGTTAGAGAGGAATCGCTATCCCATCCTCCGCTTGGATGCAATGTCTATCGTATTTTCCTTAATTTTTAGATCCCTTGTTTAATCCAAAGATCCCTTGGGGCTTGACAGGGTAGATGCAGAGAGGATGTTTCCCCTCGCGGGGGAATCTAGAACCAAGGGGCATAATTTCAGAATAAGGGATCGCTCATGTAAAACGGAAATGAGGAGGAATTTCTTCTCTGAGGGTCGTGAATCTTTGCAGTTCTCTGCCCCAGACAGCTGTGGAGGCTGGGTCATTGAATATAGTTAAGGTGGAGATAGACAGATTTTTCAATGATAAGGGAATAAAGGATTATGGGGAACGGGCAGAGAAGTGGAGTTGAGGCCAAGATCAGATCAGCATTTGGAAAGCAGTGACAGGATCAGTCCAAATCAGCATGGATTTATGAAAGGGAAATCATGCTTGACAAATCTTCTGGAATTTTTTGAGGATGTAACTAGTAGAGTGGACAAGGGAGAACCAGTGGATGTGGTGTATTTGGACTTTCAAAAGGCTTTTGACAAGGTCCCACACAAGAGATTGGTGTGCAAAATCAAGTACATGGTATTGGGGGTAATGTACTGACATGGATAGAGAACTGGTTGGCAGACAGGAAGCAGAGAGTCGGGATAAACGGGTCCTTTTCAGAATGGCAGGCAGTGACTAGTGGGGTGCCGCAGGGCTCAGTGCTGGGACCCCCAGCTCTTTACAATATACATTAATGATTTAGATGAAGGAATTGAATGTAATATCTCCAAGTTTGCAGATGACACTAAACTGGGTGGTGGTGTGAGCTGTGAGGGGGACGCTAAGAGGCTGCAGGGTGACTTGGACAGGTTAGGTGAGTGGGCAAATGCATGGCAGATGCAGTATAATGTGGATAAGTGTGAGGTTATCCACTTTAGGGGCAAAAACACAAAGGCAGAATATGATCTGAGTGGCGGCAGATTAGGAAAAGGGGAGGTGCAACGAGACCTGGGTGTCATGGTTCATCAGTCATTGAAAGTTGGCATGCAGGTACAGCAGGCGGTGAGGAAGGAAAATGGTATGTTGGCCTTCATAGCTAGGGGATTTGAGTATAGGAGCAGGGAGGTCTTACTGCAGTTTTGCAGGGCCTTGGTGAGGCCTCACCTGGAATATTGTGTTCCGTTTTGGTCTCCTAATCTGAGGAAGGACGTTCTTGCTATTGAGGGAGTGCAGCGAAGGTTCACCAGACTGATTCCCGGGATGGCTGGACTGACATATGAGGAGAGACTGGATCAACAGGGCCTTTATACACTGGAGTTTAGAAGGATGAGAGGGGATCTCATAGAAACATATAAGATTCTGACTTGTATAGGTTAGGTGAGTGGGCAAATGCATGGCAGATGAAGTATAATGTGGATAAAAGTGAGGTTATCCACTTTGGTGGTAAAAACAGAGAGACAGACTATTATCTGAATGGTGACAGATTAGGAAAAGGGGAGGTGCAACGAGACCTGGGTGTCATGGTACATCAGTCATTAAAGGTTGGCATGCAGGTACAGCAGGCGGTTAAGAAAGCAAATGGCATGTTGGCCTTCATAGCGAGGGGATTTGAGTACAGGGGCAGGGAGGTGTTGCTACAGTTGTACAGGGCCTTGGTGAGGCCACACCTGGAGTATTGTGTACAGTTTTGGTCTCCTAACCTGAGGAAGAACATTCTTGCTATTGAGGGATTGCAGCGAAGGTTCACCAGACTGATTCCCGGGATGGCGGGACTGACCTATCAAGAAAGACTGGATCAACTGGGCTTGTATTCACTGGAGTTCAGAAGAATGAGAGAGGACCTCATAGAAACGTTTAAAATTCTGATGGGTTCAGACAGGTTAGATGCAGGAAGAATGTTCCCAATGTTGGGGAAGTCCAGAACCAGGGGTCACAGTCTAAGGATAAGGGGTAAGCCATTTAGGACCGAGATGAGGAGAAACTTCTTCACCCAGAGAGTGGTGAACCTGTGGAATTCTCTACCACAGAAAGTTGTTGAGGCCAATTCACTAAATATATTCAAAAAGGAGTTAGATGAAGTCCTTACTACTAGGGGGATCAAGGAGTATGGCGAGAAAGCAGGAATGGGGTACTGAAGTTGCATGTTCAGCCATGAACTCATTGAATGGCGGTGCAGGCTCGAAGAGCCGAATGGCCTACTCCTGCACCTATTTTCTATGTTTCTATGTTTCTATGATGGGACTGGACAGGTTAGATGCGGGAAGAATGTTCCCGATGTTGGAGAAGTCCAGAACCAGGGGACACAGTCTTAGGATAAGGGGTAGGCCATTTAGGACTGAGATGAGGAGAAACTTCTTCACTCAGAGAGTTGTTAACCTGTGGAATTCCCTGCTGCAAAGAGTTGTTGATGCCAGTTCATTGGATATATTCAAGAGGGAGTTAGGTATGGCCCTTATGGCTAAAGGAATCAAGGGGTATGGAGTGAAAGCAGGAAAGGGGTACTGAGGTGAATGATCAGCCATGATCTTATTAAATGGTGGTGCAGGCTCGAAGGGCCGAATGGCCTACTCCTGCACCTATTTTTTATGTTCTCATTTCCTTGATTGCCAACAATGGAAATTACATTGTATATTTTATTCTACTATTCTGATCAAAAACAACAGAACAGCCACCCGAAATAAGCATGTTGTACTTTCTGTGCCAGTATATAGGTGAGTATTAAAAGTGTGGATAGTGGGATCAGGGGTTATTCTTAGTCTGAGGAAGGGTCATCGACCTGAAACGCTTCTCTCTCCCCAGACCCGCTGAGTATTTCCAGCATTTGCTGTTTATATTTCTGATTTCCAGCATCCATCTGTTATTCTGACATTTGTGTTATTTTTTGCTCATTGTGCCAGCCATCGATCGTGGAAAATGCTGCTGGCTGTGTGAAGAATCTCTCAGCCACACATCTATCCATGTTCAGAAATAAAAATCTCGTGGCAGGCGGCCACTGCCCCTCACCACCCAATACTCCAGCCTTACCCAGCTGCTAACGTACCAGGACAGCCTGACCTGTACAACTCATGCTCAAATGTTAACGACATAACTCCCAGCCTCAGCCAACATTACGAGCCCTGAAGAACCGATGACCCTTCAGCACCTCAAGCCATGTTACAGATAACAGTACAAACCACACACGTGACTTGGTGATCTCCCAGTAAAAGATCCTCTCGGAATGAGTGATCACAGTATGGTTGAATTTGTAATACAGATTGAGGGTGAGGAAGTAGTGTCTCAAACAAGTGTACTATGCTTAAACAAAGGGGACTACAGTGGGATGAGGGCAGAGTTGGCTAAAGTAGCCTGGGAACACAGACTAAACGGTGGCACAATTGAGGAACAGTGGAGGACTTTTAAGGAGCTCTTTCATAGTGCTCAACAAAAATATATTCCAGCGAAAAAGAAGGGCGGTAAGAGAAGGGATAACCAGCGGTGGATAACCAAGGAAATAAAGGAGCGTATCAAATTAAAAACCAATGCGTATAAGGTGGCCAAGGTTAGTGGGAAACTAGAAGATTGGGAAAATTTTAAACGACAGCAAAGAATGACTAAGAAAGCAATAAAGAAAGGAAAGATAGATTACGAAAGTAAATTTGCGCAAAACATAAAAACAGATAGTAAAAGCTTTTACCGATATATAAAACGGAAAAGAGTGACTAAAGTAAATGTTAGTCCCTTAGAAGATGAGAAGGGGGATTTAATAATGGGAAATGTGTAAATGGCTGAGACCTTAAACAATTATTTTGCTTTGGTCTTCACACTGGAAGACACAAAAACCATGCCAAAAATTGCTGGTCACGGGAATGTGGGAAGGGAGGACCTTGAGACAATCACTATCACTAGGGAGGTAGTGCTGGACAGGCTAATGGGACTCAAGGTAGACAAGTCCCCTGGTCCTGATGAAATGCATCCCAGGGTATTAAAAGAGTTGGCGGAAGTTATAGCAGATGCATTCGTTATAATCTACCAAAATTCTCTGGACTCTGGGGAAGTACCAGCGGATTGGAAAGCAGCTAATGTAAAGCCTCTGTTTAAAAAAGGGGGCAGACAAAAGGCAGGTAACTATAGGCCGGTTAGTTTAACATCTGTAGTGGGGAAAATGCTTGAAGCTATCATTAAGGAAGAAATAGCGGGACACCTAGATAGGAATAGTGCAGTCAAGCAGACACAACATAGATTCATGAAGGGGAAATCATGTTTAACTAATTTACTGGAATTCTTTGAGGATATAACGAGCATGGTGGCTAGAGGTGTACCGATGGATGTGGTGTATTTAGATTTCCAAAAGCATTCGATAAGGTGCCACACAAAAGGTTACTGCAGAAGATAAAGGTACGCGGAGTCAGAGGAAATATATTAGCATGGATCGAGAATTGGCTGGCTAACAGAAAGCAGAGAATCGGGATAAATGGGTCCTTTTCAGGTTGGAAATCGGTGGTTAGTGGTGTGCCACTCGGATTGGTGCTGGGACCACAACTGTTTACAATATACATAGATGACCTGGAAGAGGGGACAGAGTGTAGTGTAACAAAATTTGCAGATGACACAAAGATTAGTAGGAAAGCGGGTTGTGTAGAGGACACAGAGAGGCTGCAAAGAGATTTAGATAGGTTAAGCGAATGGGCTAAGGTTTGGCAGATGGAATACAATGTCAGAAAATGTGAGGTCATCCACCTTGGGGAAAAAAAACAGTAAAAGGGAATATTATTTGAATGGGGAGAAATTACGACATGCTGTGGTGCAGAGGGACCTGGGGGTCCTTGTGCATGAATCCCAAAAAGTTAGTTTGCAGGTGCAGCAGGTAATCAGGAAGGCGAATGGAATGTTGGCCTTCATTGCGAGAGGGATGGAGTACAAAAGCAGGGAGGTCCTGCTGCAACTGTACAGGGTATTGGTGAGGCCGCACCTGGAGTACTGCGTGCAGTTTTGGTCACCTTACTTAAGGAAGGATATACTAGCTTTGGAGGGGGTACAGAGACGATTCACTAGGCTGATTCCGGAGATGAGGGGGTTACCTTATGATGATAGATTGAGTAGACTGGGTCTTTACTCGTTGGAGTTCAGAAGGATGAGGGGTGATCTTATAGAAACATTTTAAATAATGAAAGGGATAGACAAGATAGAGGCAGAGAGGTTGTTTCCACTGGTCGGGGTGACTAGAACTAGGGGGCACAGCCTCAAAATACGGGGGAGCCAATTTAAAACCGAGTTGAGAAGGAATTTCTTCTCCCAGAGAGTTGTGAATCTGTGGAATTCTCTGTCCCAGGAAGCAGTTGAGGCTAGCTCATTGAATGTATTCAAGTCACAGATAGATAGATTTTTAACCAATAAGGGAATTAAGGATTACGGGGAGCGGGCGGGTAAGTGGAGCTGAGTCCACGGCCAGATCAGCCATGATCTTGTTGAATGGCGGAGCAGGCTCGAGGGGCTAGATGGCCTACTCCTTTTCCTAATTCTTATGTTCTTATGTTCTTACCAAGCAATAAACTGCCAACTGATAAAGAGAAGGGGATGAATCCGAATTTAAAACGGTTGCACAAACTGAACAGAACCAGCCAGCCAGCAAGCAGCCTCTGCTGGGTGTGGGTGACTATAACCAACTGGAAGTACAAGTCTTTCAATGCATTTTGGATTTCTTTCCCTAACTATGCGGGTGGCCTGCAACAGCCAGAAAGTGATCGGTGTGTTGGGACTGCCGAATTCAAAAGTTGATACAATTCCTACCATGGTATGGTCATGCAGTGGTTATATTGCTGGACAAATAAATCTTCCCCAGGGCAGAGAGCAGGCGGAACTCCCTGTGGGGTAGGAGCTCAGAACAGAAACCAGAGCCACTGCGCCTCCGCCCCATGCAAAGTGCCGCCTCCAATTCTGAGGGGAGACGGGAGCGATGTCTCTGTTGCTCTCTCCCTCTGCAGGAGATGTATCTGAAGGGGTTCCTGGGCTACTCTGAGAATTCCGCCCAGGACATCATTATGATGGCCTCAACCCAATTTTTGGCAGCTGAGAGGTGGTGTGCATTTCATTGAGGCCCTTGGAATCATCGAAAAATCACAAAACCGAAGGAGGCCATTCGGCCCATCGTGTCCGTGCCGGCCGACAAAGAGCTACCCAGCTGAATCCCACTTTCCAGCTCTCGGTCCGTAGCCCTGTAGGTTACGGCACTTCAAGTGCACATCCAAGTACTTTTTAAATGTGATGAGAGATTCTGCCTCTACCTCCCTTTCATGCAGTGAGTTCCAGACCCCCACCACCCTTTGGGTGAAGACATTTTTCCTCATCTCCCCTCTAAACCTTGGAAAGGCCCGAGAAGATGCCTATGGATCAATTAAGTTCGGAGCCGAAGAATAAAAAAGTGCCATTTTTCTTTGGCCCTGAGCAGGGTCTCAGTGCCCGGTAGAGAGGCATGAGTTACTTTACCTTCGAGGGCAGATTCGAGCAGGCACCACTGAAGCGCTGGTACAGGAGCAGGCAGCTGACCTTGACCACGGGAAGGACCCTATCTCCACACGTTGGGAGGGGCGGCACCCTTCAGTGTTGCTGCACTTTGGTGCCACTCCAGCTGACTTCCACAGGGGCAGCAGGGCCATTGTAACTTTGGTCCCATGGATCGAAAAGTTATTAACCAAAGAATAGCTTAGCATTTAGATTCTAATGTGTAATGTCTGTAGCTCCACACTGTGGATGCCTATGTTACTGAGCTAGTGCTGTTTACTAAAGAACAGGTCATCTGACCAGCGGGTCAAAAGTTTACGGAACCTGCAGCCATCTTACAGGTTGTGTGTTGTGTGCTCTCCAACGATATGACAAAATGTTTTATTTTACCTACTTTCCAGAAGCTAAATTGACGAATTTCTACTTTACGTATATTATCTTACTGCTCATCTTTCTTTTATTAAATGAATTCTCTACATAATTTAAACCTATAACAAGGTCTTGTGTTGTGATGCAGTGTGCTGCACTGTCGGAGGGGCAATGCTGAGGGAGCGCTGCACTGTCGGAGGTGCCGTCTTTCGGATGAGACGTTAAACCGAGGCCCCATCTGCTCTCTCAGGTGGATGTAAAAGATCCCATGGCACAATTTCGTAAAAGAGCAGGGGAGTTCTCCCCGGTGTCCTGGGGCCAATATTTATCCTTCAATCAACATAACAGAAACAGATTATCTGGTCATTATCACATTGCTGTTTGTGGGAGCTTGCTGTGCGCAAATTGGCTGCCGCATTTTCCCACATTACAACAGTGACTACACTTCAAAAATTGCTTCATTGGCTGTAAAGTGCTTTGAGACGTCCGGTGGTTGTGAAAGGCACTAAATAGATGCAAGTCTTTCTCTCTTTCATTCTGCAGAGTCAAGATAGGAGCGAGATCCTACAGACAATTCCAATAGCTAATATTGAAATCAGGAAAAATTCTGACAGTATTTATATAGTGCCTTTCACATCCTCAGAGTGTCCCAAAATGCTTCGCAGCCAATTAAATATTTCTAAAATGTAGTGTTGGTAGGCACTGTAGCTAGTCTGCACATAGCAACGTAACCACAAACAGCAATGGATAAATGACCAGATAATCTATTTTTCATGGTGTTGGTTGAGGGATAGGTGTTGGTTGGGACACAGGAGATCTCATCTGCTCTTCAAATATACGGCTGCCATCTATCTCAAAAGACAGCGGTGTAACGCACTAAAGCCGTTCAGTCACTTTACCATGCACCATGAGTGGTTGAAGACTCCCAATTCTCGAGCGACAGAACTTGCCACAGATGGTGCAGGTACATGTCACGGGGACATGAGGCACTTTCCTCTCTCTTCTCCCTGTCTCTCAGCCACCTCTCTCCAGTCTCTTTGGCTCCCTGGTGCAGTGCAGACCTCCAGTGCGGCCTGTTGTTAGCCACATCTTGCCAGCTTGTGCTTTCAATGTTGAAAGTTTTTAAGTACGCTTTGCAAACGATGTTGAACCTGAGTCTAGCTCAGCAAAGCAGCCTTGAAGAATCTACAATTTCTCCATGCAAGAGATCCATTGCAACATGACTATCTTCCATCTAAGATGGATGACCAAGGAGTCTATGTCTGAGAGAGGTTATTGGACTCGGCAACTTAACTTCCTCAACACTTCAGTAACAGGTTCTGTATCTTCCCACTTGATATTTACAACACAGCAGGTGCGGTAAGAGTTCAGCCTTCTCATAAAGAAAAGAAAGAACTTGTATTTATATAGCACCATTCACAGCCTCAGGATATCCCAAAGCGCTTCACAGCCAATGAAGTATGTTTAAAGTGTAGTCACTGTTTTACATCGGATCACACGGGATATACGGCACAGAAACAGACCATTCGGCCCAACCAGTCCATGCCGGTGTTTATGCTCCAGTCGAGCCTCCTCCCGTCTTTCCTCATCTAAATCTATCGGCATAACCCTCTATTCCCTTCTCCCCCATTGGCTTGTCCAGCCTCCCCTTAAATGCATAGATACTATTCGCCTCAACCCCTCCCTGAGGCAGCGAGTTCCACATTCTCACCACTCTCTGGGTAAAGAAGTTTCTCCTGAATTCCCCATTGGGTTTCTTGGTGACTATCTTATATTGATGGCCTCTAATTATACTCTTCCCCACAAGTGGAAACATTCTCGTTATATCCACTCTATCAAAACTTTCCATAATTTTAAAGACCTCTATTAAGTCACCCCTCAGCCTTTTTTCAAGAGTTGTTGTAATGTCAGAATGTAGGAACCGCGACATCCAATACCTGTTGTCGGTTGTCCAGTCCTCACTGCCCTACAGCAGTGAGCTCAGAACCAGATTTAGTAGATCCATATATTGGTGTTCAATCTCAATTTCCTATTAATCCTATTATTAATTGGCCGAACATGCTGGTTACCTTTCTGATGATCTAATTAAGCTTGTTGGCCAGAGATAAGTTGTACAATACAGTTAATCCTAGGTAACAGAACCTGTGGTGTTAACTATTGAACCGTCTGGTGCCATCAACGTACCTTGTGCCATGATCATTTTCCTCCCTACACTGATGGCTAGACTAAATGAATCTCCAGTTGGTGCAGTGTTGTAGCAAAGCAATTTAAGCTCCCGTTCCCATTGTGGGATCAGCACTGCAATGTCAGCGAAAATAAGTTCCCTTATCAACGGATGTTTCATTTTACTTTTTGCTCGTACATGCAATATTAAAGAATTTTCTATCTGATCAGACCTTTGGTACTAAGTGAGAAAGCAGAGAGAGGGATACACCACCGAGTGAAGTCAGTACTCCTCATTGCCAGTCATCCAGTTGACATTGAACACATTAACGTGCATTAACTAAAACTGATCGTTTTTAGCCACATCTATGGTAGCACAAGTAATGCCCTTAAACATTGAGACTGACACTGAGTACATGGTCCTACATTACTAATTGTCATGGGGTTTAGATCATCATCATAACTTAAATGTATCTCAGTCTTAGCTCCACTAACCCACTCCAGGGACTTGAGCACAAAAATCTAGGCTGACTTATCCCAGTGCAGAGTGCTTACATAGAAACATAGAAAATAGGTGCAGGAGTAGGCCATTCAATATGATCATGGCAGGGGGATGGGAACCTATGCAGGGAGACAGAGGGAAGTAGAATAGGGGTAGAAGCAAAAAATAGAAAGAAGAAAAGTAAAATGGAGGGCAGAGAAACCTAAGGCAAAAAGCAAAAAGGGCCACATTACAGCAAAATTCTAAAGGGGCAAAGTGTGTTGAAAGACAAGCCTGAAGGCTCTGTGCCTCAATGCGAGGAGTATTCGGAATAAGGTGGACGAATTAACTGCGCAGATAGCAGATAACAGATATGATGTAATTGGCATCACGGAGACATGGCTCCAGGGTGACCAAGGTTGGGATCTCAACATCCAGGGGTATTCAACATTTAGGAAGGATAGACAGAAAGGAAAAGGAGGCGGGGTGGCGTTGCTAGTTAAAGAGGAACTTAATGCAATAGTAAGAATGGACATGAGCTTGGATGATGTGGAATCGGTATGGGTGAAGTTACGGAATACCAAGGGACAGAAAACACTAGTGGGAGTTGTGTACAGACCACCAAACAGCAGTAATAAGGTTGGGGACAGCATCAAACAAGAAATTAGGGATGCATGCAATAAAGGTACAGCACTTATCATGGGTGACTTTAATCTACATATTGATTGGGCTAACCAAACTGGTAGTAATGCGGTGGAGGAGGATTTCCTGGAGTGTATTAGGGATGGTTTTTTAGACCAATATGTCGAGGAACCAACTAGGGAGCTGGCCATCCTAGACTGGGTGATGTGTAATGAGAATGGACTAATTAGCAATCTTGTTGTGCGAGGCCCCTTGGGGAAGAGTGACCATAACATGGTAGAATTCTTTATTAAGATGGAGAGTGACACAGTTAATTCAGAAATTAGGGTCCTGAACTTAAGGAAAGGTAACTTCGATGGTTTGAGGCGTGAATTGGCTAGAATAGACTGGCAAATGAAACTTAAAGGATTGAAGTTGGATAAGCAATGGCAAACATTTAAAGATCACATGGATGAACTTCAACAATTGTACATCCCTGTCTGGAGTAAAAATAAAACGGGGAAGGTGGCTCAACCGTGGCTAACAAGGGAAATTAAGGATAGTGTTAAATCCAAGGAAGAGGCATATAAATTGGCCAGAAAAAGCAACAAACCTGAGGACTGGGAGAAATTTAGAATTCAGCAGAGGAGGACAAAGGGTTTAATTAAGAGAGGGAAAATAGAGTACGAGAGGAAGCTTGCCGGGAACATAAAAACTGACTGCAAAAGCTTCTATAAATATGTGAAGAGAAAAAGATTAGTGAAGACAAACATAGGTCCCTTGCAGTCGGATTCAGGTGAATTTATAATGGGGAACAAAGAAATGGCAGACCAATTGAACAAATACTTTGGTTCTGTCTTCACGAAAGAAGACACAAATAACCTTCCAGAAGTACTAGGGGACCGAGGGTCTAGTGAAAAGGAGGAACTGAAGGATATCCTTATTTGGCAGGAAATTGTGTTAGGGAAATTGATGGGATTGAAGGCTGATAAATCCCCGGGGCCTGATAGTCTGCATCCCAGAGTACTTAAGGAAGTGGCCCTAGAAATAGTGGATGCATTGGTGATCATTTTCCAACAGTCTATTGACTCTGGATCAGTTTCTATGGACTGGAGGGTAGCTAATATAACACCACTTTTTAAAAAGAGAGGGAGAGAGAAAGCGGGTAATTATAGCCTAGTTAGCCTGACATCAGTAGTGGGGAAAATGTTGGAATCAATTATTAAGGATGAAATAGCAGCGCATTTGGAAAGCAGTGACAGGATCGGTCCAAGTCAGCATGGATTTATGAAGGGGAAATCATGCTTGACAAATCTTCTGGAATTTTTTGAGGATGTAACTAGTAGAATGGACAAGGGAGAACCAGTGGATGTGGTGTATTTGGACTTTCAAAAGGCTTTTGACAAGGTCCCACACAAGAGATTGGTGTGCAAAATCAAAGCACATAGTATTGGTGGTAATATATTGACGTGTATCGAGAACTGGTTGGCAGACAGGAAGCAGAGAGTCTGGATAAACGGGTCCTTTTTAGAATGGCAGGCAGTGACTAGTGGGATGCCGCAGGGCTCAGTGCTGGGACCCCAGCTATTTACAATATACATCAATGATTTAGATGAAGGAATTGAGTGTAATATCTCCAAGTTTGCAGATGACACTAAACTGGGTGGTAGTGTGAGCTGTGAGAAGGACACTAAGAGGCTGCAGGGTGACTTGGACAGGTTAGGTGAGTGGGCAAATGCATGGCAGATGCAGTATAATGTAGATAAATGTGAGGTAATCCACTTTGGGGGCAAAAACACGAAGGCAGAATATTATCTGAATGGTGGCAGATTAGGAAAAGGGGAGGTGTAACAAGACCTGGGTGTCATGGTACATCAGTCATTGAAAGTTGGCATGCAGGTACAGCAGGCGGTGAAGAAGGAAAATGGTATGTTGGCCTTCATAGCTAGAGGATTTGAGTATAGGAGCAAGGAGGTCTTACTGCAGTTGTACAGGGCCTTGGTGAGGCCTCACCTGGAATATTGTGTTCAGTTTTGGTCTCCTAATCTGATGAAGGACTTTCTTGCTATTGAGGGAGTGCAGCGAAGGTTCACCAGACTGATTCCCGGGATGGCAGGACTGACATATGAGGAGAGACTGGATCAACTGGGCTTGTATTCACTGGAGTTTAGAAGGA
Organism: Pristiophorus japonicus; assembly: GCF_044704955.1. Lineage (NCBI taxonomy): Eukaryota > Metazoa > Chordata > Chondrichthyes > Pristiophoridae > Pristiophorus > Pristiophorus japonicus. The sequence goes on from NC_091994.1 coordinate 113,739,947, forward strand.
TGAGAGGGGATCTCATAGAAACATATAAGATTCTGACAGGACGGGACAAGTTAGATGCGGGTAGAATGTTCCCGATGTAGGGGAAATCCAGAACCAGGGGACACAATCTTAGGATAAGGGGTAGGCCATTTAGGACTGAGATGAGGAGAAACTTCTTCACTCAGAGAATTGTTGGAATTCCCTGCCGCAGAGAGTTGTTGATGCCAGTTCATTGGATATATTCAAGAGGGAGTTAGATATGGCCCTTATGGCTAAGGGGATCAAGGGGTATGGAGAGAAAGCAGGAAAGGGGTACTGAGGGAATGATCAGCCATGATCTTATTGAATGGTGGTGTGGGCTCGAAGGGCTGAATGGCCTACTCCTGCACCTATTTTCTATGTCTATGTTTCTATGGCTGATCATTCACCTCAGTACCCCTTTCCTGCTTTCTTTTCATACCCCTTGATCCCTTTAGCCATAAGGGCCACATCTAACTCCCTTTTGAATATATCTAATGAACTGGCCTCAACAACTTTCTGTGGTAAAGAATTCCACAGGTTCACAATTCACTGAGTGAAAAAGTTTCTCCTCATCTCTGTCCTAAATGGCTTACTCCTTATCCTTAGACTGTGACCCCTGGTTCTGGACTTCCCCAACATCGGGAACATTCTTCATGGATCTAACCTGTCCAGTCCCATCAGAATTTTATATGTTTCAATGAGATCCCCTCTCATTCTTCTAAATTCCAGTGAATATAAGCCTAGTCGATCCAGTCTCTCCTCATATGTCAGTCCTGCCATCCCGGGAATCAGTCTGGTGAACCTTCGCTGCACTCCCTCAATAGCAAGAATGTCCTTCCTACGATTAGGAGACCAAAACTCTACACAATATTCAAGGTGTGGCCTCACTAAGGCCCTGTACAACTGCAGTAAGACCTCCCTGCTCCTATACTCAAATCCTCTCGCTATGAAAGCCAACATGCCATTCAGGGAGTGCTGAGGGAGTGCTGCACTGTCTGAGGTGCCGTCTTTCGGATGAGACGTGAAACTAAGGCCCCATCTGCTCTCTCAGGTGGACGTAAAAGATCGCATGGTACTATTTTGAAGACGAGCAGGGGAGTTATCCCCGGTGTCCTGGACAATATTTATCCCTCAATCAACATCACAAGAACAGATTATCTGGGTCATTATCACATTGCTGTTTGTGGGAGCTTGCTGTGTGCAAATTGGCTGCCGCGTTTCCTACATTACAACAGTGACTACACTTCAAAAGTACTTCATTAGCTGTAAAGTGCTTTGAGACTTCTGGCGGTCATGAAAGGCTTTTTTATAAATGCAAGTCTTTATTTTGAGTTGGGTTGTGTTCAATGACAGTGTTACAAGATTGCAGTACGGCTTAACCAAGCTAAGTTTACAATATGTGATCACAGTGTTACTGACAAGATTCCAGCATTCTGCCATTGCACTGAAATATAAACATGAACTGACATCGCATGTACAGCACCAAGACATGCTGTTCGGCCCAACGTCTTTATGGTCCACTCGAACTTCCTCCCACCTGATCACCATATCCGTCTATTCCTTTCCCCCCATGTACCTATACAATTTCCTTTCAGCAGGCTGCCTGCTGTGGCCCTGAGCAGTTCTGCCTCACTCTTGGAAAAGCTCAGTCCTTCCCTTGACATAGCAAATATCTTAGAATTAAATTAGAGACAAGCATTCAAAGGAAGCGACAACAATGGACAGGCCGTGTTATACAAACAAGGGGAGACTGTACACAGTGTTCCAAGGTCACAATGTATCAGCACATTTATTCGTGCATTCTGCATCTGATTCAGTAGCTAAAGTTCTTTGTCTGGTCACTGTAATCATAGTCCAATTCAGAAGTGCGCTGCTTGGTGGAATGGAAAACAGGAAGATCCCAGGATTGATTCCCTGTCTAAACAGGGTTGCCAACCCTCCTGGAAATGCCCTGGAGTTAAAGATGAATCTCCAGGTGTAATGTATTTGCTTCATGGGTTCTTTGCTTAAGAATTCACAGCAACACATTGCTATTGAGAACTAGTTGGTTTATTAACAAAGGTTTAACAATCACACTACACATTACCAGTTCATCCACCAGGCTCACAACTGCATACCTCATTGTGGATGACCTAGACCCAACTGACTGGGGTTTTATTGAGTCTTGTGAACATCACATGACTGGCTAAGCCAATCACAGTGCAACAGCTCTACAAACCTCTGAGCATGCTCATAGGGGCATACCTTACAGCAGGACACTGCTGTGAAAAAACCCAGGAGAAAAATGATAGGAGCATCATTTTCTTTGATAACCTTAATTTCTTACTTACAAAAACGAGGGGAAAAGGCAGTTTGACAGACTGTCAAGAATCATTCAAGCGGGTAACAAAGACTGCGATCGGTTTCAGTCGGGCTGGGAAAGTGGTGCGACACAAGGGCTGATGGCGGGAGCAGGGAGCGGGCGGGGCGGAGGTGAGAGGTCATGTGATCAAACCTCTCGGAAGACGTCTGACCAGGGTTGGCAACCCAAAGTCTAAGCTACACTAGCTGGTGTCAGCCAGGCTGGTAATAGGCCCTGGAGGGGAAGAATCCCCTGAGATTGCTGGCTGGGGACTCCTGTACAAGCGGGGTTCAGTTCTGCAGGAGGCTGTGATGGATGACCCCTCCCTCCCTCCATGGGAGAGCAGCCTTCTGACACTCACATTGAAGAATGGCCCTTTGGGCAAGGTACTGCAGGATAACAGGAGGAGGCCATTCAGCTCCTTGAGCCTGTTCCGCCATTCAATGAGATCCTGGCTGATCTGTGACCTAACTCCATATCCCGCCTTTGGCCCATATCCCTTAATACCTTTGTGTGGATGGCACCTCTGGATTTGTCCCTTGGTGTCAGTCAGTAGCTTCAGGAGAGCGGAGGAGAAAGTTGGAGCGGGAGAACTCCATCTTTTCTTGGTTGTGGTGGTCCATGATGAAGACGCAATGCCTTGCACCTGGCTGGTAGGATTGGGATTATCTGCCTGAAGTTCCAGATCCAGCCATGCTATGGAGGTGGCAAACACACGAGACACTCCCAGTAGCCGAAGAAGAAATGTCAGTGGGACTGGGGGAGAGGCACAGGTCAACCTGCTGTGTCCCAGCAATCGGTTCCACAACCGCTTTGGGGGAGGTTTGGGAATTCCCGTTGGGCGAATGGAGCGTGGTGGGAAGGGAAGGAAAAGTTGGTTAAAAATCAAGAGAAAAATGACTATTTTTGAAGAGAAAGAATAATGTAATTATGTATCATCTTTCACATCTTCAGCACGTCTCAAAGCACCTCACAACCAGATAATTACGTTTAAAATGTCGTCACTGTTGAACTGTCAGCAAGCACAGCAGGAAATCTGCATACAGCAAAGTCCCACAAACAGCAAGGCATTAAGTGACCAGTTAATATGTTGGTTAATGGATAAGCATTGGCCAAGGTCATGTGGAACATTTCCCTGATCTTCCTTTAGTGTCTTGGGATCTTGTCACGTCCACATCGCCAGGTAATGGGGCCTCGGTTTATCTCAAATACAGCAGCTTTGTCAATACAACACTCCCTCAGTACTGCCCCTCCGACAGTGCGGCACTCCCTCAGTACTGCCCCTCCGGCAGTGCGGCACTCCCTCAGTACTGACCCTCCGACAGTGCGGCACTCCCTCAGTACTGCCCCTCCGACAGTGCGGCGCTCCCTCAGTACTGACCCTCCGACAGTGCGGCGCTCCCTCAGTACTGACCCTCCGACAGTGCGGCACTGCCCCTCCGACAGTACGGCACTGCCCCTCCGACAGTGCGGCGCTCCCTCAGTACTGACCCTCCGACAGTGCGGCACTCCCTCAGTACTGCCCCTCCGACAGTACGGCACTGCCCCTCCGACAGTGCGGCACTCCCTCAGTACTGACCCTCCGACAGTGCGGCGCTCCCTCAGTACTGACCCTCCGACAGTGCGGCACTCCCTCAGTACTGACCCTCCGACAGTGCGGCACTCCCTCAGTACTGACCCTCCGACAGTGCGGCACTCCCTCAGTACTGACCCTCCGACAGTGCGGCGCTCCCTCAGTACTGACCCTCCGACACTGCGGCGCTCCCTCAGTACTGACCCTCCGACAGTGCGGCGCTCCCTCAGTACTGACCCTCCGACAGTACGGCACTGCCCCTCCGACAGTGCGGCACTGCCCCTCCGACAGTGCGGCACTCCCTCAGTACTGACCCTCCGACAGTACGGCGCTCCCTCAGTACTGACCCTCCGACAGTGCGGCACTCCCTCAGTACTGCCCCTCCGACAGTGCGGCGCTCACTCAGTACTGACCCTCCGACAGTGCGGCGCTCACTCAGTATGGTCACTCCAACAGTGTTGCGCTCCCTCAGTACTGCCCCTCCAACAGTGCGGCATTCCCTCAGCGCTGCCCCTCCGACAGTGCGGCACTGCCCCTCTGACAGTGCGGCGCTCCCTCAGTACTGACCCTCCGACAGTGCGGCACTCCCTCAGTACTGACTCTCCGACAGTGCGGCACTCCCTCAGTACTGCCCCTCCGACAGTGCGGCGCTCCCACAGTACTGACCCTCCGACAGTGCGGCGCTCCCTCAGTACTGACCCTCCGACAGTGCGGCGCTCCCTCAGTACTGACCCTCCGACAGTGCGGCGCTCCCTCAGTACTGCCCCTCCAACAGTGCGGCGCTCACTCAGTACTGCCCCTCCAACAGTGCGGCTCTCCCTCAGTATTGTCCCTCCAACAGTGCGGCGCTCACTCAGTACTGCCCCTCCAACAGTGCGGCTCTCCCTCAGTATTGTCCCTCCAACAGTGTTGCGCTCCCTCAGTACTGCCCCTCCATCAGTGCGGCACTCCCTCAGCGCTGCCCCTCCGACAGTGCGGCGCTACCTCAGTATTGTCCCTCCGACAGTGCAGCACTCCCTCAGTACTGCCCCTCCAACAGTGCGGCGCTCCCTCAGTACTGCCCCTCCGACAGTGCAGCACTCCCTCAGTACTGCCCCTCCAACAGTGCGGCGCTCCCTCAGTATTGTCCCTCCGACAGTGTTGCGCTCCCTCAGTACTGCCTAGACTTTGTGCTTAAGTTCTGGAATCACGTTTTTTTTATAAAACCTCAAATGTTTTTTTTTTAAATCTTGTAAATTAATAGATTTTAAAGGCTTTAATTCCATGCTAGAGGATTGCATCAATGACCAACAAGCTGAAAAGAGAAGGCTGAGGGGTGACCTAATTGAGGTCTTTAAAATGATGACAGAGTGGATACAGAGAGAATGTTTCCACTTGTGGGGAAGAGCATAACTAGAGGCCATCAATGTAAGATAGTCACCAAGAAATCCAATGGGGAATTCAGGAGAAACTTCTTTACCCAGAGAGCGGTGAGAATGTGGAACTCACTGCCACAGGGAGGGGTTGAGGTGAATAGTATCGATGCATTTAAGGGGAGGTTGGACAAGCCAATGGGTGAGAAGGGAATAGAGATTTAGATGAGGAAAGATGGGAGGAGGCTCGAGTGGAGCATAAACGCCGGCATGGACTGGTTGGGCCGAATGGCCTGTTTCTGTGCTGGATATCCCGTGTAATCCAATGTAAGATACAGATCAGCCACGATCTAATTGAATGATGGAAAAGGCTCGAGGGGCTGAATGGCCTCCTCCTGAACCTAAGTTCCATCTGGCTTTATTATCCAACTAGCTACAGGATGCTGACTTAAAAAAAACTTTTGGTTCACAACTTTGACTAACTACCAGAGCCATTTAACCTTTAAAAGTGCGAGTTTTGTGCCCTGACAGATCTTTGTCACCAACGATTGAGCTCCAAGATGAACACTCGCGAGACAGACGTGCAGTACAGCCGATGGAATGACAGTGCTCAGGATCAGGTCACCATCAATGTTTCTGCAATAGAAGCAACAGGCTGTAAACGGTAAGGCCCGTTTCATGTTAGATTGTTCCATAGACCGCCGCGTGCTTTGACTGTTATGGGCAGAAATTTGATTAATATTGTCTGGGTCCTTCAAATATCTCTATCTGTCTGGTGTTTCAGCTGGGAGCTCTGCACAATTTAAGTTTGTTACCTTTAATCAGTAGCATTATTAAGCTGGAAATGTGTAATTGTGTGATTACAGGCCATTGAACTCAGACTGATGGCTTTAAAACATGGTGTATATTGCAGTGTGAGCTCTCACAGAAATTACTTTTAATACTATTAACTGAATAAAGAAAAGGCTACATAACAGCTGTGTACTTTGCATTTGCTTTTTGTTTTAAATCCCTAATTCCGGTTCACTTTTCCTTCCCGTAAGCTCTGCTTGTTGCTCGGATACAGTTGTATGGGAGCCAGTCCAATGACCAGTCGTCATCTTTCAGCCTGGCCCCTGGGGTGTAGCTGAGCATAGGCCTGCTCACAGCCAGCATCCATATGCCTTGCAGCTGAAACCATTGAACAGCGATCAGGAGCAGGAACCCTGGCTGATTTATCCCCTTCATAGCCGAGGAATGTAGCGTCCAATGATGGCATTGCAGCACTGCCCTGCCTGGCATCAGCTCAGTCAACAGTCAAGGACTAGAACCTGTGACCTTGGTGATCTGAATGTATCCCTGTCTGACTGGCACAGGCAATGGCAAAGAGTGCCGGGCCAACATTGGTAGAAGTTTCATTGACACTCTCTGAGGATAGAACGACATCCGCACTCATTCCTTGCAAAGCCATTGGTGCTGGGCACAGTGTCTGAGCTGCTACTGGTCAGTGCGATCACAAACTCAATATTCCCATTCGGATCTTGGAGGTCCTGAGAAAGTGCTTTGTTCAGAACATCCATTGCAGCACCGTTAGCTGACACTCCCAAAGCCCCCGATGGCCTTAGAACCTTTTCCCGCTGCCTGGTCACTGCAGCAAACTCCTGGGCTTTCACCATCTTCAGGTTGTTGCCAATGTGGATGGTGGACTCCGTCACCGTAGCCGTTCCCGTGGAAACCATCTCCACGGCCTCCACATCAAATCAATGTTGTCATGACATTGAGAGATGCAGTTCCAACACTCAAGAAGCTCGACACCATCCAGGACAAAGCAGCCGCTTGATCGGCTCCCCATCCCCCACCTTCAACACTCACTCCCTCCACCACCGGCGCACCGTGGCTGCAGTGTGCACCATCTACAAGATGCACTGCAGCAACTCGCCAAGGCTTCTTCGGCAGCACCTCCCAAACCCGCGACCTCTACCACCTAGAAGGACAAGGGCAGCAGGCGCATGGGAACACCACCACCTCCACGTTCCCCTCCCAGTCACACACCATCCTGACTGGGAAATATATCGTCCGTTCCTTCATCGTCGCTGGGTCACAATCCTGGAACTCCCTCCCAAACAGCACTGTGGGAGCACCTTCACCACACGGACTGCAGCGGTTCAAGAAGGCAGCTCACCACCACCTTCTCAAGGGGCAATTAGGGATGGGCAATAAATGCCAGCCTTGCCAGCGACACCCACATCCTGTGAATGAATAATAATAAAAAAACTGCTGTGACCTTTTAAATGAAGTGTCCTTGATGTTGAGCTGTGAGAGTGGTCTTACGTACAGACAGTGCTTGAGTGTTTGGAGAGGTTGCTCTTTGCAGAAGTGAGATTCCCCGACACCCAATTGCTGAGAGCGAAAGAGTATGATGGGTGAAGCTGTGTGAGTGAGAGAGGATGTTTGTTAGCATTGGAACCATGGCCACCCTTCTGAGGTCATTGAACCTCATGCTGCAATGCAAGGCAGTCTGTGTGCTGATACCTCTTTGTAGCGGTTGTGTACAACAGAGTGTCTCACTGGGTCATTTCAGGGCAGTTAAGAGTCAACCACATTGCTGTGGGTCTGGAGTCACATATAGGCCTAGACCGGGTAAGGGCAGCAGATTTCCTTCCCTAAAGGGCATTAGTGAACCAGATAGCTTTTTACAACAATCCGGTAGTTTCAGGGTCACCATTACCGACACTAGCTTTTTATTCCAGATTTATTTCATTAACTGAATTTAACTTCCCCAGCTGCCGTGGTGGGATTCGAACTCATGTCTCTGGATCATTAGTCCAGGGTGCTGGGTTATTGGTCCAGTAACATAACCACTGTGCTACTGTTCCTGTTACTGTTCCAGTTGTTTATGACTATCTTTGTTAATGTAATATTAATGATCCCGATCTCCCGCTGCGATTCTCCCGATCTCCCGCAGCGATTCTCCCGCTGCAATTCTCCCGCTGCGATTCTCCCGATCTCCCGCAGCGATTCTCCCGCTGCGATTCTCCCTCTGCGATTCTCCCGATCTCCCGTGGCGATTCTCCCGCTGCGATTCTCCCGCTGCGATTCTCCCGATCTGCCGCTGCGATTCTCCTGCTGCGATTCTCCCGATCTCCCGCAGCGATTCTCCCGCTGCGATTCTCCCGCTGCGATTCTCCCGCTGCGATTCTCCCGATCTCCCGCAGCGATTCTCCCGCTGCGATTCTCCCTCTGCGATTCTCCCGATCTCCCGTGGCGATTCTCCCGCTGCGATTCTCCCGCTGCGATTCTCCCGATCTCCCGTGGCGATTCTCCCGCCGCGATTCTCCCGATCTCCCGCTGCGATTCTCCCGATGCCCCGTGGTGATTTTGGTGCAAGGTGAGTGGAGCCCACAGAGAAACAGTCGGAATGGAGAAATCACCGATTTATCTCCTTTCTCTGGAGGCTCTGACACAGTTAGGCCTTAGTGTTTATTTCTGTGCCAAGATGCAAAATCTATAAACAAACAAGCCAGTTGGAGGGCTGAGTAGAGCGGTTCCCCTGGACCTGGCAACAATGTATGGGTCATTGCATTGTGCTGTTATTCTGGGTCAGCAGAAATTTTCTACAATTGAATATTGGGAAGACCCAAGCCATTGTTTTCAGTCCCCATCACAAACTCCGTTCCCTAACCATCCCTCTCCCCAACTTCTGTCTGATGCTGAACCACACTGTTCACACCTTGGTGCCATATTTGACCCTGAATTGAGTTTTTGGCCACATATCTGCAGCATAACTGAGACCGCCTATTTCCATCTCCGTAACATCGCCCATCTCCGCCCCTGCCTCAGCTCATCCGCTGCTGAAGCCTTCACCATGTTTTTGTTACCTCTAGACTTGACTATTCCAAAGCATTCCTGGCTGGCCTTCCACATTCTACCCTACGTAAACTAGAGGTGATCCAAAACTCGGCTGCCTGTGTCCTAACTCGCACCGAGTCCCGCTCACCCATCACCCTCTGTGCTTGCTGCCCCGTATCCTAACTCGCACCAAGTCCCGCTCACTCATCATCCCCTGAGCTTGCTGACCTATACTGGCTCCCGGTTAAGCAACACCTCGATTTGGTGTATTTGGACTTTCAAAGGGCTTTTGACAAGGTCCCACACAAGAGATTGGTGTGCAAAATCAAAGCACATGGTATTGGGGGTAATATACTGATGTGGATAGGGAACTGGTTGGCAGAGTCGGGATAAACGGGTCCTTTTCAGAATGGCAGACAGTGACTAGTGGAGTGCCGCAGGACTCAGTGCTGGAACCTCAGCTCTTTACAATATACATTAACGATTTGGATGAAGAAATAGAGTATAATATCTCCAAGTTTGCAGATGACACTAAACTGGGTGGCAGAGTGAGCTGTGAGGAGGACGCTAAGAGGCTGCAGGGTGACTTGGACAGGTTAGGTGAGTGGGCAAATGCATGGCAGATGCAGTATAATGGGGGCAAAAACACGAAGGCAGAATATTATATGAATGGCGGCAGATTAGGAAAAGGGGAGGTGCAACGAGACCTGGGTGTCATGGTTCATCAGTCACTGAAAGTGGGCACGCAGGTACAGCAGGCAGTGAAGAAGGCAAATGGTATGTTGGCCTTCGTAGCTAGGGGATTTGAATATAGAAGCAGGGAGGTCTTACTGCAGTTGTACAGGGCTTAGTGAGGCCTCACCTGGAATATTGTGTTCAGTTTTGGTCTCCTAGTCTGAGGAAGGACGTTCTTGCTATTGAGGGAGTGCAGCGAAGGTTCAGCAGACTGATTCCAGGAATGGCTGGGCTGTCATATGAGGAGAGACTGGATCAACTGGGCCTTTATTCACTAGAATTTAGAAGGATGAGAAGGGATCTCATAGAAACATATAAGATTCTGACGGAACTGGACAGGTTAGATGTGGGAAGAATGTGCCCAATGTTGGGGAAGTCCAGAACCAGGGGACACAGTCTTCGGATAAGGGATAGGCCATTTAGGACTGAGATGAGGAGAAACTTCTTCACTCAGAGAGTTGTTAACCTGTGGAATTCCCTGCCGCAGAGTGTTGTTGATGCCAGTTCACTGGATATATTCAAGAGGGAGTTAGATATGGCTCTTACGGTTAAGGGGATCAAGGAGTATGGGGAGAAAGCAGGAAAGGGGTACTGAGGGAATGATCAGCCATGATCTTATTGAATGGTGGTGCAGGCTCGAAGGGCCGAATGGCCTACTCCGCAACCTATTTTTCTATGTTTCTAAAATTCTCCTCCTTGTTTTCAAATCACTCCATGACCTCGCCCCTCCCTATCTCTGTAATCTCCTCCAGCCCCACAACCCCCTGAGATTTCTGTGCTCCTCTAATTCTGCCCTCTTGAGCATCCCTGATTATAATCGCTCCACCATTGGTGGCCGTGCCTTCTGTTGCCTGGGCCCCAAGCTCTTGAACTCTCTGCCTAAACCTCTCTGCCTCTCTACCTCTCTTTCCTCCTTCAAGATGCTCCTTAAAACCTCCCTCTTTGACCAAGCTTTGACCTGCCCTAATTTCTCCTTATGCAGCTCGACGTCAATTGTTTAAAAATCTCATAACACTCCTGTGAAGCGCCTTGAGACGTTTCATTACTTTCAGTAGATTATCATCATCATCATAGGCGGTCCCTCGAAGCGAGGATGACTTGCTTCCACGCCAAAAAGGGATGAGTTCACAGGTGTTTCAATGAAGGACCTAATATTCCAGATCCCGACCTACATCCTGAAGGGTGGAAGATGCCTGTGCGTGGATTTTTTTAACGTGGGGTGACCGTTGCACACCAGCCACTACACGGGCTTGACAGAGCTAGGTCTTGGTCCAGTGGCAAAGGTTAACCAGGATGACTGGAGACCAGCTCTGCTGCACGGACCTAGTGTGCACACATATCGCAGTGTGGGCTGGGCCCGTGCTGCCCCTGGGCCCTCGCCTCTTCTAGGCTCTGAACTCGCGCCTCTCCTGGGCCCCGATCACGTCCCTCTACAATCTCTCACCGCTCCTTCGCCCTGACCTCGCCGCTCCTGCTGTACCTGCCCACGCTCCAATCACCGACCTGGACCTTGGTGACGTCACTCTTCACTGCCGTTGCTCTCCTGCCCCAGCACGTGCTGCTCCCTGGAGTGGTACACCGCCACACTGCTCCTTCCACTCCCCGGCCTGCTCCGATGGTGCTCACAGGCCGGGGGCCGCTCAGCCTGATGGGCCAGGCCGCCACGCTGCTCCTTCACTAGGTTAAAGGTGCTATATAAATACAAGTTGTTGTTGTTGTTTGTCCATTGCTTCAACAGTTTTATCAAAGTTTTTAACGCTGGTCTGATTTAAACTGAGCTCATTTTGTTTGTTTCTCTCAGGATTTACAATAAATTGTGCACCGGGAAACTGGGCATTGTGATGAAAGTACTTGGAGGGATTGTTGTGTTTTGGATTATCTTCCTCATTGGATACATGACGGGCTACTACGTTCACAAGTGCAAGTAGCGAGGACGGGCCAGAGCCCTGGGAGTTACCACAGTCCGAGAGCTCCATCCACAGTAATCCAGTGCCCTTCCAGCTCTCATCTCCACAGCCGCTGCCTGCCTTCTGTCTCAATATATGGAAAGTATAAATGTTGTGAAAGGGTTGAAGACCACAGTTGCTGCAGAGAAATTCATTCTATTAACTTTTTCTTTCTCTTACGCTTGAAAATGCATCTATCAGATAACTTACTGGAGTAGAGCGTTGTTTGAAAGTTGGACTTCAAATTAAATCCTAATGTTGTTTGTTTTGACCTTGTTAAAGGAACATTGTTGCCCTGATAATGTGTCGAGCAAGACGCGTGCACAGAGGAGGGTACACCATCAGCAGCTTAGTAACGTCACTACATTGCCAGTCCCAGCAGTGTCAGCTGGACACAAGAACAGTGTTAATTATTTTTCTTTCTTTTAAAATTCAAACTAAAGTGCCTTCCTCCCAATGCACCATTCCATTTTTACTGATGCAAAATTCTGCGGATGCTGGAAATCTGAAATATAAACAGAAAATGCTGGAAATACTCAGCGGGTCAGGCAGCATCTGTAGAGAGAAACAGAGTTAACGTTTCAGGTCGATTCCCTTCGTCAGAACTGGCAACAGCTTATTGACCTGAAACGTTAACTCTGTTTCTCTCTCCACAGGCACTGCCTGACCCGCTGAGTGTTCCCAACATCTTCTGTTAATGTCCCATTTTTAGTATCTGGTTGCGTTACTGCGCTATATGGACCAGGCAGGTCCCAGCTTGATCCCTGGTTGCAATGCCCTTTGGGTTAGGGAGGGAAATCTTCCAATGCTGCTTCTCCTGATCGCTATCCAATGACCCCCCACCCCCGACCCCTGCACCTACTGAAAGGTGTGTGTGTGGACATTGGGTGAGGAGGCGAACAGGCTGTGATGCCCTCCACGGTCGCATGACCTACCAATGAACAATGTGTTTCTGACACACCAGTTAAGTGAGGTAAGGGTGCACATGCAGTGCCTGTGGAACTGTACCCGAGGGTGGGTTAGTGTCTTTTAGGGGAAGAGGAGAGAATGTTGAAGGGGGGTGGGGGAAAGAACCTTAAATAATAATTGACTTCCCAGTTATCTTTTCTCAATTGACTGAGATCTCACTGGCAGCAAAGTATAGCTGTGTGCAGGTGTGTGGGTGCGGATCAGGGCAGCCGCCCACACCAATATAAGTGCAGCTCCCACTCACCCTGCTGCCCCAGGGCCAGCATTATTTATACCTGGTGCAGTGCAGGCAAGCCTTCATCGTTCAGCACTCGATTCACCAACCCATTCGCAGACTGAGCAGAACCCCTTGCCCATCCCCGAGTGCATTGCCGCTTCTGGCACCGGAGAGTGAGGCTTGGCCAAACTTCGGGTCTTGTGTGAAGGACAGTCCCAGCCATCCTCATCTGGCTCAGTGAATGACTGCACCTTCGAGTGTAGTATTGAGCCTGAGTCCCGATTCAGATCTCGGTGCCGGGTGCACTGGTTTTAATCGAAGGAAATGCGACGGGATAAGTGTGTATACTGAGGGTCATTTTCCAATGTTCCACTTCTGGTGGGAAGCATGGCCAGCTGGCATCACACGTTGGAAGTTTGGGCGCCATCAGTTAATTAAACTAACTGATGGCGGGTAAATAATGTGCGGGGCACACCAGCCTCCCTCACAAGCCAGAAAACGCATGTGCATTGACATATTTAGACGCAATATCTCCCGATCCATGTACAAGCATTGTACATTGACACACACATCTATATGTACACATTCAGGTGGATGTAAGATTTGAGACCCAATTTTCCCAGACTCTGCGAACACCTTGGCACCTCTCTGGTGCAGGACAGAAAACCTTGCCCCTCACTTCACGCACCCAAATCATGTGCTGCCAAATTTCCCAAGACACGTTTGGGGCCCGAAGCAGGTTACACTGCAGATATATGTGAGCCATGCCTAAACAGAATAATGATCAAAGCTGGATCCCACACTGGATTACCCACATTCGGGTGAAGCTCTCCCTCAGTGCGTGCCTCACCTGTTTAAAATGGGCCTCTGACAGGAGGAAGGGCCTGGTCTGCTCTGTAAACAAGGGTGTCGATGTATCACTGGATCCTGAAGTTTGCCAGTAAACAGTTCTCTAATTGTGCATTCAACATCTTGCAGACTTTTTATTTCCTGAGTATTTTATTGACTCTTTGTTGAAGCCGTCGGTTTGCGACGATTCACGTTCCCGGAGGGTTGACCATTCCTGACTGCGTACAAGGTCTAGGAGGCAAAGTTTGGGAGGCTGGGAGTTGCTGAGCTGTGTTTATTGCGCTGCATGGATTGGGTGATGATGACCAGTTCAGGTCCAACACCTCGGGGGGGTATGATCACTGCCGTCAATACCAAGAAAGAAAGACTTGCATTTCTATAGCGCTGTTCATGACCACCGGACATCCCAAAGCGCTTTACAGCCAATGAAGTACTTTTTAAGAGTGTAGTCACTGTTGTAATGTAAGAAACAAAACAGCTAATTGGTGCACAGCAAGCTCCCACAAAGGGAAATGTGATAATGACCAGATATTCTGTTTCAGTGATGTTGATTTGAGGGATAAATATTGACCAGGACACCGGGGATATCTCTCCTGCTCTGCTTCAAAACAATGCCATGGGATCTTTTACATCCACCTCAGAGGGTAGACAGACAGAGCCTCGGGTTAATGTCTCATCTGAAAAACAGCACCTCTGACAGTGCAACTGCACTGGGAGTGTCAGCCTAGATTTTTGTGCTCAAGTCCCTGGAGTGGGACTTGAACCCACAACCTTCTGACCCAGAGGCAAGTGTGCTGCCCACTGAGCCACAGCTGACATATGAGCAAGGGCACATATTTACAGACCACACAACTCATATCTGGGTATGCCCAAGGAGACCTGTCCACAGCACCTCCAGTTCACAGCAGACCAAGACAAGCCATCAGCTGCAGTCTGATTGATGGACATCGTCAAGGAATGTGACAGCTTTTCCCACAGCTGCAGAGGTCAATGCTGCATTCGCCGTTTAGACAACGCTGTCTGTGAGGATCACTGCAATGGGACATCTGCCAGATAAGCCAGTATGCAGTCCCGTCTTGTATAAAACAAGTGCCTTAGAGAGAGATTACAAAATGCTGAGGGACAGAGGGACCTGGTGGTCCTTGTGCATGAAACACAAAAAATTAGCATGTAGGTACAGCAAGTGATCAGGAAGGCAAATGGAATGTTGGCCTTTATTGCAAGGGGGATAGAGTATAAAAGCAGAGAAGTCCTGCCACAACTGTACAGGGTATTGGTGAGGCCACACCTGGAGTACTGCATACAGTTTTGGTCTCCGTATTTAAGGAAGGATATATTTGCATTGGAGGCTGTTCAGAGAAAGTTCACTCGGTTGATTCCTGAGATGACGGGGTTTTTTTTTTTTTTAATTCGTAGCCAATCGTTCCAATTCTTTGTCAAATCACAAACGCCAGAGGTCACCTTGCACATGCCAAGGATCACTCTGCGCCAATGCTCTTAGCCAAAAGGCCTAGAGCCACTGCACCGTTCCTGGAAGTACTGCAATACCAGGTTCGTGCCATGGAGGTGGATGGGTCAGGTCCCCCACACACCTCCGTGGAGGTGGATGGGTCAACCCTCCCCATGACGGGGTTGTCTTATGAAGATAAGTTGAGCAGGCTGAGGAGGAATTTCTTCTCTCAGCGGGTCGTAAATCTGTGAAATCCCCTACGCCAGAGAGCGTTGGAGGCTGGATCACCGCCTGTGGCATGCTGCAGTTTGCCCTCCAAGGGAAAGTGAGAACGCAGTAGGACAATGTGGACCATGGGAACAGGAGGCGGCCATTCAGCCCCTCGAGCCTATCCCACCATTCAATAAGATCAGGGCTGACCTGCGACCTAACCCCATATACCTGCCTTTGCCCCATATCCCTTAACATCTTTGGTTAACATAAATCGATCAATCTCAGATTAACAATTGACCGAGTATCAATTGCCATTTGCAGAAGCGAGTTCCAAACATCTACCACCCAGGGCAGGTCAATGGGCCTGCAGCCCACAAGTTGCCACTCGCCAAATTTGTTTTCCCAAAGCTGCCTTGATAAAGTGCAACATCACCACCGGCACCTGGGAATCCCTAGCCCAAGATCGCCCTAAGTGGAGGAAGAGCATCTGGGAGGGCGCTGAACACCTCGAGTCTCGGCGCCGAGAGCATGCAGAAACCAAGCGCAGGCAGCGGAAGGAGTGTGCAGCAAACCAGTCCCACCCACCCCTTCCCTCAACCACTGTCTGTCCCACCTGCGATAGAGACTGTAATTCCCGTATTGGACTGTTCAGCCACCTGAGAACTCACTTTTAGAGTGGAAGCAAGTCTTCCTCGATTCCGAGGGACTGCCTATGATGATGATGATGATGATTTCCCAAAGAGCTCCCAACATTGTCGCCCCAAGTACATGTTGCACCTTCCCTGCACTGAAGCTGAACAGCCATCTTCCAACCTCCTCCTGACCCCAGTGACCTCCCTACAGTCCGACCCACCAACACTGGTTGTATCACAGTGTAATAAGAGGAATAATCTTCATATCACACTTTTTTTACAGGGGGTTTGGTTTCAGCCCAGGGCTCTTGGTGACTCTATAAGATATACTTGTCCTACTTGTAACGTTAGGCTTGGGAACAATCTGGAGGAAGGGAAGAGGACAGTGATTTGCAGTTCATTCCCAAGACAAAGCCTTCAAAGAAAGGTAAGATCACAAAAGGTTTTGTGCATCATGGAAGCTGTTTAGTGTGTGCAACCCTGCTCCGGGGATTCAGAAAGGGAGTTAGGGAATGAAAGATCAGAAGAAATGGAGGATCATTTTTGGCACTATGTCTCCAAACTCACCCTCACTAATGCCCTCTGCAACTGCACTACCGAAAGGAGCAGGGGGGGGGGGCGAGGACGGATAATGGGAAAGTGAGGTGGGAGGGGGAAAGTGGGGTCAGGGAAGGAGAGAGCTGAGGGGAAGAAGATGATAAGAATTGGGGTGGAGGATGTTTGGATTAGTGGTGGGGGAGAAAGGACAGTTTGTCAGACCCATTCTGATACTTTGTGAAGGGGGGTGGGCATTGGTCCAGGGACAATGTCCCTGCTCCGTGAGGGGGGTTCAAATGTGCTAATGTTGATTGCTCTTCCCATGGGGGTGGGGAACTTTACAGTGGGTCAACTGCTTAGTTGGGTGGTGGGAGGGTTACATGGACCAGGTTTGAAATTATTCTCAATGGGGTACAGATCTTTGCGGAAAGGGAGGCTGTGGCCAAGGCTGGGAACTGAAAGCTGATCTGTGAGGGGGGGGACATTGGCGGGGCGGGGGGGCGGAGGAGGCTGGTGTGCTGTATTGTCAGGGAAGCAGACTAAAACGTTGCTTGGTGTGGAAGGATCGGGGACTTGACATGATTCTCGTTGCGAGGGTACGTGGAACAGGTCATTGGGATAAAGTGGGAGTGGCTGAATTGTAGGTTACAAGGCTGGTGGGTGGGGCGAGGGAGAACTGGCTGACATACTGCTGAATGTGGGGGAGTAGACAGAGGCCAAAGTACTGCCCAGTGTGGGGAGCGAGCGGAAAGCTGCTCAGCGGGAGATGGGGCAGAAGTTAAGGTACATGAGAGGGAACATGCAGAGATAATAATGGGGGGAAAATGCTTTGGGGCGGGGTCACAGATTTTGGTAGTTGTAATGTATGCAGCGGTGAGCATGCTCACAGGTTTGAAGAGTGACTTAGCCAGTCACGTGATGTTCACAAGGCTCAATAAAACCCCAGCCAGTTGGGTTCGGGGGATCCACGATGAGGCAGGAGGTTGTGAGCCTGGTGGATGAACCGGTAATGTGTCGTGTGATTGTTAAACCTTTGTTAATAAGCCAACTAGTTCTTAGTAGCAACGTGTTGCTATGAATTCTTAAGCAAAGAACCCATGAAGCAAATACATTACAGTAGTGTACCCCCAGAAGATACAATGGGGCTGACTTTGATCGCCACCCCTGGACTATAATGTGCTAGAGTGGGACGCCTGCCCACTGATCTCAGTGGAACGATAATTGGACGAGTTCTACAACAGGTGGCTACCCTGCTCAGCGGATTATTGGCCAGGAGGTGACGGCAGAAATTGTCCCCAGTCTGTGGAGCGGGTGAACGGGCTCCATGTGCGTGTACTTGTGGACGATGCGTGGGGTGAGATTGGAAGGCCGGGCAGACGGCAGGAGAAGTGACCGGGTATGGCCTGCCTCACGCACGGCCAGGGACCAGCAGCTGCTAAAGGATTGACCAGTGACACGTGATTGAGCCGGCAAAGGATGGGAGAGGCCCTGGAGATCACAAATCGATCGGGCAGGCTGAGCTGCGGCATCTCTAAGAACGTACACAGAGTGGAGTGAGGTGGGATCAGGAGAGCTGTGAGGACCAGCAACAAAAAAACTTGCATTTATACAGCGTCTTTAGCATAGTAAAACGGCCCCAAACATTTAACCAAACAAACTTTGACACCCAGCCACATAAGGAGATGTTAAGACAGGTGAACAAAATCTTGGTCTAGGAGATGGTTTTAAGGGTCATCTTGAAGGAGGGAATTGGATAAATACTTGAAGGAGAAAATATTGTCGGGATATGGGGAACGAGCCGGGAGTGGGACTGACTGGATCGCTCTTCGAAAGCGCCAGCGCAGACTCGATAGGCCGAATGGCCTCCTTGGGTGCTGTACTGTTCAATGATTCTGTGAAAGAGCAGTAGAGAGGCGGAGAGGTTTAGGGAGGGAATCCCAGAGCTTAGCGCCTTGTTAAAAACTGCTAAAAGTTTCAAATTTGCTTAGAAATGTCAATATCCATCACCTTATTTTACCGACACCAACTGCTGATTAAGACAGTTGAAGACTTAGGCTGCTCCACACGCCACTCAGTGGCCAGACACCGCCACTGCACACGCTCTCGATGTACTGCGGGGCAGCTGTTGTTTTAGAAGCTAACGTTACGTGACTGTTAATATTGAAAAGCCCCATCACTGGCCTGACTGCCGGTGCATGTGCTCGAGAGTGCTCTGCCATTCAATAAGATCATGGCTGATCTTCAGCCTCAACTCCACTTCCCTGCCCGCTCCCCATAACCCTTCACTCCCTTATCGTTCAAAAATCTGTCTATCTCCACCTTGAATATATTCATTGACCCAGCCTCCACAGCTCTCTGGGGCAGAGAATTCCAAAGATTCACGACCCTCCGAGAGAAGAAATTCCTCCTCATTTCCGTCTTAAATAGGCGACCCTTTATTCTGAAACTATGCCCTTAGTTCTAGATTGCCCCACGAGGGATTACATTCTCTCAGCATTTACACTGTCAAGCCCCCTCAGAATGTTATATGTTTCATTAAGATCATCTCTCATTCTTCTAAACTCCAATGAGTACAGGCCCAACCTGCTCAAACTTTCCTCATAAGTCAACCCCTTCATCCCAGGAATCAACCCAGTGAACCTTCTCTGAATTGCCTCCAATGCAAGTATATCCTTCCTTAAATACGGAGACCAAAACTGTACCAGTACTCCAGGTGTGGTCTCACCAATACCCTGTACAGTTGTAGCAGGACTTCCCTACTTTTATACTCTATCCCCCTTGCAATAAAGGCCAACATTCCATTTGCCTTCCTGATTACTTGCTGTAACTGCATACTAACTTTTTGTGTTTGATGTACAAGGACCCCCAGGTCCCTCTGTACCACAGCATTTTGTAATCTCTTCCCATTTAAATAATACTCTGCTTTTCTATTCTTCCTACCAAAGTGGATAACCTCACATCGTCCCACATTATACCGGTCCAGCAACACCTCGATTTTATAATTCAAGAGAGAGGAGGAAGACGCGAGGGTAGAGCTTGATTGCTGAAGCCACTGGCAGTGCCAACCTCAAGGTGCATGCTTGCAGCGGGTGGCATTGACAGAAAACGGCACAGCTCTGCATCTGTGTGCCGTCTGATCTGGAGTCAGTGTGCCCAGTTGGCAGGGTCATTGCCAGAGAGGTGGAGCGCTGCCGGTAATTGTGGGTGAGAAGGTTCTGATCATTGGGCGCAGTCTGCCACTGATCCATTGTCGCAAAGTAGCAGGCTGTGCCAGAACACTTGGCTCAAGGTCTCCTGGCCAATTAAGTAAAAACAGAAAGAGCTTGAAAATAAGTCAGAAATAATCTCAAAATGCTGCTGCAAATCGTACAATCGGGTTCTTTCATTGTACTTCACACCATCGCCAGTGACCTGGCCAATGATTATCCTTCAATCAACATCACTAAAATAGATTATCTGGTCATTTATCACATTGCTGTTTGTGGGAGCTTGCTGTGCGCAAATTGGCTGCTGCGTTTCCTACATTACAACAGTGACTACATTCCCAAAAAAGTACTTCATTGGCTGTAAAGCGCTTTGGGACGATCGGTGGCTGTGAAAGGCGCTATATAAATGCAAGTCTTTCTTTTTATACCAGCTCTGGATACCCATTTTAGATATACGGGCGCTATATCGACAGAACATCAAGAAATTGGGTGAATGTCTACATATCACCATGAGGGGGCCAATGTGAAGCTGGCAAACAAGTCGTGCACCGGTGTAAAACCCAACAAGAACACTAGATGGCGGAAATAAGACACAACATCTTCGCCTGTTGATCAGTTATGTACAATCAGAAAATCCACCTGCTCACACACATGAATAGAATCGCACTTCACAACTTCTAAACAACCGAACATGCATAAATATTTATTTGGTGTAGAATCTGTCCCACAATGTAACGGATGTTGGTGTACTGCCATGGGATCCCCAGGGCATTCGATCCACTTGTTGAAGCACTTCTGTAATATATTGAGGGCGGGAAAGGATAATGGTTTGATTTCAGAAGGAATTTACCACATTTTTCTGATTCGGTGAAGCAGAAGGTGGTGGGAGAATCCCAGTTTATCCCATCATTTGAATCCTACCTCATGACCCACACAGAACAATTTAAGTTCCCTCTCGCACCAGGCTCATATACATCTACTCCCTGCCCACGGTCACAGGTACACAGGACAAGGGACAGCATGGTGGCATTAGAATGCTGTCATTCTATCTCTGGCTTCCCAAAGGACAGGATGGACATTTTTTCCTTTTAACTTAAGGGCTTTAAGGGAAATGTGTTTGGACCAGTTCCTAAGGACATTCTCAAAACTGGCCGTGCTTTGACAGTAAGTCATCAGCATCATAGGCAGTCCCTCGAAGTGAGGATGACTTGCTCCCACACTAAAAAGGGATGAGTTCACAGGTGTTTCAATGAAGGATCTACTATTCCAGATCCCGAACTACATCCTGAAGGGTGGAAGATGCCTGTGTGTGGATTTTTTTTAACGTGGGGTGACCGTTGCACACCAGCCACCACACGGGCTTGACAGAGCGAGGTCTTGGTCCAGTGGCAAGGGTTAACCAGGACGACTGGAGACCTGCTCTGCTGCACGGGTCTAGTGCGTGCACATATCGCAGTGTGGGCTGGGCCCGTGCTGCCCCTGGGCCCTCGCCTCTTCTGGGCCCCGAACTCTCGCCTCTCCTGAGCCCTGATCACACCGCTCTGAAATCTCTCGTCGTTCCTTCGCCCCGACCTCGCTGCTCCTGCTGTACTTGCACACGCTCCAATCACCAACCTGGACCTTGGTGATGTCGCTCTTCGCTGCCATCCCCCTCCTGTACCAGCTCGCGCTGTACCGTACCGTGGTACGCCGCCACACTGTCCGTGACCGCAGCTCGTCCCGACCCTGACCTGCCGCTGATAGTCTCTCGCAGGTTGGGGCCGCCACAGTAAGTACCACTCCACTGTCAGCCACGGAGACAGGCAAGAGTATATTCAAGACAGAGAGCAATAGATTTTGGATCCCAGAGGAATTAAGGAATATGGGGATCGGGCGGGAAAGTGGAGTTGAGGTCAAAGATCAGCCATGATCTTATTAAATGGCGGAGCAGGCTCGAGGGGCCGAATGGCTGACTCCTGCTCCTCATTCTTATGTTCTTATGAAAGCGGATTAGGAAATAACAAAAGCCATACTGGTGCCTAAGCAGCAGATTAAAGATCAGGTTGAAATGTGATCACCAGAATAGATAGGGGGTTCATTAAAAAGGTTTTAAACAAGATTCTAGGCAGGACTTTAAAGCATAAGGGCCCGGAATTTGTGGTGGGCGGTGATGGCCACATTGTCAGCGATCGCTCGGAAACTGACCGCAACTTCAGGATGTAGAACATGTGCATCCTGTCATGGAAGGAAAGACTTGCATTTATATAGCACCTTTCAGGACCACCGGACGTCTCAAAGCGCTTTACAGCCAATGAAGTACTTTTGGGGTGTAGTCACTGCTGTAATGTCCTAAAATCCTGAAGTTGCGGTCATTCAATGGCCGCTCCGACACTGGCTGTGCTGTGACCCCTCCCCGCACCCCCCCAGAGCCGGCAATCCATGTCATCAGGAAAAATCAGTGATACTGACGGAAACTTGAGATTTTCCGCGGCAATATTGCTGTTAAACACCCCATTAAATGTTAGACCTCGTTAGATTAGGTGTAACTGGGGTTTTAACAGCGTATTGACTGCTAAACAAAGGTTATGGTTCTGTAAACTGATTTTAATTTTGCAGACGCAAATTTATACATTTTAATAAAAATTACAATTTTTATGAAACTTTAAAAATATATATTTTTCAAATTTGTTCATCTTAATTTCAGGTTTACCGTTTTGAGAGCCCCAATCTTTGTTTTGCTGTCGAACATTTCTAAAAAGTTAGAATAGAAGGGGCTTACCCACTTCCGGGTTCGCTGCCGATGAGAATTCTGCAGTCCCCGGGAGTGTGTGAATATTTCCAGGGGGTCCCTGGGAGTGTGTGAATATTTAGAGGAGGGTCCCCGGATGTGTGTGAATATTTCCATGGGGGTCCCCGGGAGTGTGTGAATATTTAGAGGGGGTCCCTGGGAGTGTGTGAATATTTCCAGGGGGGTCCCCGGGAGTGTGTGAATATTTCCAGGGGGTCCCTGGGAGTGTGTGAATATTTAGAGGGGGTCCCCGGGAGTGTGTGAATATTTAGAGGGGGTCCCCAGGAGTGTGTGAATATTTAGAGGGGGTCCCCGGGAGTGTGTGAATATTTAGAGGGGGTCCCTGGGAGTGTGTGAATATTCCCAGGGTGTCCCCGGGAGTGTGTGAATATTTCCAGGGGGTCCCCGGGTGTGTGTGAATATTTCCAGGGGGGTCCCCGGGAGTGTGTGAATATTTAGAGGGGGTCCCCGGGAGTGTGTGAATATTTCCAGGTGGACCCAGGGAGTGTGTGAATATTTCCAGGGGGTCCCCGGGAGTGTGTGAATATTTCCAGGGGGTCCCCGGGAGTGTGTGAATATTTAGAGGGGGTCCCCGGGAGTGTGTGAATATTTAGAGGGGGTCCCCGGGAGTGTGTGAATATTTAGAGGGGGTCCCCGGGAGTGTATGAATATTTAGAGGAGGTCCCCGGGAGTGTGTGAATATTTAGAGGGGGTCCCTGGGAGTGTGTGAATATTTCCAGGGGGTCCCCGGGAGTGTGTGAATATTTAGAGGAGGTCCCCGGGAGTGTGTGAATATTTAGAGGAGGTCCCCGGGAGTGTGTGAATATTTAGAGGGGGTCCCTGGGAGTGTGTGAATATTTCCAGGGGGGTCCCCGGGAGTGTGTGAATATTTCCAGGGGTTCACTGGGAGTGTGTGAATATTTAGAGGGAGTCCCCGGGAGTGTGTGAATATTTAGAGGGGGTCCCCAGGAGTGTGTGAATATTTAGAAGGGGTCCCCGGGAGTGTGTGAATATTTAGAGGGGGTCCCCGGGAGTGTGTGAATATTTAGAGGGGGTCCCCGGGAGTGTGTGAATATTTCCAGGGGGTCCCAGGGAGTGTGTGAATATTTCCAGGGGGTCCCAGGGAGTGTGTGAATATTTAGAGGAGGTCCCCGGGAGTGTGTGAATATTTAGAGGAGGTCCCCGGGAGTGTGTGAATATTTAGAGGGGGTCCCAGGCAGTGTGTGAATATTTAGAGGGGGTCCCCGGGAGTGTGTGAATATTTAGAGGAGGTCCCCGGGAGTGTGTGAATATTTAGAGGAGGTCCCCGGGAGTGTGTGAATATTTAGAGGGGGTCCCTGGGAGTGTGTCAATATTTCCAGGGGGGTCCCCGGGAGTATGTGAATATTTCCAGGGGGTCACTGGGAGTGTGTGAATATTTAGAGGGAGTCCCCGGGAGTGTGTGAATATTTAGTGGGGGTCCCCAGGAGTGTGTGAATATTTAGAGGGGGTCCCCGGGAGTGTGTGAATATTTAGAGGGGGTCCCTGGGAGTGTGTGAATATTTCCAGGGGGTCCCCGGGAGTGTGTGAATATTTCCAGGGGGTCCCCGGGTGTGTGTGAATATTTCCAGGGGGGTCCCCGGGAGTGTGTGAATATTTATAGGTGGTCCCCGGGAGTGTGTGAATATTTCCAGGGGGAACCCGGGAGTGTGTGAATAGTTCCAGGGGGTCCCCGGGAGTGTGTGAATATTTAGAGGGGGTCCCCGGGAGTGTGTGAATATTTCCAGGTGGACCCAGGGAGTGTGTGAATATTTCCAGGGGGTCCCCGGGAGTGTGTGAATATTTCCAGGGGGTCCCCGGGAGTGTGTGAATATTTAGAGGGGGTCCCCGGGAGTGTGTGAATATTTAGAGGGGGTCCCCGGGAGTGTGTGAATATTTAGAGGGGGTCCCCGGGAGTGTGTGAATATTTAGAGGGGGTCCCCGGGAGTGTGTGAATATTTAGAGGAGGTCCCCGGGAGTGTGTGAATATTTCCAGGGGGTCCCAGGGAGTGTTCGAATATTTAGAGGGGATCCCCGGGAGTGTGTGAATATTTAGAGGAGGTCCCCGGGAGTATGTGAATATTTAGAGGAGGTCCCCGGGAGTGTGTGAATATTTAGAGGGGGTCCCCGGGAGTGTGTGAATATTTCCAGGAGGTCCCCGGGAGTGTGTGAATATTTCCAGGGGCTCCCCGGGAGTGTGTGAATATTTCCAGGAGGTCCCCGGGAGTGTGTGAATATTTAGAGGGGGTCCCCGGGAGTGTGTGAATATTTCCAGGAGGTCCCCGGGAGTGTGTGAATATTTCCAGGGGGTCCCCGGGAGTGTGTGAATATTTCCAGGAGGTCCCCGGGAGTGTGTGAATATTTAGAGGGAGTCCCCGGGAGTGTGTGAATATTTAGAGGGGGTCCCCAGGAGTGTGTGAATATTTAGAGGGGGTCCCCGGGAGTGTGTGAATATTTAGAGGGGGTCCCCGGGAGTGTGTGAATATTTAGAGGGGGTCCCCAGGAGTGTGTGAATATTTCCAGGGGGTCCCAGGGAGTGTGTGAATATTTCCAGGGGGTCCCAGGGAGTGTGTGAATATTTAGAGGAGGTCCCCGGGAGTGTGTGAATATTTAGAGGAGGTCCCCGGGAGTGTGTGAATATTTAGAGGGGGTCCCAGGCAGTGTGTGAATATTTAGAGGGGATCCCCGGGAGTGTGTGAATATTTAGAGGAGGTCCCCGGGAGTGTGTGAATATTTAGAGGAGGTCCCCGGGAGTGTGTGAATATTTAGAGGGGGTCCCTGGGAGTGTGTGAATATTTCCAGGGGGGTCCCCGGGAGTGTGTGAATATTTCCAGGGGGTCACTGGGAGTGTGTGAATATTTAGAGGGAGTCCCCGGGAGTGTGTGAATATTTCCAAGGGGGTCCCCGGGAGTGTGTGAATATTTATAGGTGGTCCCCGGGAGTGTGTGAATATTTCCAGGGGGAACCCGGGAGTGTGTGAATAGTTCCAAGGGGTCCCCGGGAGTGTGTGAATATTTCCAGGTGGACCCAGGGAGTGTGTGAATATTTCCAGGGGGTCCCCGGGAGTGTGTGAATATTTCCAGGTGGACCCAGGGAGTGTGTGAATATTTCCAGGGGGTCCCCGGGAGTGTGTGAATATTTCCAGGGGGTCCCCGGGAGTGTGTGAATATTTAGAGGGGGTCCCTGGGAGTGTGTGAATATTTAGAGGAGGTCCCCGGGAGTGTGTGAATATTTAGAGGGGGTCCCTGGGTGTGTGTGAATATTTAGAGGGGGTCCCCGGGAGTGTGTGAATATTTAGAGGGGGTCCCCGGGAGTGTTTGAATATTTAGAGGGGGTCCCCGGGAGTGTGTGAATATTTAGAGGGGGTCCCCGGGAGTGTGTGAATATTTCCAGGGGGTCCCCGGGAGTTTGTGAATATTTCCAGGGGGTCCCCGGGAGTGTGTGAATATTTAGAGGGGGTCCCCGGGAGTGTTTGAATATTTAGAGGGGGTCCCCGGGAGTGTGTGAATATTTAGAGGGGGTCCCCGGGAGTGTGTGAATATTTCCAGGGGGTCCCTGGGAGTGTGTGAATATTTAGAGGGGGTCCCCGGGAGTGTGTGAATATTTCCAGGGGGTCCCCGGGAGTGTGTGAATATTTAGAGGAGGTCCCCGGGAGTGTGTGAATATTTCCAGGGTGTCCCCGGGAGTGTGTGAATATTTGCAGGGTGTCCCCGGGAGTGTGTGAATATTTGCAGGGGGATGTACTATTTTCAGAGTAAAGTGTGAAGCCTCTGTGCTTGGAGCTGAGCAGTATGTGAAGACAAGCATGCAGCCAGCAGATGGCAATGGTCCTGTACAGGAGAGGGGAGGTGTGGGCAGGGAGGTTGATGCTGGTTGGCCGGTCAGATGCTGATATAAGGGCAGTCAGATCCCAGAGGGGGCAGCAAAGCCGGGAGCCAGCATGGCACCGTCCTCACGGAGGAAGCAGGCGTGGGTCAGCAGGGAGGGAAGGGGCTGGAGCCCTCAGGAGGTGCCCGAGGGCTGGGGGCAGAGCCCAGCCAGAGGGCGGAGGGCCACCTGGGCAGCCCCTGGAGCTGGGCAGCAGAAGGTCCACTTGCCCAGCAAGGTCCACGCCCCGCTGCCCCTCCTGTTCCCCAAACCCCGGGCGGGAGCCCCTGCCCAGGGCGGCCGGAGACATTCCTTCCCGTGCCGCGGCACCCACGACCCTGCGGCGCCCCGCCGGCCGGGCAAGGAGAACCTGCCGCCGCTACTGCTGCGCCCGCCCGAGAAAGGGCGTAAGACCGGCGCCCCGGGCAAAGTGCGGCGCGGCGGCGGCCAGAGCCAGGAGGGAGCGGCGGAGTGCCGAGTCCCGGGGCCGGACAGACCTCCCCACCCCTCCCGGGACAGGCTGCCGGCGGGCCGGGCGGGCACGGTGCGGAGCGAGGTACCGAGCCAGGACTCGGGCTCCGGGAGCAGCGCCGGGGAAGAGGAGGAGGAGACCACCGGCCGCATCATCCAGTGGCTGATCGGAGTCAATGAGTGTTTGTACCGGGAGCCCGGCCTCGGACACTGCACCTCGCCGGCCCCGCGGGACCAGGGCACCGCCATAAAGATTGTACATGAGGGGGACTGAAGGACCTTCCCTGACCCAACCTGGGACCTTCCCAAACTCAACCTAGGATTGCCCAAACTTAACCAGAGGGATCTACCAAACTCAACTTGGAACCTTCCCAGACCCAACCTGGGACCTTCCCAAACTCAACCTGGGATCGCCCAAACTCAATCTCTGGGACCTTCCCAAACTTAACCAGAGGGATCTACCAAACTCAACTTGGGACCTTCCCAAACTTAACCGAGGGATCTACCAAACTCAACCTGAGACCTTCCCAGACCCAACCTGGGACCTTCCCAGACCCAACCTGGGATCGCCCAAACTCAACCAGAGGGATCTACCAAACTCAACCTGGGACCTTCCCAAACTCAACCAGAGGGATCTACCAAACTCCAACCTGGGATCGCCCAGACTCAACCTCCGGGATCTCCTACCTTCCTTTCCAATGGACCATGAAGCTGGACGTGGTACAAGGTGTTGGGACAAGACTTTAACATGATTGATTTATCTGTCTAATGTTCGAAAGTTTTACGGATTGATTTTTCTGTCTAATGTTCTAAAGTTTTACAGACTGCTATTTTCCCTCAATGTTTTTATCCTTTAAAGATGCATGTGGGAAGCCTGCCTTGCCCAGGAATGTTGCATGTTAACCGAGTGTCTGTGTGTGTGTCTGTGTGTGTCTCTGTGTGTCTGTGTGTGTGTGTCTGTGTTTGTGTGTGTGTGCATGTGTCTCTGTGTGTGTGTGTGTGCGTGTGTCTCTGTGTCTGTGTGCGTGTGTGTGTGTGTGTCTGTGTGTGGGTCTGTGTCTGTGTGTGTGTCTGTGTGTGTGTGTGTCTATATGTGTGTGTCTGTGCATGTGTGTCTGTGTGTGTGTGTGTGTGTCTCTCTCTGTCTGTGTGTGTGTGTGTGTGTGTGTGTCTCTGTGTGTGTGTGTGTGCCTCACTGTCTGTGTGTGTGTCTCTGTGTGTGTGTGTGTGTCTCTCTCTCTCTCTGTATGTGCCTCGCTGTCTGTGTGTGTGTGTGTGTGTCTCTGTATGTGTGTGTCTGTCTGTGTCTCTGTGTCTGCGTGTGTGTGTGTGTGAAGTTTTGTGGTGAGCTTGCTTGGGTCCGATGGTTCCGCGGGTTGAACACACTGTAGAATGTGGTGAGATGGGCTGGGAATTCTCGGGTTGGAGCTCTACCCTGTGTTGAGTTGGTTAAGCACCGCACCAGTAATCAGAAAGATGTTCTGACTGGTCTTGGTGCTCCCAGATTATGAAGGGAGGAATCGACAAAGACCCCGCTCCTGATTGCATTCCAAGGCTGTTGTTGGAAACCCCACACTGGTGGGTACCAAGTGACTGCCCAGAGTCAGACTTGGGGGCGAGGGTCACATTGCCTGCTGACATTGACTGTCTGGGCTCACACAGGGAGAAAGGTCACCAAGTAAAGTAGCAGAGAGTGGCCAGTGTCCATGGAATTGTGGTGCCACACATAACAAATTGCATTTATCTAGCGCCTCTAACGTAGTAAAACGTTGCAAGGCGCTTTGTAGGAGCGTTATCAGACAGAATTTGACACCGAGCCACAGGAGGAGATATTGGGGCAGGTGAGCAGGTTTGTCAAAGCACAGCACCAGCTTCAGGAGGAGAGAAAGACTGGAAGTGGAGCGAGCCATTATTATGTTTGTAGTTTTTTTTGCTTAACTGCAGATGTGAAACAAAAGAACTATCTGCCAGCATGTTTCTGAAAACATTCCCATCTCCAGGTCTGTTACCTGGACTGGGCCGCTTCCCTTTACCAGCACAAACCAGCGTCCACCCTGGACTATTGGTCCAGCCGATTCCAGCATTGTCTATGGTCTGTTCATGTTAAACAGGGATGGAACTGGCATTTCCCCAGATCGACCCACACCATTAAAGTCATCATCATCACAGGCAGTCCCTCGGAATCGAGGAAGACTTGCTTCCACTCTAAAAGTGAGTTCTCAGGTGACTGTACAGTCCAATATGGGAATTACAGTCTCTGTCACAGGTGGGACAGACAGTGGTTGAGGGAAGGGGTGGGTGGGACTGGTTTGCCGCACGCTCCTTCCGCTGCCTGCGCTTGGTTTCTGCAAGCTCTCGGCGACGAGATTCGAGGTGCTCAGCGCCCTCCCATTAAAGCGCCCTACCATTAAAGTGTAGTAACAGCGAAGACAGTGAATGTTACGGGTAGATGTGCTGCTGAAAATGAATGTAAGAGCAGCTGGTTGGCTGTATTGCTTTGCACTATTACAATTATTTAACGAGATGTATGGTGGTATGGAACTCCAGTGGATACGAATTCTGATTTGTTTTGTCACATTTAATCCTGTAATATTTCAGTCCAGGCAAAGTTAATGCAAACCATTATTTATTCATGTTTTCAAAAAAGATGTGTTTGTGTATGATAACGTTCATTGTAACATGTCACATCAGAGCAATTTATTGCTAATCTGTTACAGATTACAGAGCAATAAACTGGCTGTTTGTACTTTGACTCATCCATTGAGATACTGTCACATCAGATGCACAGAACATCCTGTCCCGCAGTCTCTGCTCTGGGGGGGGGGGGGGGGGAAATAATGAAATGGAATCATCACCAATCCCAACATTTGTGCTGCAATTTCAAGAAGTGATTCAAATGAGGCTCCCTGGATAACGATTAGGGAGAGACTCCACTTCACTTTCTGGGCTGCCAATCTCCGTCAGTGCTAGTGAGGTGTCAGCGAGCCTGGACTTTAAAACATTTATTCAGGCCGGCATTTATTGCCCATCCCTAATTGCCCTTGGGAAGGTGGTGGTGAGCCGCTGCAGTCCGTGTGGTGAAGGTGCTCCCACAGTGCTGTTAGGGCTGGTGGGGACGGAGAGACAGCTTGCTGCCTGTAGTAATACCCTCCCTCCTGTATGGCTCAGAGACATGGACCATGTACAGTAGACACCTCAAGTCGCTGAAGATATATCACCAACGATGTCTCCGCAAGAACCTACAAATCCCCTGGGAGGACAGATGCACCAACATCAGCGTCCTCGTCCAGGCCAACATCCCCAGCATTGAAGCACTGACCACACTCGATCAGCTTCGCTGGGCAGGCCACATAGTTCGCATGCCAGACACGAGACTCGCAAAGCAAGTGTTCTATGCAGAGCTCCTTCACGGTAAGCGAGCCAAAGGTGGGCAGCGGAAATGTTACGAGGACACCCTCAAAGCCTCCCTGATAAAGTGCAACATCCCCACTGACACCTGGGAGTCCCTGGCCAAAGACCACCCTAGGTGGAGAAAGTGCATCTGGGAGGGCACTGAGCACCTCGAGTCTCATCGCCAAGAGCATGCAGAAACCAAGCGCAGGCAGCGGAAGGAGCGTGCGGCAAACCAGTCCCACCCTCCCCTTCCCCCAACGAATGTCTGTCCCACCTGTGACAGTCTGTGGCTCTCGTATTGGACTGTTCAGCCACCAAAGAACTCCAGGAGTGGAAGCAAGTCTTCCTCGATTCTGAGGGACTGCCTATGATGGCTGGTATCCTTACAGCCGGCAGCTTTATGTGTATTGTGATCGGGTGAGGTCAGGCTCAGGCCCAGCAATCCCTCGTCCGCCCCTCCCAGCCCCCCCAAACCTCAATGCTGCCTCACTGAGGTACTGGAGAGTTACTGGTTCCCATGAAACTTCTGCACAGTTGAGTTAGTGCCTCAGGGCTGGAGGGAGGGGGGGAAATTGTAACCAGGGAGGGGAAATGTCAAAATGAATCCCATTTTAAGGATCTTTATATTCCTTCAATGTTTTATTCTCTCCATGGAATAATATACATTTAATCTGCAAAAGGATTATTGCATAAAACTGGCCTGAAATGGTGATATTAAAGACAGTCGCTTGTACATAACGTTTGTACATATCCTTTGTACTCCCTACCTATTGAAATGGAATGTACAGATGATGTAATCTATTCCTGGTGAAACAACTCTTGCAGTAGTTGCTGCAGATTACACTTGTTTTTCTGTAAAGCACCACATTTCATTTTGCATAAATAAGAATATTATTCCCAATAACTAATCTCTCTCTGGAATCTCTCATTCCTGTGGCACTGGATATTACAGTATTATATTTAATCTGAAGATCATAGTTCATGAGTCAATTTAAATGGTTCATCCGTAACTGCAGAATTATTCTGAAGAATATTAACAAATGTATCACCGGACTTTGTTCCAGGGAATGTGTAACAGTTCACTCAACTAATGGACAGTCAGACCTGCTACATGGGGATGATAATTTAATGGAATAATTGGAGAATTTAAATGACAGCAAAATGTGTTTTTGACAGTGAAGAAGCACATGAAAAGCCTATCCTCAAAGTTAACACAAACCATGTACACTCTGGCTCACTGACACCAAAGAGCTGCTAATGAACATTGCACTATAGTAAATCAGGCACCAATGATTCATAAATTACTGGGGCAACAGCAACCACTGAATGAATACATACATTCGGCATTGGCAATCTACAAATTAATAAATTACAGTATAACAACATAAGAAATAGGAGCAGAGTCAGCCATCTGGCCCCTCGAGCCTGCTCCGCCATTCAATAAGATCCTGGCTGATCCGATCATGGACTCAGCTCCCCTTCCCTCTCTCCAATGGGCAGTAGTTTATTAATAAATTAAAATAAAGAAAGACTTGCATTTATATAGCACCTTCCAGGACCTCAGGATGCCCCAAAGCACTTTACAGGCAATGAAGTGCTTTTGGAGTGAAGTCACTTTGTAATGTAGGAAACACAGAAGTCAATTATACACAGCAAGTTCCCACAAACAGCACTGTGATAATGACCAAGATAATCTGTTTTAGTGATGTTGATTGAGGGATAAATATTGGCCCCAGGACACCGGGGATAACTCCATGGGATTACTGCCATGGGATTTTTTACAGCCACCTGAGAGAGCAGCCGGGGCCTCGGCTAACATCTCATCTGAAAGACAGCACCTCTGACAGTGCGGCGCTCCCTCAGTACTGCCCCTCCGACAGTGCGACGCTCCCTCAGTACTGCCCCTCCGACAATGCGGCGCTCCCTCAGTACTGCCCCTCCGACAGTGCGGCGCTCCCTCAGTACTGCCCCTCCGACAGTGCGGCGCTCCCTCAGTACTGCCCCTCCGACAGTGTGGCGCTCCCTCAGTACTGCCCCTCCGACAGTGCGGCACTCCCTCAGTACTGCCCCTTCGACAGTGCGGCGCTCCCTCAGTACTGCCCCTCCGACAATGCGGCGCTCCCTCAGTACTGCCCCTCCGACAGTGCGGCGCTCCCTCAGTAC
This sequence comes from Pristiophorus japonicus, assembly GCF_044704955.1. Taxonomy (NCBI): domain Eukaryota; kingdom Metazoa; phylum Chordata; class Chondrichthyes; family Pristiophoridae; genus Pristiophorus; species Pristiophorus japonicus. The sequence goes on from NC_091994.1 coordinate 113,772,474, forward strand.
TGCCCCTCCGACAGTGCGGCGCTCCCTCAGTACTGCCCCTCCGACAGTGCGCGCTCCCTCAGTACTGCCCCTCCGACAGTGCAGCACTCCCTCAGTACTGCCCCTCCGACAGTGCGGCGCTTCCTCAATACTGTCCCTCCGACAGTGCGGCGCTCCCTCAGTACTGCGCCTCCGACAGTGCGGCACTCCCTCAGTACTGCCCCTCCGACAGTGCGCGCTCCCTCAGTACTGCCCCTCCGACAGTGCGGCGCTCCCTCAGTACTGCACTGGAGTGTCAGCCTAGATTTTTTGTGCTACAACCTCCTGACTCAGGTCAAGGGTGCTACCCACTGAGCCATGGCTGACACTATGGGCAACTGGTCATAAATGAAGCAGTGAGTAGTACTGAATCAATAAATTCCAAGACTACAGCGACATGAGCAAATAAATTAATGGAGCAGCAAATTAATGAATTGATGATGAAACAAATTCCAGTGAATTAATAAATTCATAGACCAGTAGGCACACCAGTAATTCAGGAAATTAATGGGACAGTGGACACTGATGAATGAATGCATCAATGGTGGGATGACGGGGATGGTGGGGTGTACCAGCAAATTCATGTATAGGGTTACATAACATAGGAATACATAAGATCTGGAATGCGCTGCCTGAAAGGGTGATGGAGGCAGACTCAATCTTATCTTTCAATAGGGAGTTGGATAAGTATCTGAGGGAAATAGATTTGCGGGGCTAGGTGGAGGAGTGGGACTGGCAGAGAGCCAGCACGGGCTCGATGGGCCGAATGACCTCCTTCCGTACTGTAACCATTCGATGAGTCTCTGATGAGATATACAGCACAGAAACAGGCCATTCGTCCCAACCAGGCATTTATGCTCCACTCGAGCCTCCTCCCGTCTTTCCTCATCTAAATCTATCACCATAACCCTCTATTCCCTCCTTCCTCATATGTTCATCTAACCTCCCCTTAAATGCATCGATGCATTCGCTTCAACCCCTCCCTGTGGCAGCGAGTTCCACATTCTCACCACTCTCTGGGTAAAGAGGTTTCTCCTGAATTCCCCATTGGATTTCTTGGTGACTATCTTATATCGATGGCCTCTAGTTATGCTCTTCCCCACAAGTGGAAACATTCTCTCTGTATCCACTCTATCAAAACCTTTCATCATTTTAAAGACTTCGATTAGGTCACCCCTCAGCCTTCTCTTTTCAAGAGAAAAGAGACCCAGCCTGTTCATCCTTTCCTGATATGTATACCCTCATAAAATGGTGGAGTTTGGGCCACCAGGCAATTACTAAATCAGCACAGCAACAGACTGCAGTGGGTTAATGCCACTGTTTTAAACTTTTGACGTCACTCCCTCCTGTCTCCATGGCTGCTAACGGACTTTTGCCCATTCCATGGGCTGTTCAGCTTTCAGAGTGCTGTGAACACTAATAAAGGCTCATCCTGTGCCTGGGTGATCCTGGGGTAAGGCGACATTTTCATCAGCAAATTGTAGTGTCCTTTAATTACTCTATTAATTTAAATGGGCAGAAAATAATGTCTTGGCCAGAATTTCCTGCAAGCACTTTCACACTGAGGCACCCAGTCATGTAATTATCGCTGTAAAGATCATGGGAAGGAATGAGCCCATGGAGAAAGGGTAAAAGTGGGGGTGTGGGGGGTTTGAATGGGGGATAATAGAGAGGTCTTGGCTGATGATATTGGTGGGCTTTGCTTTTAATTAATTCACAGGATGCGGGCATCGCTGGCAAGGCCAGCATTTATTGCCCGTCCTAATTGCCCTCGAGTATCTCGCTGGGCCATTTCAGGGCAGTTAAGAGTCAACCACATTGCTGTGGGTCTGGAGTCACATATAGGCCAGACCGGGTAAGGGCGGCAGATTTCCTTCCCTAAAGGGCATTAGTGAACCAGATGGGTTTTTACGACAATTCAGTAGTTTCAGGGTCACCATCACTGAGACTAGCTTTTTATTCCAAATTTATTTAATTGGTGGGATTTGAACTCACGTCTCTCAGAATTATAAATCCAAGCTTCTGGATTATTAGTCCAGTAACATTACCACTATGCTACCGTTCCCGTGTGTTGTGGGCTGCCGTGAGCCCCAAAGCCTAAGATCAGCCTCTCAGTACCAGGGGAAACAGGCCATGCAGGTGGGCTTGTGGGCAAGGCCTGGACTCACTCACAGAGAATGGGGCAGGGAGGGGATCTCACACACCGCCAGCGTCTTCCCAGGTGCCCAGTTTTTTGGGATGAAAAACCCGAAAGTTCTGTTTTAAACAACCATCTCGGCCTTTTGGCTAAGATCAAGTGGAGTACCTGTTGATTGGGCATTCATATGCAAATCGACTGACTGCAGAAACTCGTTTTTCCAGTTTTGCTGGCTCTGGCCTTTGGCTTGAGCCAGGCGCCAATTGGAGAGAGGAGACAAAATCTGCATGTCGACTGACGATTCGACGGGCCTTTGGGCCTGTCAAGGGGCGGGCTGGAGGTCCGCCCGTGCCCCGGACTGGGGCAACAAGAGAATGAAGGCTTCGGCCAAAACTCACAGCGAAAGGAGGAATCTGCAACCCGGATGGCGGCCAACCGAGCGGTGAACCAGGGAGTCCGAAACACCATCCGAGTGGCGGTAAAGAAAGTGGAAGGACAGACAATGATCAACCGGGAACTTTTCGTGAAGAAAATCCTGCTGCGAACATGTGGCATGAAAGTCGCCGACGTCTTGGCCTTGCAGGACCTCCCGAAGAGAGGTTACTTCGATGTGACCTTCAGAACCGTCGCCCTCTGCCTGAAGTTCCTGAATGGACTGAAGGAGGCGAGTGAACCGCTGCGCTCAGTGCTGACTTGGGAGCCACTGTTCACCCTCCCGTCGCAGAGAAGACGCACTATCACAGTGCAAATGTACAAACCCCACATCCCCGTCATCGATGTGCTGACTTTCCTCAACAGGTTTGTCGATGGGGCAGGAAGCAGCAGTGACTTGAAAGACGGGCACGGAATATGGACCAGCAAGCGCCAGATCCAGGTCACCTTGAAGGTGGACGCCAGCGGAACCATCCTGCACCCACCCTCCAGCTTTTCCATCAGAGGAAGCCGGGCTACATGGTGTACGCTGGCCAACCCAACGTGTGCCGCACCTGCGGGAAGGCAGGCCATGTGGCGGCAAGCTGCAAGACTGTCATCTGCCGAAACTGCAAGAACGAGGGCCACCAGACAAAAGACTGCAAGGAGACCAAGTGCTGCAACCTCTGTGGTCTGGCTGGGCACCTTTACAAAAACTGCCCCAAACGCAATCGCAGCTATGCGCAGGCAGCAAAGAACTTTGCACCAGAGGAGGAGGAAGCTGACGGACACAACCCTCCAGAGGAGAGCCACACCCTCCCCCCGACCATGAACTCGGGACAAGACGGCGAGGAAGAGAACACTGCTACCGCGAGCTGCGAGCCACCAGCAGCCAGCAGCGAACCTTGCCCCCAGAGCACCGAACCCGGAGACGAGCTGACATCAGACGAGGAAGCGGAATGGCAGACAGTAGGGAAAAGGCGCAAGGCCAAGAGGTGACCACCAAGCTCGGCAGAAACCAGCGACGGCAGCTTGTCTGATGAGGAAAAGCGCCACCACCTGAAGAAGAGGCAATGCGCCATCCCACGGCCACGGAAAACCGGGAGCAGGGAAGCGACCAACACAGCCCTGCCCCAGGAACCTGAGAGCAACGAAGGGCCCAGCGAAGGAGCAACCAACGCAGACCAGCCCCGGGATAACGGGAGCAGCGAAGTGCCCAGCACACCCCACCTCCGGAACACCGGGAGCGACGCAGCGATCGACGCACACCAGCTCGACACCGCCGCGACTGAGGGAAAGAGGGAACAACCAACACCAGGCGAGGACTGTGCAGAGAACATTGAGGACTTAATCACAGAACTGCAGCAGTCCCCTGGTCAAAACATCCCCACAGCAGAGGACGACGATGACCACGCCACCCCAGGTGCAGTAAATGTAAATATTGATGTTGATAGTAATAACTTACACATGCTGGAAATCGCCATTGTGAAATATGGGGGACTTGAAAACGATTTGCCTGAAATTGAAAACGATGCATCTGAACTGCAATGTCTGGAAATGTAAAAAATAGCTTTAAAATGGATTTAAAAATTGCTAGTATTAACGTGCGTAGCGTAAAATCTACTACGCGATGTGTTTCCACCTTGGGGAACCTCGCCAAGGTCAAAGCGGACCTGCTGTTCTTGCAGGAGTGCGGGCTGCCGCACTTCAGCAGTTACCGGCAGTGGTCACGATGGTGGACCCATGGACCATCCATATGGTCAGGAGGCAACGACAGCCGGTCTTCCGGCCTGGGCATTCTGCTGCGGGGAGACCACTTCACCATCACCGAAGTTAAGGAGGTGGTGGGCGGCCGCCTCCTCGTAGCAGACGTAATGTACAAAAACTCCCCTCTCAGGTTAATTAATGTTTACGCCCCAGCTCTCAAGAACGAGAGGCTGGCCCTCTTCCAGCAGCTCCCACTGCTGCTGGCAACGTCCAGACCGGTCATTCTGGGCGGTGACTTCAACTGCATCATCGATGCGGCTGGACGATCCAGCAGAGCCAACAGCAAACTGGGCACCACGTCCAGACTCCTGATGGACGCGGTAAAAGACGCCAAGCTGTGCGACGTATTCAGCAACCCTGCAGACGGAGCACCGCTCAGATACACCTGGTCGAGACCAGACGGGTCCGTCCGTTCCAGAATAGACTTCCTGTTTGTGTCCCACACGCTCAAGGTCAGATCCACTGACGTCACGCCGGTGTTCTTCTCTGACCACTGCCTCCTACTGGCCGACTGTCGCCCACAGGAAAACCAGAAAGTTGGCAGAGGGATATGGAAGCTGAACGTGAAACTGTTGACTCCGGAAACCGTTGAGGAACTCAAGAGGGATTACAAAGGTTGGAGAACCGTAAAGCCCCTCTGCGATTCCCCGATGCACTGGTGGGAAACAATCAAGACAAACATCAAGAGGTTCTTCATCCTCAAAGGTGTTCAGGAGGCGAGAGGGAGACAGAGGGAATTGTCCCAACTCCAGACGAATATGCAAAACCTGCTCCTGCTGCAGTCGATGGGGGTCGATGTCGCGGAGGAACTCGAAGAGGTGAAGGGCCAGCAAGCCTCGCTCTTTGCCTCAGAGTCCTCCAAGATCATCTTCCGCTCCAGAGTCTGCTCCGTCGGGCAGGATGAGACGTGTTCGCGCTTCTTCTTCCAAAAGGTACACAGGGGGAGCTCTGTGATCACCAGCCTAAAGGAAGAAGACGGTTCTGTGACGTCTTCACAGCCTGACATGCAGAGGATCAGCAAATCCTTCTATGCCGGGCTGTACGACGTCAAACCCACAGACTGCGCGGCCTCCCAGTCTTTCCTGTCGTCTATTTCGGAGGTCTTAGACGACGGCAAGCGAGAGAGTCTGGACCACCCGCTAACTCTGGACGAGCTGACAAAGGCCGTCCGGTCCTTCGAGACGAATAAAACTCCTGGAAGCGACGGCTTACCGGTTGAGTTGTATTGGGCTCTGTGGGACTGGATGGGCCCAGACCTGCTGGAAGTGTACGGAGGTATGCTTCTGGCCGGCAGCATGTCAGAATCGATCAGGAAAGGCATCATCACCCTCATCTACAAGCAGAAGGGAGATAGGGAGGAAATCAAAAACTGGCGGCCCATTTCGCTGCTCAATGTGGACTACAAGATCCTGTCAAAGGTCATCGCCAACAGGGTCAAGTCTGCCCTTGAGCTGGTGATTCACCCGGACCAGACCTGCGCTGTCCCCGGCAGGAAGATCTCCGATAGCCTCGCGCTACTCAGGGATATGATCGCCTACGTGCGGGACAGGGGGGTGGACACCTGTTTAATCAGCTTAGACCAGGAGAAGGCCTTTGACAGGATATTGCACACATACCTGATGGACGTGCTCTGCACAATGGGGTTTGGGGAGGGTATCCGCAATTGGGTCAAACTGCTCTACACAGACATCAGTCGTGCAGTTCTAATCAACGGGTGGGAAACTCAAAGCTTTCCGATCAGATCTGGTGTCAGGCAAGGCTGTCCTCTCTCCTCTGTCTTGTTTGTGTGTTGTATCGAGCCCTTTGCCGAGTCTATCAGGAAGGATGCGGGCATTAGAGGGTTGACGATCCCAGGCAGCGGAGGTGCTCAGGTCAAGACCTCCCTGTACATGGACGACGTGGTCATCTTTTGCTCGGACCCGCAGACGGTCCCAGTTTGAACTGGCCTCGGGAGCAAAGGTCAATCGCAGCAAGAGCGAGGCCATGCTCTTTGGTCACTGGACCGACCGAGCCTCCATTCCCTTCACCGTCAAGCCAGATTTCCTGAAGGTGCTGGGAATATGGTTCGGAGCGGACGGGGCGTGCGCCAAAAACTGGGACGAGCGCATTGCCAAGGTCAGACAGAAACTGGCATTTTGGGAGCAGCGCTCCCTTTCCATCACAGGCAAGAACCTGGTCATCAGGAGTGAGGTGCTCTCGGGGTTGCTGCACGTGGCACAGGTCTGGCCCATCCCTCGCTCCTGTGCCGCGGCAGTCACCCGGGCCGTCTTCCACTTTGTCTGGAGGTCCAAAATGGACCGTGTCCGCAGAGACACGATGTACAAATCTCTGGACAGTGGAAGAAAGGACGTTCCGAACGTGGCCCTCATCCTGATGGCCACCTTTGTGTGCGGCTGCATCAAGCTGTGCACAGACCCCCGGTACGCAAACACTAAGTGTCACTACGTGCTGAGGTTCTACCTGTCCCCGGCGTTGCGAAGGATGGGCCTGACCATGCTGCCCCGAAACGCCCCCACCAGTTGGACCATGCCTGTCCACCTGTCCTTCGTGGAAAAGTTTTTCACAAAAACCTCTTTGACCACAAGGCCATCAAACAGTGGTCAGCACGTAAGGTCCTGAAGGCCCTACGAAAGAAGGAGAGGGTGGACCCTGTCGGGTGGTTCCCTGAGCGGACTGTCGAACTCGTTTGGCAGAACGTCTCATCGCCAGAGCTTTCACACAAGCACCAAGACGTAGCTTGGTTGGCGGTGAGGAGGGCCTTACCCGTCAGAGCGTTCATGCACAGCCGACGTATCATCAATACGGCACGGTGCCCCCGAGTCGGCTGCGGGGCGGACGAGACTGTCACCCATCTCCTTCAGGATTGCGCCTTCGCAAGGCAGGTTTGGAAAGAGATGCAGTGGTTGCTGTCGAGGTTCATCCCAAGCAGCTCCGTAACACAGGACTCTGTGCTCTACGGGCTGTTCCCAGGGACACACACCGAGACAGACATCACCTGCTGCTGGAGGGCCATCAACTCGGTCAAAGACGCTCTTTGGTCTTGCCGAAATTTGCTGGTTCTCCAGAGCAAGGAGATGTCCACGTCTGCGTGTTGCAGACTGGCGCAATCCAAGATCCAGGATTACGTGCTGAGGGACGCACTTAAAATTGGTGCAGTCGCCGCAAAGGCACGGTGGGGAAGGGCCACAGTTTAAAGCCCTTCCATCACGGTAAACCCAGGGGGCAGGAATCAGTACAAAACCCCCCTCGGGCTGTATTTGTAATCTACTCTTTGTGTACATGGAGCACCATGATCTGTAAACACCTATGTAGTGCCATGTACAATGCAAGGTCTGTGGCGAAATGCATGTTTGAAAAGAAAAAAATGTAAATGTACCGTCACCCATTCCGGGCACTGTATTGTAACACATGAAATGTAATTTGTGTGAATGTACCACAATGTATACCGTTTAATGTACCGAATTGCACTTGATCTGAAAAACAAGAAATGTAACGAACGGAACTGCCGTCAGTACCCAGATCTATTGTATGGGATTGCTGACCGCAGCGAAATGTACTGAAATGCCATTGAATGTACTGTACAGATTCTTTTTATGAATAAAGTATATTTTGAAATTAAAAAAAATAAAAAAACAACCATCCAACCATGTGGACGTGGAGGAAAAGGTGAAATGGTGGGTTAAAAAGACCAAAATGGCAGACAGAGCAGGGGTAGAACGGTGCCACCATTGGTCAGAGCCACACACCACAGTGCCGCCTCGTGGCTGGAGACCCCGCAATACAGTGAGACAAATGTTGGCACAGGGCTTTCAATTAAAAGGTGCACAAAGGACCCGTTGGGGTTTCCCAGTCCAAATGTTGTCATAAAAAGGTGCCAGAAAATCACAAAAACAGGAAGTGAGGTTTGTGGATAGGAATGTCCACTGTATGCAAGAAGGTGGCAGGGCAAGTTGAGCATATGGGTTACTTGGTTTCATATATAGTGAGATAGAATATAAAAGCAAAGAGATTATGCTAGAACTAAGGAGAACAAGCCCAGCTTCTCCAATCTCTCCAGGTAACTGAAGTCCCTCATCCCTGGTACTGTTCTCGTAAATCTCCTCCGCACCCTTTCTAAGGCCTCAGCATCCTTCCCAAAATGCGGTGCCCAGAATTGGCCACAATACTTCAGCTGGGGCCGAACCAATGTTTTCTATAGTCTTAGCACAACTTCCTTGCTTTTGTGCTTTGTTCCTGTGTTTATAAAGCCCTGGATCCCGTCTGCCTTTTTAACAGCCTTCTCAACTTATTCTCCACCCTCAAACATTTGTGTACATACACCCCTGGGTCTCTCTGTTCCTGAACCTCCTTTAAAATTGTACCATTTAGTTTATATTGCCTCTCCTCATTCACCATACCAAAATGAATCACTTCACACTTCTCGGTGTTAAAGTTCACCTGCCACGTATCTGCCCATTTCACCAGTCTGTCTATGTCCTCCTCAAGTCTGATTCAGATTTAGATTCCTCACCATAGGAAAGTAAGTTTGGGTGAGAAGTTTTTTTGAATCCAACATGATAAATTATTTTCAAGTCTACAGTTGCTCAATGTTTATTGTCAAAAGCTCCATGAAATGAGGGATTTATGAGGCCATTAGTATTAATAACTCCAGCACTAGAGATTGCATTGTGGGCTAAAGTGTAGGGTTTTCAGGGAACTTTCCAAAGGAATGAGGGAAGTGGCAAAGTAGGGAGAGTTCTCGAGCTCAAGTGTCTGGTGACCGAACATGTAACCAACATTGTGTTAGAGAAGTAGAGAGCGCCTGGTCCAGCATGTGTGAAGCTATGGACTGTAAGGAGTGGTAAAGTGAAGATCATGTCAACATTTTAGAATAGGTTAGATAGCTGGTTGAAGGAAAGGGGACTAAAAGTATTTGGGAGCAGGGTGGGCCCACAAGATTTGAACTACCACTCACGTGGAGGAGGATAAGCACCAACATGTAATGGATGGGCTGAATGGCTGATTTCCACGTTGTAATTTCTGGGTAATTCGACACAACAAACTCCTGGGCTTCCCCTGTAACAGTGGTACAACGCACGGTGCAGCTTTGCCCCTGTAATTCCTGGTTTGGCAAGGCGCGGGGCTGAGAGAGGAAAAGCTGTCCTCTCCCTGGGGCACTGGTAATTGGAAGGTTAATTTTCCCCAGGTAGGTGCTTACAAAGCAATGTTGGTACAGGGCCCAGGGGCAACCTTGGTTGGCATCAGATAGTACGACTTGAAGTCTATGGGGGCTGAAAAGGGGTCGGGAGGGGGGAGGATAAATGGAGAACAGAATGAAAATTATATTGGTTCCTTCAGACTGTTGAATATGAAAGAACTGTTCAAAGGTTCATTTTGGGGAAAAGTCCATGAAGGAAACAGGTTTATCCAAAATAAAGTTTCAAAAGGAGATTATCATCTTACATGTTGATCTCCTTTTTTGGCCGATGATTAATATGAATATTTTGATATATATTTCTTTGCTGTAAGACACAAAGATGGATTGTACCAGAAAAGCCGATGCATACACAATGCTCTTGGCTGATAGTAATGGCATTTAGTTGCAATTACTTAAATTACCAGTGTTAAAATATATAATTTATTCTGAGGAACCAAACTGATACAGGTCTGAACAGGATTCTAGTTCTATAAAAATGTAACCCGATATTGCGATCACCATTTCTCTCTATTTTGATTTAAAAGCTTAATTGTTACGTTACTGCTTTTTAGCAGCTAAGCGACAGACGGGCTGAGCAAACCTACCGATCATAAAGTCATCACATAGAATACACCATCATTGTTGTGGCTCAGTGCCTCTGAGTCAGAAGGTTGTGGGTTCAAGTCCCACTCCAGGGACTTGAGCACAAAAAGCTAGACTGACACTCCCAGTGCAGTACTGAGGGAGTGCTACACTGTCGGAGGTGCCATCTTTAAGATGGGATGTTAAACCGATCTCTGCTCCCACAGGTGGACGTAAAAGATCCCACGGCACTATTTTGAAGAAGAGCAGGGGAATTATCCCCGGTGTCCTGGGGCCAATATTTATCCCTCAATCAACATCATTAAAAAACACAGATGATCTGGTCATTATCACATTGGTGGGAGCTTGTTGTGCACAAATTAGCTGTCACGTTTCCCACATTACAACAGTGACTACACTCCAAAAGCACTTCATTGGTTGTAAAGTGGAAACATTCTCTCTATATCTACTCTATCAAAACCTTTCATAATTTTAAAAACCTCAGCCTTCTTTTTTCAGGAGAAAAGAGACCCAGCCTGTTCATCCTTTTCTGATAGGTATACCCTCGCATTTCTGGTATCATCCTTGTAAACCTTTCCAGTGCCTCTATATTCTTTTTATAATACGGCGACCAGAACTGTACACGGTACTCCAAGTGTGGCCTAACCAAGGTTCGATACAACTTGGTGAGCTTCCAGAACACACGATTGACACGGTGACAAGCTGGATAGTTGATGCATTGACTTTGGCCATAAAGATCCCAGAATATCAAACAAGAAGCGATGTCTTACTAAATCCATCATCACAAAACACACCCGATGCAAACATCGTTCCTGTTTGACACCAAATCTTCAATAGAGCATTATAAATAAATGGTTAACGGCGACAGGATACAACACTTCACACCAATCAGCATAACAAAGAGAATTGACTGACGTTGCAAATTCAGGTTGGAGAGTCTCGGTCACTTTGAAGGACAAAGACCAGCATGCTCAATGCTGCTCTTTGTTTTATTTTTAACATATTGTAAACAAACCAGCACACATTTGCGACGACCACATCCTGAGCAGACAGATTCCTGGGATGGGAGGATTGTCCTGTGAGGAGAGATTGAGTAGACTAGGCCTATATTCTCTAGAGTTTAGGTGATCTCATTGAAACATACAACATTCTTACAGGACTTGATGGGGTATATGAAGGGAGGATGTTTCCCCCGGCTGGGGAGTCTGGAACCAGGGGTCACAGAATAAGGGGTTCACCATTTCGGACCGAGATGAGGAGAAATTTCTTCCCTCAGAGGGTGGTGAATCTTTGGAATTCTCTACCCCAGAAGGCTGTGGAGGCTCTATTGTGTATGTATAATATAAGTATACTCTCTGTACACTCAATGTACAGTTACATAAGACTACTGAATGTCATCATCATAGGCCCCTCGGATTCGAGGAAGACTTGCTCCACTCTTGAAGTGAGTTCTTAGGTGGCTGAACAGTGCAATACGAGAGCCACAGACTCTGTCACAGGTGGGACAGACAGTGGTTGAGGGAAGGGGTGGGTGGGACTGGTTTTCTGCACGCTCCTTCCGCTGCCTGCGCTTGATTTCTGCATGCTCTCGGCGATGAGACTCGAGGTGCTCAGCACCCTCCCGGATGCACTTCCTCCACTTAGGGCGGTCTTTGGCCAGGAACTCCCAGGTGTCGGTGGGGATGTTGCACTTTATCAGGGAGGCTTTGAGGGTATCCTTGTAGCGTTTCCACTGCCCACCTTTGGCTCGTTTGCCATGAAGGAGCTCAGAGTAGAGCACTTGCTTTGGGAGTCTCGTGTCTGGCATGCAGACTATGTGGCCTGCCCAGCGGAGCTGATCGAGTGTGGTCAGTGCTTCAATGAGGACACTGATGTTGGTGCACCTGTCCTCCCAGGGGATTTGTAGGATCTTGCGGCGATATCGTTGGTGATATTTCTCCAGCAACTTGAGGTGTCTACTGTACATGGTCCACGTCTCTGAGCCATACAGGAGGGTGGGTATTACTACAGCCCTGTAGACCATGAGCTTGGTGACAGTTTTGAGGACCTGGTCTTCAAACATTCTTTTCCTCAGGCGACCGAAGACTGCACTGGCGCACTGGAGGCCTTGTTGGATCTTGTCGTCGATGCCTGCTCTTGTTGATAGGAGGCTCCCAAGATATGGGAAGTGGTCCACGGTGTCCAGGGCCGCGCCGTGGATCTTGATGACTTGGGGGCAGTGCTTTGCGGTGAGGACAGGCTGGTGGAGGACCTTTGTCTTACGGATGTTTATCGTAAGGCCCATGCTTTCGTACGCCTCAGTAAATACGTCGACTATGTCCTGGAGCGCAGCCTCTGTATGTGCACAGACGCAGGTGTCGTCCGCGTACTGTAGCTCGACGACAGAGATTGGGGTGGTCTTGGACCTGGCCTGGAGACGGTGAAGGTTGAACAGCTTCCCACTGGTTCTGTAGTTTAGTTCCACTCCAGCGGGGAGCTTGTTGACTGTGAGGTGGATCATGGTGGCGAGGAAGATTGAGAAGAGGGTTGCGGCAATGACGCAGCCCTGTTTGACCCCGGTCTGGACGTGGATTGGGTCTGTGATGGATCCGTTGGTAAGGATCACGGCCTGCATGTCGTCGTGGAGCAGGCGGAGGATGGTGACGAACTTTTGGTGGCATCCAAAACGGAGGAGGACGCTCCATAGACCCTCGCGGTTGACAGTGTCAAAGGCCTTTGTAAGGTTGAAGAAGGCCATGTATAAGGGGTGGCGCTGTTCCCTGCATTTTTCCTGCAGCTGTCACGCTGCAAAAATCATGTCCGTTGTGCCCCGTAGGGGACAAAATCTGCACTGTGACTCCGGGAGGAGCTCCTCGGCCACGGGAAGAAGACGGTTGAGGAGGACTCTAGCGACGACTTTCCCAGATACTGAATGTATCTTCACACTGTCTACACTCTGCTTGTACCACCAGAGGGTGCAACTGGTGGAGACCTAGGGATCACCTGTACACGACAGGTAACCAGGTATAAAAGGGAGCTCACCATGCTGTACCCTCACTCTGGAGCTGTAATAAATGACCTTATCACCACAGTTCAAGTACAATACCTTGCTTTGTGGAGTCATTACTAGAGTGCTTACAGCCACGATAGGCTCAGTCGTTGAGTATATTCAAGACAGAGAGTGATAGATTTTTGGATATTAAAGAAATCAAGGGATATGGGGATAGTGCATGAAGGTGGAGTTGAGGTTGAAGATCAGTCATGATCTTATTGAATGGTGGAGCAGGCTCGAGGGGCCGAATGGTCTCGTCCTACTCCTATTTCTTATGCTCTTATGGGAACATAGGAATAGGAGACCATTCAGCCTCTCGAGCCTGTTCCGCCATTCAATGAGATCACACACACAACAGGAGTACAGCTGGGGTTCACAGTTGGGTTAATTTATGGAATTTATCACATCCCAGGAGTTACCGACAATGACGTTTGCCATTTGATTGAATAGTTCAGGTCACCATCAGCTATTGTGACTTGTAAGGCCTGGCTGGCCATGGAGGAAGCAATTGCTCATTCATTGTGCCTGATACAATATACACGAGGCCACCAGAAGAGGAAAAATGCACACATTAATTACGCATGACCGAACAAGAACATTAACAAATTTAGGAAGACCATAACGACTGTGAGGACAAATAACCGCCGAGAATTAATATAATTGGAAATGGCATCATCATCATCATCATCATAGGCAGTCCCTCGAAACGAGGATGACTTGCTTCCACGCCAAAAAAGAATGAGTTCACAGGTGTTTCAATGAAGGACCTAATATTCCAGATCCCAAACTACATATTGAAGGGTGGAAGATACCTGTGGATGGATTTTTTTAACGTGGGGTGACCGTTGCACATCAGCCACCACACGGGCTTGACCGAGCGAGGTCTTGGTCCAGTGGCAAGGGTTAACCAAGGATTGACTGGAGACCTGCTCTGCTGCACGGACCTAGTGCGCACACATATCGCAGTGTGGGCTGGCCTGTGCTGCCCCAGGGCCCTTGGCTCTTCTGGGTCCTGAACTCGTGCCTCTCCTGGGCCCCGATCACGTCCCTCTACAATCTCTTGCCGCTCCTTTGCCCCGATCTCGCTGTTCCTGCTGTACCTGCCCAAGCTCCAATCACCGACCTGGACCTCGATGATGTCCCTCTTCGCTGCCGTCACTGAAATGGCATCAGACTGAAGCTCGCAATAACATTGGATTTATATAGCGCCTTTCACGACCTCAGGACGTCCCAATATTCTTTACAGCCAATGAAGTAGTTTCGAGGTTTGTCAGTGCTGTAATGTAGGAAATGTGCAAGCTCCCACAAGCAACAATGTGATCATCTGTTGTAATGATGTTTATTGGGAGATAAATATTGGTCAAGGCACTGGGAGAACTCCCATGCTCCTCTTCGATATAGTGCCAAGGGATATTTTATGTCCGCTCGAGTATGAGCATAAGATTTTACTGCCACCCTGTACAATTTTTCTGTACTTTGTCACCGGTAGATTTATGGAAATATTTTCCAATACCACATCTAAGAATTTTTGTTTTAATTTGTTATACAATATTCCTCACTTAAGAAGTAAAAGATTGCGTTACAGGTCCTGCATTATTGACCATAGAAAGGTTTAGGCAGAGACCCAATTATCCGAGGGAATCTCGGTGCCATGGAGCCTGGTGGCAGGTGCAAGGCAAGAAATGGGGTGTCTGATCCTGGGTACATTCATACTGTGCCCGATCTGCCAACTGTGATTTACAGACCATCCTAGTCACACATGGGGATAGCGGGGACCTGCCTCTAGCCCTTCCCCTTCCCCGGAGTGGCAATGTACACGCTGTGTCACCTGAACTTTCCTCCCTCATTCCGTGCTCCTCTGCGTGTCAATGCATCCCTCCCTCAGCACTGCAGCGGTGCCATGCAAGCAATACCCCAGCCCTGCACAAGGTAGAAAAGGCCATCCGTCAGCTCAAGAACAAGGCAACGGGAGCAGATGGAATCCCCGCTGAAGCACTAAAGTATGATGGAGAAGCACTATTGGCACGAATGTATGACCTCATCTCTCTTATCTGAAAGGAGGAGAGCATGCCGGGAGATCTGAGAGATGCCGTAATCATGACCATCTTCAAAAAAGGGGACAAGTGTGACTGTGGCAACTACATAGGAATCTCCCTGTTGTTGGCCACTGGGAAAGTCATCGCAAGAATCCTCCTCAACCGTCTTCTCCCTGTGGCTGAAGAGCTCCTCCCAGAGTCGCAATGCGGATTCTGCCCACTAAGGGGTACAACGGACATGATCTTCATCGCGCGACAACAAGAGAACAGCACCAACCCTTATACATGGCTTTCTATGACCTCACAAAGGCCTTTGATATTGTTAACCGTGAGGGATTATGGAGCGGCCTCCTCCGTTTCGGCTACCCCCAAAAGTTTGTCACCATCCTTTGCCTGCTCCACGACAACATGCAAGCTGTGATCCTGACCAACAAATTCACCACAGACCCAATCCTCGTCTGGACCGGGGTCAAGCAGGGCTGCATCATCACGCCAACCCTCTTCTCGATCTTCCTCGTTGCAATGCGCCATCTCACGCTCAACAGGCTCCCTGCTGGATTGGAACTAAACTATAGAACCATTGGGAACCTGTTCAACCTACATCGCCTCAAGGCCAGATCCAAAGTTGTCCCATCCTCTGTCATCGAACTACAGTACATGGATGACGCTTGCTGAACTCCAAGGCATCGTCAACACGCTCACCGAGGCGAACAAAAGCATGGGCCTTACGCTAAACATCCATAAGACAAAGGTCCTCCACCAACCTGACCCCGCCACACAGCACTGCCCTCTGGTCATCAAAATCCATGGCGCGGCCTTGGACAACGTGGACCACTTTCCATACCTCGTGAGCCTACTATCAGCAACGGCAGACATTGACGGCGAGGTCCAACACCGCCTCCAGTACGCCAGCGCAGCCTTCGGTCGCCTGAGCAAGTGTGTTTGAAGACCAGGACCTCAAATCTGGCACCAAGCTTATGGTCTACAGGGCAGTAGTGATACCTTCCCTCTCTGTATGGCTGAGAGATGTGGACTATATACAGCAGACACCTCAAAGCGCTGGAGAAGTACTACTAGGGCTGCATCTGCAAGATCCTGCAAATCCACTGGGAGGACAGATGCACCAACATCAGTGTCCTTGCCCAGGCCAACATCCTCAGCATCGAAGCGCTGACCACACTCGACCAGCTCCGTTGGGCGGGCCACATAGTTCGTATGCCCGACACGAGACTCCCTAAGCAAGTACTCTACTCGAAACTCTTACAGTGCAAGCGAGCCCCAGGTGGGCAGAGGAAACGCTTCAAGGACACCCTCAAAGCCTCCTTGATAAAGTGCAACATCCCCACCAACACCTGGGAATCCCTGGGGCAAGACTGCCCAAAGTGGAGGAAGAGCATCCGGGAGGGCACCTCGAGTCTCGTCTCCGAGAGCATGCAGAAAACAAGCGCAGGCAGCGGAAGGAGTGTGTGGCAAACCAGGCTCCCCACCCACCCTTTCCTTCAACCACTGACTGCCCCATCTATGAGAGACTGTAATTCCCATATTGGACTGTACAGTCACCTGAGAACTCACTTTTAGAGTGGAAGCAAGTCTTCCTTGATTTCAAGGGACTGCCTATGATGACTGCTGCATACTTGCTGACAGATGCATTCCATGCATTGGGAGACCATTCAAATTAAGGGGAGGTGCCCAAATCCGAAACTTGGATGAACCCAGACCCCTTGAGAAGGGCAATTGAGGGTTCATCATGACAAACCTCCTTATTGTACCCTTCATTAACTGTCGCCATGTGGCTGGGAGTCCCAGGCTGATCCATTATATTGAAACAATATTGAAATAATACCTATTCCTTTTGCTTTGTACAATCATCCCTTTCGTCATTCAATCTCACCTGCCCTCCACCCTTGTTCTTTCCTGCCCCTGCATTTGCTTAAAACCTGTTGCATCTCTCATTTTTGCCAGTTCTCATGAAGGGTCATCAGCCTGAAACGTTAACACTGTTTCTCTCTCCACAGAGGCTGCCTGACCCGCTGAGTGTTTCCAACATTTTGTTTCTATTTCAGATTTCCAGTATCCACAGAATTTTCCTTTTGCGTTGAAGTAAAACATTTCGTGCAAAATGAACAGTCTTCAAAAATCCTACTTGAGTTTGGTGGCGATGGGGGGGATGGAGAGAGTTCAGCAACTGGAGTCTCACCTTTTAACCATTCTACTTGGAGGCAAAATCTCCCTGGTCACAGGTTATGAAAATCATTGGCTGTCTGATGGAACGTCACACCATGAAAATTACAAGCCTTAATTATTTGGCAAATGGGTCTTTACATTTAAAATAAAGTTGAGAGATAATCTTACAGTATCTGAGATTAGCTTTGATCCTTGTTCACTAGGTAATCTGCAGCAACCTGTCATTAAGTGTTCTGCAGAGTAGTTGAGGTGGGAACACGCGATTCTTATGGGGATAATTATCTTCAAATGAATTAAGTACACTACTCAGAATGTAGAATTGTGGTTGGTTTGTATAGCTTGAGGGTTCAGCCCTCCCTTGGTTCCCTCTATTCTCACCAACACCGAGGGCAAGATGTTTATGGATTGTGTGTCTCAAACATCGACACAATCCAGCTGGCTCCCTTCCCATACCATAGCCCTGAACTCATAGCACCTAACCGTCTCACCAATTTCCCGCTCTGCCTCATCAGGTTCATCTTCAAAAGACACACCTCCTATGCGCTTGATCGCTTCTCCACCGCACCCCCTGCCCAGATCACAATCCAAGCAATTTTGAGGCCAGTGTATTTTTTTTCCTGCTTTGAAACCTTTCCGTGTCATTATAAGAACATAGGAAATAGGAGTAGGAGTGGGGCATACGACCCCTCGAGCCAATAGGATCATGACTGATCTTTGACCGCAACTCCACTTTCCCGCTCGATCCCCATAGCCCTTGATTCCCAAGGAGTCCAGAAATTTATCGATCTCAACCTTGAATATACTCAACGACTGAGTATCCATAGCCTTTTGACGTAGAGAATTCCAAAGATTCACAACCCTGAGAGATGAAATTTCAGTCTTAAATGGCCAACCCCTTATCCTGAGACTATGACCCCCAAATTCTAGACTCTCTAGCCAGGTGAAACAACCTCTCAGTCAATCCCCCTCATAATCTTATGTTTCAATGAGATCACCTCTCATTCTTCTAAACTCAAGAGTACTAGCCCAATCTACTCAATCTCTCGTGCAAGAAACAATGGATTATTGCAAGCAACAAAGTGTGTTGGAAATTGGTTCAGAATCCAGTTGTGTCACGTTATCATTTGCATGTTTGATGATTCTGCCCCACAGGTAATAAGGTGGAGAGATTAGAGAAACTGGAACTGTTCTCCTTTGAACAGATATGGTTAAGGGAATATTTGATAGAGGTATTCTAAATCTCGAAGGGTTCTGATAGAGTAAATAAGGAGAAAGCGTTTCCAGAGGACACAGATTTAAGGTGATTGACAAAAGAACCAGAGGCAACATGCTGAAACATTTTTTGACACAAGTTTATGACGATCTGGAAGGCACTGCCTGAAAGGATGGTCGAAACAGATTCAATAATAACTTTCAAAAAGGAATTGGATAAATACTTGAAAAGGAAAAATTTGCTGGGCTATGGGCAACGAGCAAGGGAGTGGGACCAACTGGAACGCTCTTTCAAAGAGCTGGCACAGGCATGATGGGCCATATGGCTGCCTTCTTTGCTCTATCATTCTATGATTCTAACTACACAATTATCTTTGACTGAATGTTGATAAAAAGGGGGAAAATAGAATGAGAGTAAACTAACAACAAATATAAAAACAAATTGTAAGAGCTTCTACAAGTATGTAAAAAGGAATAGATTAGCAAAAATAAACGTTGGTCTCTTATAGGCTGAGACAGGAGAAAGGGTGAATAAGAAAATGGCAGAGATGTTAAACAAATATTTTCTATGTGTCTTCACAGTAGAAGACACAAAAAGCATACAAAAAATAGTGGGGCTAATGAGAGTGAGGAACTTAAGGTAGTTAATATCAGTAGAGAAAAAATATTAGAGAAACTAATGGGACTAAAGCCGACAAATCCCCATGACCTGATGACCTACATCCTAGGGTTCTAAAAGAGGTGGCTATAGAGATAGTGGATAGATTGGTTATGATCTTCCAAAATTCCCTAGACTCTAGAACAGTCCCAGCGGATTGGAAGGTAGCAAATGTAACCCCGCTATTCAAGAAAGGAGGCAGAGAGAAAACAGAGAACTACAGGCCAGTTAGTCAGACATCAGTCGTCTGGAAAATACGGGAATCCATTATTAAGCAAGTGGTAACACGGCACTTAGAAAATCATAATACGATTAGGCAGTCAACATGGTTTTATGAAAGGGACATTTAAAACAAATTATTAGTGTTTTTTGAGGATGTAACTAGCAGGGTAGATAAAGAGGAACCAGTGGATGTAGTATAGTTGGATTTCCAAAAGACATTCGATAAGGTGCCACATAAAGTTGTTACACAAGGGCTCATTGTGTTAGGGGTAATATATTAGCATGGATAGATTAGTACACAGACATGAAGCAGAGAGTCGGGATAAATGGGTCATTTTCAGGTCGGCATGCTGTAACTAGTGGGGTGATCCAAGGATTAACGCTTGGGCCTCAGCTATCCACAATCTACCTCTGTAACCTCCTCCAGCACTATAAACCTCCGAGATCTTCGCGCTACTCTAATTCTAGCCTCCTGTGCACCCCAATTTTAATTCCTCTACCTTTGGTGACTGTGCTTTCAGCTGCCAGGCCCTAGGCTCTGGAATTCCCTCCCTAAACCCCTCTGCCTCTCTCTCCTCCTTAAAACCTACCTCTTTGACCAAGCTTTTGGTCATCTTCCCCCAATATCTCCTGTGGCTCGGTGTCAAATTTTGTTTGATAATGCTCCTGTGAAGCGCCCTGGGGTGCTTTACTACGCTAAAGGTACTATATAAATGCAAGTTGTTGTAATAAGGTTCCCACACGATTCGGGGGGGGGGGGGGGATTTACAATTCCCTCTTATGCCTTCACTAACTGCGCAAACACAAAGCAGCAAGTTGATAATAACACTGATAATCTATTTTAAAATAGAGGATTTGGGTAAAGAATCGAGATCAAAATCTCACTCAAGATATTTTTTCTTCTGCAAACACATGGGTTAAAAGTGTCCGACAGCTAATCCTCTAATGACTCGGGGACTTTATCTAGTTAATAGCCACATAGCGCAGGCCTGCAAGGTCCCACCGATCTTTGGTCGATGCTAAATTAGCCCTTGGATGGCGTAACAGAGATGCTACAGCTGCCCTCTTATTGGTCAAGGTTCCCATTCCTGCTCGCTATGCAGAAATCCCGATTGGGATTGGGCTTCTTTGGATGTAAAGCGTGGATAGGTTACGGCGTGGCAGGATAATGCAGGGTAGCAGCGGCCAACCACTGCCCATGGAAACGCATGTCAGTCAGCAAGGAATCAACATCTTTAGAAATGGGAAGAAAAATAGCAAGAGAAAAGTGATGAGAGAAATGCTTTACGGAAATATTTGGCATTGCTTTAAAAGGCCTCTCGGTTTCAAAACTTCTGTTGAACAATGCAGCAAGTTCCACTCTTTTGGTAAAACTATTATTCCCTCCGTCACCCTCATCCCGTTAATCACACCTTCTCTATTGGGTAGACCTGATCTGGAGACATATTCTGACAGCATCAGTATTATTCCCCGATTTACCTGGCCACTGGTGTACTTAAATATCCTCCCAACCAGTTTTCATTCTCCCCCACAAAGAGGAAGAGGACATGTGCTTAGTAATAACTTGTAGCTCTGCAATGATGGAGATAATACAGAATAATGATGTACGTCAGTGTACCACATAATCATCTAATCAGTCAGTTTGACAGCATACTTGTACAAACTATTTAAATCAATCAAGACACATAATTTATCAATCATGCTAGTTTTATTTCTGGTATTAGTTTATTAATGTAGCAATACCATTCTACAGTGTACACCAAAACCAGAATGGATTTATTTTGCTTTCTCCCCCGACCTCACTTAACTTTTCTTCCCATGGAATGCTCTCCAAACGGAAATGCGGGTATCCTCAAAACGCTGCAGGAACAGAACAATGGCACAACATCAGAGAGCCAGGTTCCAAAGCAGGTTTCCGAAGGGATGGAGTTTTAAAATGATAAAGCTTAAAAATATATACACAGAAACAACAAATTCGTAACTACATCAGATTTTATACTGAAGGCTGTACTGTGACAATGACATTAATTGGCTATCTTGGAATACTGCTGAATGGGTTTTCACGAGTAAATTGGAACAGATTTTTCTCTTTGCCCGTACTTTACTCGGTCCGCTGATTAGAACTTCACCGTTCACTTAAGCTGTCTTGATTTCGAAGCATGAGTTCTAATACGTTGGATTGTGATCTAGTTTTGTTCCTTCCCTCCCCCCTCTCAAACGGTGCTGCGTCACGTTGGGTATACGCTATGGGCACCTCGTGTAAATGGCCTTTGTGAGCCGCGACAGTCCATTCATATGCACTACCCAGCACAGCTCAACAGATATGGTTGAAAAGTGACGGTATAACCTGCTGTGACGCCCTGTGGAGTGGTACAGGTGACATTGGACGAGTATGGCCCACCGGGAAAAGGTACCAGAGGCCGCAGGAAACTGGACTCCAGCCAAAAGCAACACCTTCGGGAGAGAAAGGGAAGTGGGCACAAAACTGAAAAAAACACCCCAAAAATAAATAGCTCAAAATGATAACGTTCCAATAAGGCGATGAGAAAGATTGTGCGTGGGGCTATCGGATTACGGTGACATAACTGGCGTCTACATTTAAGTCGGTTTTGGCTGGGTAAACGACCTTCAGGCTCCCGTCCGCATCAACTACCCGCACTTGTTTCACCGTCAGCTCAGGGCTGGCCGTCTTCGACGTGGTCAGATCCACAACGGGCTCCCACCCTTCGCTTCGGTCAATGCTCACATCGGTCTCGTCATCAGACACAGACTCCTGCTCCTGGTTTTCAAAGGTGAACTTGTTCAATTCTGCCATTCGCTGTATTTAAAAAAAAAAACCACACACACACACAAGTTAAGGCTTATAATTTCTCTGCGCAAAGTATAACATTTCAATGAAGTTCACTAATGATACCTGATGTGTTCTAGACTGTACCAGATGGAGAGAGGGTGTTAAACACTCAACCAACCAATACACAAACGTGGCCATCAATTCTGCATGTAATTATTTAGTGTTGGCTACACTATACAGATAGAATTACAAAAAAAAATACTGATTAACCAAAATCTTTTCACCCAGAGGGTGGTGGGAGTCTGGAATTTACTGCCTGAAAGGCTGGTAGAGGCAGAAACCCTCACCACATTTAAAAAGTACTTGGATGTGCACTTGAAGTGCCGTAACCTGCACTTTAGGCTGGATCGCTCTTTGTCGGCCGGCACAGTTACGATGGGCCGAATGGCCTCCTTCTGTGCTGTAAATTTCTATGATTCAATAAAATACAGTATGGAACCTTAAGTTGATTTTTCCCCTCCCTACAGGGAGACCAAAGTCAAGGAAGCACCCCTCACCATCACCCTGGCTAATCTCAGCACCGACTCTGAAGTGAAGCTGGGACCTGGAGAAACTCACTGAGCCTTTCTAGGACAGCACACATCAATGGAGCTATCAGAGCCACCCTGACTGGCATACATACATTTTTAATTACATCTCCTATGGACCAGTAACCTTAAGACGGCAACACACTCTCAAAGTGATCCCCTCCCAAACACCAATGACACCAGAGACACATTCTCCAGTTTCCGGAAATACTTTTCATATACAGTAGTTGGAGATCCTCGAGTTACAAAACAGTACAAGTGGCCCAATTTAGAAATATCAAACCCGTGGACTGAGCCAACAAGAATTACTGCACAAACATGTGAAGATAAAAGAGGATTTGTGAATCATTCCAACATTTCTGAGGAAGAAAGTATGAAAACGTGAAAAACAAATCTATTGGTGCTACAGGCACACGTATTTTTGAAGCAAACTTTTAGTTTTGTTTCTGGTTGCTGTGCTGCCCACAATGGGATGTACAATCCAGCCCACACAGGAGCTCCATTGGCCTATATGGGCAGACCAAGACGCCGATATCCAGAAAACATGCACTCTCATTGGGACGGAGTCGATAGCCGTTTGAGAATCGGCATGGACACATTGGACCTAATGGCTTCCTGCCTTCTGTTCTGTAACGTTCTCTGATTCTTTCAACAACCCATGTTTTTTACGCTCCAAACTAAGCTGAGAAATCCACAAAACATCCTGTTTCCCAATCCAGAGTGCACATGCTCCTTTCCTAGACTTTCCAAGACCCAAGGAACGCAGGTACAGGCTGACAACAGCCAACAGCCCAAAGAAGCTTCCCAATTCTTACCCAACCAGAACCATCGTTCCTGTTAGGGCACTGGCTTGCAGGGTTAGCTGGAGCCAAGTGGGCAGAATCCTAGCCCCCAGTAACAAGTTTACACTCCCAGGACCCACTAATAAGCCCGGCTGCTCATCAATAGTGCGGTGGAATAATGTGGATCTGTCTGACCGAAGTATTGGATATACAATCTGACACGGAGCATGGGTTTCGATCCAATCATCATTCATCGGACGCATCGTCATGGTGATAACTCAATCCCAGAGACTGTCTGTATCTCATCATTAAATAGGGGAGTGCAGCGACACACTCTCTTGACCATGGCATGGATAAACATCACATCTCACTGAATGGTGGAGTGTCAGTTAGAGATATGCAGCATTAGCATGAACTGCCTGCCTGCAATCCAATCAAGGCAGGCATTGAACCCTGAATAGGTGAGCACATGGTCTCCTATCTCACCGCCAAGACCTTCCAGCAGCCGTCACCCCAGGCTTCATAGTTTCTTCATCGGTTATCTATTAAACATTACCTTCTATGTGGTGGAAGCATCTACAAGCGGGAGGTGCCAGCCACCTAGACATCCTGCTGACCAGAGTGGCACTGGCTTCAGGGACAGCCACAGAAACTACATCAATGGGGCAGCTGGCTCAGGAAGAGTGCAATCTCATTAAATGGTTTCTACTGTCAGATGTTGATAAAACACACTGCTAATTTTAGTGCTACAAAGAGCATAGTGCTCAGTACAAAAGGAAAAGTAACAGACAACATTGAGGTACAGAGTGTAGCCTCCTACAATACTTCTAATCACCAGTTTATGAATAATTCTCATGCCCAGCCTCACATGCATTCTTACACTAATTCTACCAAACTTGCATTAGACTATTCATAAAAGATACTCAAATACAGTACAAGTGTTTAACTTGTATCGCACACAAAGGAAATGGGAAGCGCTATTTCAACAAGTATATTTGTACTGGAGCAAAGAAATTTGCTGCAATCAAAAATCTAAAGAAGCACCGATACTTTCCTGAATCACACAGTGACCGGCCCTTCAATCACTCGTTTCCTGCTCAGAGACTGGTCATTGCAGATTTATTGTACAGAATCTTTTTTCCAACAACCTTGCTGCCCTGTTTTCAACCCCGCTTAGTGATCTTAATACATACATAATTATACCACAAATTATTCATTAAAGGCAAATCATGTTTAACCAACTTGATTGAGTTTTTTGATGAGGTAACAGAGAGGGTTCATGAGGGCAATGCAGTTGACGTGGTGTACATGGATTTCCAAAAGGCGATCGACAAAGTACCACATAACAGGTTTGCAGCAAAGTTGAAGTCCATGGTAATAAAAGGGACAGTGGCAGCATGGACAGAGTTGGCTCAGTGACAGGAAACAGAGAGTAGTGGTGAATGGTTGTTTTTCGGACTGGAGGAAGGTATACAGTGGTGTTCCCCAGGGGTCGGTACTGGGACCACTGCTTTTCTTGATCTATATTAATGACTTAGACTTGGGTGTACAGGGCACAATTTCAAAATTTGCAGATGACATAAAATTTGGAAGCATAGTGAACAGTGATTAGACTTCAAGGGGACGTATTCAAATCCAGGTGTTAAGAGTTGAAAGGACAGCGCTTTAAACCACTGCACCATCCAAGCCCTGCTGCTGTTTTCTAATTTAACAAGTTTATTATTTTGAAGTTTCTTCTGATAAATTGGAGACTGAATCAATAAATTTGAAAACACACTTTCTTCCCAGCAAGGATACTACATCAGCGAAGACAATCCAGAATTACTAAGTTGCAATCACACATGGTGCAACTTAACAGAAAATATAATCACAGAACATCAGTGGTTCTGATTTTGCTGGTGCTGTGGTCATTCTGGAATGATACGATGGCGACCACTATGGGTGCATCTATACAACCTCACAGATATTACAGTTATGGAATACACACAGCCTGAATCTGGATCTGACATCGGAACAATGAAGAATGACATTTTCTGGAGAAGGTAGTCCCGATCCAGTTCGCTTCAGAATCAGTTCGGGTCTTCACACCTGGTTTATAGTCCAAGATCTGTACCACTGCAAACTGGTTTCGGCTTTGTACCAGTATCAAACTTGTGGGGCATGAGTGCACAGTGAATGATTTCTCTCCAACGGTGCATAAGCCATCCCATCAGGGGCTTTGAAATACATCAGCACCTTAACTTTCATGTTCCTGGTACCTGATACAGAAAAACCTCAAAAGATGGGATTTTTAGGGACTCGCCCATCATTATAACATGCTATTGTGTGGTTAACACAACATGGTGGTTTAAAACATACATAATTATACCACAAAGTACTGGGAACAATTAGATTGAACAAAGCTCTTTTACTGTTCAAAATAGGTATACAATACTGACTAAATCGGTCACAACTACAATGCAAGGGGTGGCAGTCCCTGGTGTAACAGAGACACCCAGCACAGTGTGGTGGAACGCTGCTTATTGTACATAGAGCAGCTCAAGAGCCACAGCCAAGGCTTTAATTGGTCCTCATGTTTCAGCACCAGAGAGTATAGTTACACATCAGAGACTTAACTTTCTTTGAAGACGACAAATTCAACGATTGCGGTGCAAATCTATTTTTCTATGCTCATTTCTTTTTAATCATTTTGGAAATGTTATCAATTTTATACAGAAACAAGCATCAAATGTCCACCAGACAACTTAACGCTGTGGCAAGCTTTCAAATCCTTCAAACTTCTTCCATTCGGCCCCTCGAGCCTGCTCCACCATTCAATAAGATCATGGCTGATCTTCGACCTCAACTCCACTTTCCTGCCCGATCCCCATATCCCTCGATTCCCCTAGAGTCCAAAAATCTATATAACGACTGAGCATCCACAGCCCTCTGGGGTAGAGAATTCCAAAGATTCACAACCCTCAGTGAAGAAATTCCTCCTCATCTCAGTCCTAAATGGCTGACCCCTTATCCTGAGACTGTGATCCCTGGCTCTAGACAGGCCAGCCAGGGAAACAATCTCTCAGCATCTACCCTGTCACTCCCCTTCAGAATCTTGTGTGTTTCAATGAGATCACCTCTCATTCTTCTAAACTCCAGAGAGTCTGAGCCCAGTCTACACAATCGCTCTTCATAAGACAGACCTCTCATCCCAGGAATCAATCTAGTGAACCTCCGTTGCATCGCCTCCAAGGCAAGTATATCCTTCCTTAGATACGGAGACCAAAACTGCACACACTACTCCAGGTGTGGTCTCACCAAGACCCTGTACAGTTGTAGCGAGACTTCCTTACTCTTGTATTCCAACCCGCTTGCAATAAAGGCCAACATGCCATTTGCCTTCCTTATTACTTGCTGTACCCACATGCAATTCATTGCACCTATTCATTTGTTTAGGCTCACACAAAGGGGCAGAGAAAGACCCACCAATACCCTGCTTTTGAAACTGTGCAGAGCAAAATCTCCCAAACTAAGCCACACGGTTAAATTGTGACTAAAAATAAGTATAGATTCAACGTGTAGCTAGCAGAAGTCGCTAGTTCAATTAAACCACATAGTTGATGTGCGAGTAAGGATAAGTATAGAGCAACATGTAACCAGTAGCTACAGGGTAACAATGAAAATAAAACAAAGCAAAAAGCACCACCGGCTGCATATAAACCCAGGAATAGGTTTAGAGTTACTCACCACAATCAGGCTGTCCATCACGTCTTTGCAGACTTGCAGACTCGTGGAGCTGGTTACTTCTAGGAACAGCTGACCGGTGGCTTTTCTAATCTAAAAACAAAACATTACAACATTATAGACCAGAGTTGGGCAAAATACGGCCTGCGGGCCTTATGCGGTCCGCCTGGTCATTCTATGCTGCCCGCATAGAAATGAACAGAAATAGAACGTGAGCCACACATTAGTCATCTTCACTCCTCGTGGGTCAGAGATGGACCCCAATTGCAACCAGGAACACTCAGTTTATCACAGAAAATAGGTGCAGGAGTAGGCCATTCGGCCCTTCAAGCCTGCACCACCATTCAATAAGATCATGGCTGATCAATTGGCAAAAGCCATTCTCCCTGGCCCGATCTTAAAAAAAGATCCATGCCACGATTCTGGGCCTCAATGGCAGACGACTGTACCCAGAATGCACTGCGTACTGGAACATACCCTACTCATTTTAGAGTCGAGTCATGGTTGCTCATCTCTGTGGCATTTAACTGCCACAAAATAACCTGTGCTTTAATCTTAAAGCACTAAACAGTGGTAGCTGCTTCCACAAAATTAATGCCCCATTAAAAACAAGAACGCCCTAGGTTATTCCAATAGCTGATTGGCAGGCGATTCATGGTGAACCACAGACAAGGACCCAGGTCTAATCAGCAAACTGCCAGGAATGAAGAGAAGAAAATTGGTGAGGAAAGAAGCATTTTGTAAGATCGAGTGGAGATGACACATTATTACTTCATTCCATTCAAAACAATAAGCAGAATGTAGAGGATAGCAAGCTGTGCTTCACCAGTACCTGTACTTCCACACCTGGGGATGGGTTCACCGCTTCATAGCAGGACATAAAATAACCCTTCTGCTGAGGAGCGTCAGTGCTCGGGAATGGAACACTTCCCATTTCAGACATCCTGTGCCAACATCGAGGACCACGGATCCGAGGTAGCCTGCTCTCCTCATCCCAAATCACGTCCCTCAGCCGGTGTCACACATTGGACAGTATGAAACCTCTCCCGTTTCCTACACCAGCCAGTCTGTGGTCTCTCCGAGCGACACTGCCCATGGTGTCGGACTGGCAACTGTGTGTTGTGGGGCCAATTTCATCAGAACAGACAGAAACTTTCCTGTCGGGTCTTTACAGTTCGCAGCCAAGTGGCGCTCTGCAGCACCAGCATAGCCGGCTCACCAGCTCTGAAACAGGAGCAACCACATGCGCAGCATTTTGAATGGGCTCCTCAAAGGGGCCGTACACCTCCCAAAAACATTCAAGGGACCTTTGGCTCGCAGATAGGCTTACGCCAGGAGAGGCTGGATTTGCACCCAGTTCCCAGAAGTAGAAGAATCTAACCCACTGCTCACCTAATCCCTAAAACATTTGCAACCTTGTGACAAATCAGCCACAAGAACAATGGAGCGTGTTTAATGAGAACAGCCATTTCAGTTATTTTCCAAGTGTGCTATTTGTCAAAGCTGGTCCTGTAACCTGTGGAATGATCAGCATTGACGGAAATCTCAACCATGACCTCCCGGTGTATAGAGCTATGGCTAATTATTAAAATGATTGCTAGGAAACCTACCTTTGTTTTATCACTGTTTGTGATTGGTGGGAATGAAATGACATGATCTTCGGCATCGACTAAACAAGGAAAATTTTCTTTCCCGTTAAGTAACTGGAGATATCTGGAAAACAGAGACCAGCACACGTAAAAATCAGGAGTAGCCTGCGACCAAGATATTATTTTCTGTCCGCTGTATAGTACACATACACCTTGGTATCATGCTGCAATTCTACATTAAAGTGCCATTATTTTCAATAATAGTCTTACTAGTGAATTGATCATTCTGGCTCACACATTCTATTGTGCCGGTACGTCATTAGTTACATATTTTACATGCGATCATTTATGTGGAAGTCCAAGAGTGGGCCATGGTCATTATCGTTTGAGTGTCATCACATTTCTTTAATCCCTCATCTACACCCAACTAGGAATTGCATGCATGGACACTGGAATGAAGGGAGGATAAACTCAGTGGTAATGTTCTCCCTGATCCAACAGCCTGCCGACACTCGAGGGTAGATCTTCAGATTTACCATCTTTGACTATGACAGCTTAACATGTTCACATAACCTATCTGCGAGCATTATTTTAAAGGCAAGAACTAACTTGAAGCCCAGGATAAGATAATGCTGGTAGGGATCTGGTGAGAGTGTGTTATGCCTATGTATCCAAAAGCTGGTGGGGCACAAAATCTGCCCGTTAATGTCTAGGTTCACCCATGGGCAGCGACCACATGAATACAGTAACAAAGGGTTGGCTGGGACCCATGAAGCTGAACCACAAAAATTCAGTAAATTCAGAACTGGGGTTGAGGGGTGAACAGCAGCAATTTGTACATGTTGGTACGGGTGATGTTATTCTGATTGCACGGTGAACGAGGGAGGATCTGTGCAGTAAACAGCAAGTGTCCCAACACAGCAGCGACAGACCAAATCCCACACGTTCTGGTACCAGCAATACACACAACAGAATCAGCAAGTACAAATCTAGTTTACAAAATTGTGCCTCACCAGTTCAAAAGGAATTGTTTTTTCCCACATGTACAACATGCCTGTTGCAATTCCACATATCTGAGCGTAGCTCAGGCGTGCTGTACATGTACTACTTATGCTTTAAGACAGCAACTTTTCTTTTAAAAAGAGGGTAGGATGTTTCTGGTGGGATTTTTTTTAATGTTGAGCCAAAAATAAGTAAATCGTTCAAGATATTGGTGCTGCAAGGTCTAACATTGGGTAGCACTATTACAGAATGCCACTCAGCCTGCATTCACCTTAGTGAATACACATACAATGTGATCTCAATCCAACCATTTAGAAGAGGGGGTGCAGATTGCCCAATGGCTCATTGTATTGATCTAGCCAGGAGCTGTGTCACACAGAGCAAGGAGTCCTAGGATTAGTATTTGGACTGTGCTGAATTCGCTCTCAGTTTGGGTGGTGCTACGACGGATCTCAGTGCTCCGGGGGCAAGGAATTCTTGCTCCTGCATGCTATCCACCAGCCCCTACTGGGGGAAGTATGTACTTGGATATCGTCTGAGAATTGGAGCGGGCATGGCTCGGATAATCCCATGGCTGAACAGTTTCGATGAGAACTATTTTGAGAAACCAGAAGCTTCACAGCAACGTTCCCACTAAGCTGCGCAGGCACAGCGGTCTGGAGTTCCCGCGCAGGCCGCTCACTGGTTTTTATTTGGAAGAAATCACGCACGCGCAAAAATCTGAATGGGCCAGTTAAAGGGGGAAAAAATGAGGGGGAACATTGCAGTGTGCCTGTGGGGTGGTATCAAGCAGAGAATTAATGACTTCAGAAAAACAAATATGCTGATTATATAAATTTAAAAAAAGAGAAAATTAAGCAGAGTTGACCCGTGTCACAATCAGAAGTCCCATTCTGACCCAGGTCCACCCCAGGAGGCTGCCAGAGGGATTTAGGGCTACAGTTTCTGGCATTGCTTCAAGTGAATGGTGATGGATATATATTTAAGTAAACTGTAACAATGACAGAGAACGATGCAGGAACACAACCAATAGAGTGTTTGCGTGTTACTGACTTGTGAAGGCCAGAAACGTTTTGCCGTTTCTTCTGTTTCCGTTGCTCATCGGCTTCCAGCTGTAACTGTCGAACCAGATCAGTCGCCTGCACCTCTTTCCTTCCGAGTGGAGTAATCTGAAAGTACAAGAGGCACTGCCTGAGCATTGAATGTCTTCACAAAGCTGGAATGTTGTTAAAGGGATGGAGCGCTGCCACAGGTGGCCCACTATAGGAAACGGCACTTCACTTCACAGGAACCAACCAAGGTAAAACCCTTCACTTCAGAGATGGTGACAATAATTGAAAGTTTCAACACACAACTGGTTAGAACCATGGCCCCGATTTTAACTCCAGGCGGATTCCCCACTCAGGCCCGAGTTAAAATTACACTCGGGTCTCAATGATGTCAACGAACTGTAACATGCATATGTAAAGAAGGACCCTGTTGGCTCCGGGCGCCTGTCCTTGCTGCCCGCTCAGAAAAGCAGGTTAAAATTGCAATGTTGCGATCATGGCACCTCCCGGACAGGTAAGAGCCAGTTCGTTAGATATATTCAAAAGAGTGTTAGATGTGGGCCCTTACGGCTAAAGGGATCAGGGGGTATGGAGAGAAAGCAGGAATGGGATACTGAAGTTGCATGATCAGCCATGATCATAGTGACTGGTGGTGCAGGCTCGAAGGGCCGAATGGCCTACTCCTGCACCTACTTTCCATGTTTCTATGTTTTAACTGCCCACCGCCAGGTTTCTGCCGAGTGAGTAGGGTGAAAATCAGCCCCATTGTTTCTAAATGCCGTACGTTACTGTTGACTTTTCTATTTGCTAATATTTGCACTTGCTATAATTTTTTTATGGTTAATTTGCACTTTATAAAAAAAAACCCTATTTATGAAAAATACCAAGTAACCCTCAATATGGACACAGTAACCGCTGGAGTAGTATCGTTATTCACTGAAATACAAGTGTGTTTTTGCTTTTCTCTCTTCTTCACTAAGGGTACAATGAATTAAGAAATAAATATTTACAATTTACCTTTAATAATTTGCCTTATTATTCGTACCAAAATGTACCACCCTCACACTTAGCTATACTGAAGTTCATTTGCCAATTCCACACTCAACCTGCAATTTTATTAATGTCTTCCTGCATCGTGTTGCAGGCTGCTTCTATATTAACTACACCTCCGAATTTGATGTCGTCCGCAAATTTTGAAATTGTAGCTCCGATTCCAGAGTCCAAATCGTTTCTGTAAATAGTGGACAACAGTGGTCCCAGCACCGGTCCCTGCAGAACATCACTTCCCACCTTTTACCAGGCTGAGTAACTACCTTTAACCCCTACTCTGTGTTCTGTTTTATAACCATCTTGCTATCCATTCTGCTACTTGTCCCCTGACTCCACATGTTCTGACTTTGTCACGAATCTACTATGCGGTATCTTATCAAAGGCCTTTTGAAAATCCAAATATGTTACCTCTACTGCATTACCATTATCCACCCTGTTATTAAATTCTTTGAAGAAGTAAGGTTGGTCAAGCATGACCATCCCTTTTGAAATCCATGTTGACTACGCTATTATATTTTCAGTTTCTAGATGTTTTTCTATTACATCTTTAAGTAAAGATTCCATTATCTTTCATACAACTGACGTTAAGTTAATTGGTCTATAGTTCCCCGGACTTATTCGATCGCCCTTTCTAAATATAGGAATCACATCAGCTGTTTGCCAGTCCTCTGGCACTATACTCTTTTCCAATTAACTTTAAAATAAATGTAATAGTGCCTCGGTTTTCTCTTCCCTAACTTACTTTACTATGCTTTGCCTAGTTCCATTCCCATCCCCTTAAAATCAGCTTTTTTCCAATTTATTACTGTGGTCTTTGTCTTACTTATGTCCCTCGAGGTCTTTATCTTAAACCTTTTGTTCTTTACCTCAAGTACCTACATTACACACAGTAAACGTCAAATGGTGCTAACATTCCATTTTCACTAGAACACAGGATATACATGTCCACACATTACTGTAATGTACCAATCCTCCCTCAGACCAAGCACATTAGACAATTAATTCCAAGAACCACTCTGACAGGGCTATCATCATGAATAATGGACAATTTGAAGTTAAACTGGCAGCAGCTCAATAAAGCTTAGCAATGTTGGTCAAGACAAACAAAAGAGTCATTATATATTAAAGCGGTCTTTACCGGCACAAGGACTGGAGTAAATGAGTGTTGGAAAGGCAACTTTCATCAATACTCAAACAAACAATCTGAGCTTGGTAACTACAGTACATGACCAAGAATGCTTTAAATACACTTCTGGGCTCCCCCGAATGACTCAGTCGATAAAAGCCCGTGTGGAACAGAGCCATACGATCCAGGAGGTTTAAGTTTGATTGTTGATCTGTGGCAAGTTAGCCGACCTCTGTCAGCGCAGCAGTGGGGATACGATATTCTACCAGAATAGGGAGTCATCATCGTCTACGGCCCCCTCAACCCCACAGCAATTGCCTCATCAAATTCTCCTTCTGCTGGCTTCACCTTTGCAACAAGCAACGTCTCACTTATGATAATTTCAATCTATGCCTAGATTCTCTCTGCCTCCTATCCTGCCTGAACCTCACCCTGCCCTCCAACCCCATCGCCATTACTCAAGGACTTATTACCTGTAAGATATTGATTAATAACAAGACCAGGTTTGAATATTTCTTGTTTCACGATTGGCCCCATGGTATATTTATCCAGAGTTATCAGAGGAGCCCCAGAATAGTAACTTAATGATTCTAATAGTCACACACTGAAGTGGAGTATTTAAAATAAGCACTCGACACCAGGTCTGCGCTCGAAGATTCAAGCAGTCTTTATTCACACCAGTGGGGAGGTGACCTGCTATGGGTCTAGCCAGGTCACTGTCCCATGATACGTAGTTTCAAACAACCTTTTATACACTTAATGATGCATGTCAGCCTCGTGCACGATCCTTTGGCACAATTTGATTAGTTTAAAGCCTGCGTGCACAGTGACTGACTGGTTAATTTCCATCCACGTCACATAATCACTTGCCTCTGTTTTCTGCCTAGCTCGAATAACATTAAGGTACCACCTCCATTTTCGGTCGGCAGTACATCTGTTCAAAGTTCGCATGAAGTTTATAGTTTGCATATTCAAAGCCGTTCTTGCTTTGCAGAACTAGCAAACCACGCCTGTTACAAACCACATCCCGTGCTCGCACTTCAGACATTATTTCAGAGGATTTACTTTAGCTAAAGCGTGTCTGCTAGTGTGCAGGTTGCATTGTTAACCCCTTAATTCCTGAAGGACGCAATGTCCCACTTCACACACCATCCTGACTTGGAAATATATCGCCGTTCCTTCATCGTCGCTGGGTCACAATCCTGGAACACCCTCCCTAACAGCACTGTGGGAGCACCTTCACCACACGGACTGCAGCGGTTCAAGAAGGCGGCTCACCACCACCTTCTCGAGAGCAATTAGGGATGGGCAATAAATGCCGGCCTTGCCAGCGACGCCCACATTCCAGGAATGAAAAAAAACACATCTACTATGATGAAGGTATTGGTATAAGTGAATCTAAAGTATATGGCGAAGTACTGGAGCAGCACACGAGTTACAAATTAACTGAAGACTTGAACACGAACAAGCCACTTATCTGGCAATCTGCAGTTACTGGTGTATCATATCATTAAGCTTTCCATAGAGTTAAAAATAAAGGACTGGAAAGCAGCTCATTCATAATTTACAACTCGCCTTCCCTGTACGTCTCAGGTGACTGGAGTTTAGATAGAAAGGAAACATCTAGCTTTCAACATGTTGTGTGACATTCATTTCAATGACAGCCTTCACAAATGAAAGTAAGCACTTCGTATCCACAAGTAAATGCCCTTCCAATTACTCAACTTCCATTCTTCAATACTATCGCCTCCAGTAGTGGGGCTCCAAACATCAAGCTGAAAGTGATTATTAGACAACATAAGAATTAGCAGCAAGTGTCTGCCATTCGGCCCCTCGAGCCTGCTCCGTCATTCAATAAGATCATGGCTGATCTTCGACCTCAACGCCACCTTCCTCCACTATCCCCATATCCCTTGATTCCCTTAGTTCCCAAAAATCTATTGATCTCGGTCTTGAATGACTGAGTATCCACAGCCCTCTGGGGTAGAGAATTCCAAAGATTCACAATCCTCGAGTGAAAAAATGTCTCCTCATCTCAGCCTTAAATGGCCGACCCCTTATCCTGAAACTGTGCCCCCTGGTTCTAGACTCCCTCACGAGGGGAAACAACCTGTCAGCATCTACCCTGTCAATCCCCCTCAGAACTTTGTATGTTTCAATGAGATCGTCTCTCATTCTTCTGAACTCTAGAGAGTGCAAGCTCAAAATCTACTCAATCTCTCTTTTTGAGCACATAAATCTAGGCTGACACGCCAGTGTAGTGCTGAGGGAGTGCTGTACGGTCGGAGATGCTGTCTTGCGGATGAGACGTTAAATCAAAGTCCCGTCTGCTCTCTCAGGTGGACGTAAAAGATCCCATGGCACTATTTCAAAGCAGAGCAGGGGAGTTCTCCCCGGTATCCTGGGACCAATATTTATTCCTCAATCAACATCACTAAAACAGATTACCTGCTCATTATCACATTGCTGTTTGTGGGAGCTTGCTGTGTTCCTCACATTACAACAGTGACTACACTCCAAAAAGTACTTCATTGGCTGTGAAGCGCTTTGAGACGTCTGGTGGTCGTGAAAGGCGCTATACAAATGCACATCTTTCTTTCGTTCAATTATTTCTGCCAGTGAACAATCCAACTTACTACAGGTTGGACCTGTCTGATCCGGCACCCTCGGGATCTGACCGCTGCCTAAACAGAGAATTTTATGAACCACAGGAGGTCACGTTCCAGCCAATCAAAACTTAAAAAAAAATAAATCATTCTCTCCCTCAGGCCCAGCTAATGCCAAAACACGGATGTTTCCGGACCAGAGAGGTCTAACCTGTATTACAACAGTTCCTTGTCTGTGTATTTTACCTTCAAGGAATGGGAGGGTCTGGCATCAGCGCGCAGGCTCCTGTGTGTGTGTGTGTGTGTGTGTGCCGTCAGCCTGTGGGCGGCTCCCTCTGCACCCGCACACACTCACTCACTGACTGAGTGCTGTTCCAGCCAATCGGCGAACACACTCACTGACTGATAGCCACTCCAGCCAATTACCAAACACACTCGCTGACTACCATTCCGGCCAATCGCCGAACACATTCACTGACTGATAGCCACTCCAGCCAAATCAAAACATTTTTTTTTTTATAAACCCTCCTCTCCCTCAGGCCCAGCTAATGCCAAACCACAGATGTTTCCGGACCAGAGAGATCCAACTAGTCTTACAACAGTTCCATGTCTGTGTATTTTACCTTCAAGGAATGGGAGGGTCTTGCATCATACAGCAAAGGTCCCTTCACCAAATGTAAATCATGAGTTGCAATAGTTGCCAACGTTCTCCTCTGACAGACATCATCGTGTAATTTGGTCTGGGGAAAGAGAATAAATAACAACCTTCATTAGCAAGCCATCGAGTAGAGGTTAGATATAGTCATGTAGGAGAGAGATGGGCAGGAAACTCGCTTCCTGCACAAACTCGAAAGGATGTAAAAAAAAACTCATAAGCTGAAGTAACTAATAAAGAATTGCTCTGATCATTCCCAAATATTCTCTTCTCCGAAAACGAAAACAGAGCTCGAGGAAACAGAGCTTGGGCCCTTTCCTCATAGGAGGCAGGTCATAGAGTGAACACCAACACTTCCTGGTGCTGGTATTCTGAAAAATTAACAGTCACACCAAAATTCAGAGTTGATCACTTATAATAATAGGATGGGTATAAAGTAGCAGTGAGGGCTTAACACATTCTATAATAGAAGATTAACTGTGCTGGGAGTAGCTCACGGCAGAGTAACTTTACCTTGTTGAGACCACATGCTGTCGGACAAAGGATACAATGGCTTGCTTTTGTTTTTGAAAATATATATATATTTTTTTAATTGCTCAGTGGCAATTTGCTGTTTTAGGAAATGGGCCTTTGAGCAAAGTGCAAGTGGGTCACATCGTTGCATGTATGAAACTGCAATAAATCAAAAGTCGATCGATAAATAACAAGTATTTATACAGCGCTTTAACATAGTGAAACGTCCCAAGGCACGTCACAGGAGCATTATAAGACAAAAATTTGACACCGAGCCACATAAGGAGAAATTAGCACAGGCGGGCAAAAGCTTGGTCAGAGGTAGGTTTAAAGGAGCGTCTTGAAGGAGGAAAGAGAGGTCGCGAGGTGGAGAGGTTTAGGGAGGGAGTTCCAGAGCTTGGGGCCCAGGCAACAGAAGGCACGGCCACCGATGGTTGAGCGATTATAATCAGGGATTAGAGGAGCGCAGACATCTCGGGGGGGTTGTGAGGCTGAAGAAGATTAGAGAGATAAGGAGGGGCAATGCCATGGAGGGATTTGAAAATAAGGATGAGAATTTTGAAATCAAGGCATTGCTTAACCGGGAGCCAATGTAGGTCAGTGAGCACAGATGTAAATGTAGTGCATAAAATCTAAATGTCTTAGAAATAGGTAAAGCAGGACATCTCAATAACTTGTACAAGAGAATGGGAATTAAAAAAAAAAAAAAATTGAATCTATAGATTGCGAGTTTAAAAGAATTACTTGAGCGATGAGGAACCGTTTCAATGCATTTCCCGGTCTCAGGTTCATTCCTTCCACAATGCAGCACACGATATAAGGTCTGACATCCTTGATATTGGCAGTGACTTTCACCAGCACGGTGGAAGGGCTTTCAGAAATGTGCAGTACTCGCACCACCAATTTGTTCAGGTCCTCCATCCCGTCTGATTCACCGTCATCGTCTTTCTTCACAGCTTTCTTTTTCTTCCTAGCTTTCTCTTTCAGCTCACCCTTCTCCGCATTGTCCATTTTCCCTTTCCCCTTCCCACGGCCCCCCGACCTCAGGTAGTCCAAGATGGATTTGGTCTGGCATCCGTTCACCATTTTCTCCAGTCGCTTATCTTTCAATTTGTTGCCTTTGAAGTTTATTTCCTTCAGCTTGGGACAGTCTGCGAGCTCGCACGGAATCTCCGTGAGCTGATTGTTGGAAAGGTCCAGAGTCTAGAACACAAGAGGAGAGAGGAATACTTAGCGGCTCTTGCACAATGAAGACATATATTTCTGGCGGATATTACAGGATCATCTTCCGGTGTAGCCG
The DNA here is from genome assembly GCF_044704955.1 of Pristiophorus japonicus. Lineage (NCBI taxonomy): Eukaryota > Metazoa > Chordata > Chondrichthyes > Pristiophoridae > Pristiophorus > Pristiophorus japonicus. The sequence goes on from NC_091994.1 coordinate 113,810,702, forward strand.
GGCGCGATATATCCCCACATGGGCATATATCTGAAAGTGCTCTGCAGGGTGTTGAATACATTGAGCACCAAGCAGGAAGGTGATAGCAGGGCACGGTAGCCAAGTGGTTATGTCATTGGACTAGTAATCCAGAGGCCTGGACTAATGATCCAGAGACAGGAGTTCAAATCCCACCACGGGCAGCCAGGGAATTTAAATCCAGTTAATTAAACAAATCTGGAATAAAAAGCCAGTATCAGTAATGGTGACCCTGAAACTACCAGATTGTCGTAAAAATCCCTCTGGTTCACTAATGTCTTCTGGTCTGGCCTGTATTGGTCACTGTATTTTTTGGGAGGGGGGATTTAAGAACATAAGAATTAGGAGCAGGAGTAGGCAATTCAATCGCCACCATTCAATAAGATCATGGCTGATCTTCTACCTCAACTCCACTTCCCTGGGCGGGCCACATTGTCCGCATGCCTGACACGAGGCTCCCAAAACAAGCGCTCTACTTGGAGCTTCGACACGGCAAGTGAGCCCCAGGTGGGCAGAGGAAATGCTTCAAGGATACCCTCAAAGCCTCCTTGAAAAAATGCAACAACCCCACCGACACCTGGGAATCCCTGGCCCAAGACTGCTCAAAGTGGAGGAAAAGCATCCGGGCAGGTGGTTAACACCTCGAGTATCGTCGCCGAGAGCAAGCTGAAGCCAAACATCGACAGCGGAAGGAACGCGCGACAACCTCGGCACCCCACCCACCCGTCCCTTCAACCAGCCTCTGCCCCACCTATGACAGAGGCTATAGGTCCCGCATTGGACACTTCAATTACCTAAGAACTCATTTCGAGTGTGGAAGCAAGTCATCCTCGACTCTGAGGGACTGCCTATGATGATGATATGATGACACTTCCCTTAATATTCAAAAATCTATCAATCTCTGTCTTGAAGATACTCAACGACTGAGCCTCCACAGCCCTCTGGGGCAGAGAATTATAAACATTCACCACCCTGAGGGAAGAAATGTCTCCTCATCTCAGTCCTAAATGGCCGACCCCTTATTCTGACACTGTGACCCCTGGTTCTAGACTCCCCAGCCCGGGGAGACATCCTCCCTGTATCTACCCTGTAAGAATGTTGTATGTTTCAATGAGATCACCTCTCATTCTTCTAAACTCAAGAGAATATCGGCCCAGCCTGCTCGATCTTTCCTCATAGGACAATTCCCAGGAATCAGTCTGGTGAACCTTCGTTGTACTCCCTCTCTATGGCAAGTATATCCTTCCTTGGATAAGGAGACCGACACTGTACCCAATGCTCCAGGTGCGGTCTCACCAAGGCCCTGTATAATTGCAGTAAGACACCTTGCGGCCTAAAGTGCCCCTCCCGATAAGGACCCTAGCCGCCGACTCTCCGTGCAGGGGCTGCCATTTTAGAAATTGCCCAAACTCAGGAGGGGTAGCGGTGTCCGGGACTGCTCCGCCCATTTAACCGCTGCAGCGTGCACGCGCCGACCCGTTTCCGACTGGCGGGACAACCTCGCGAAATTGCCCCTGACCCGAAATTGCCGTCGCCCCGTGCACTATGTGAAATGGCAGCACAGCCACCCTTCAGGGGCAGGGCGCACTGCCATGGCCGCCAATTACGCCCTTGGGTTCGGCCGGCTGCCAATAGTCAGCCTGGTACCCCCTCTTGGGTGCCAGGCCGCTGGCCTGGCCGAAACCCTCCCTGATGGCCCAGTGGACCTAACTAAAATATCTTGCAGTGACTCTCCCCTTTAACTGAAGGGAAGGGGCATTGTGACGTTCCAGCTCGCTGACATCATCAGCGGGGACACTCCGTCCCGCCCCCACTCCTGCCCGCTGGAAAAAGCACCCCGAGGAGCTGAATTTCGCCGGATAGGCAGCCACATCCATTGCAGAGGCCAGAACACTTCAAAAAGGGTAGGTGCACCCCGCTTCCCGCAGGGGGCAATTTCTACCCCCTTTACTCTTGCACTCAAAACCTCTTGTAATAAAGGCCAACATACCATTGGTTTCTTAATTGCTTGCTGTACCTGCATGTTAACTTTCAGTGATTGGTGTACAAGGACACCCAGGTCCCTCTGAACACCAACATTTCCCATTCTCTCACCATTTAAAAAATACTCTGCTTTTCTGTTTTTCCTACCAAAGTGGATAACTTCACATTTCTCCACATTATATTCCATTTGCCACTCACTTAACCTGTCTATAATCCCCTTGAAGTCTCTTTGCATTCTCCTCACAATTTGCATTCCAACCCCAAGCACCGATCCTTGTGGTACCCCACTAGTTAAGAGTTTGCCAAACCGAAAATGACCCATTTATTCCTACCCTGTTTTCTGTCCGTTAACCAATCCTCAATCCATGGTCGTATATTACCCCCAATCCCATGAGCCCTAAATTTGTTTAATAACTTCTTGTGTGGCACCTTAGCGAATTCTGAAAATCAAAATTCACATCCACTGGTCGCCCCCTTATCTATTCTGCTAGTGACAACCTCAAAAAACTCAACAGATTCGCCAATCATGATTGGAGGGGTGGGGGGTGTATTTGGAGAGGTGGGGGGTGTATTTGGAGAGGTGGGGGGTGTATTTGGAGAGGTGGGGGGTGTATTTGGAGAGGTGGGGGGTGTATTTGGAGAGGTGGGGGGTGTATTGGGGTGTATTTGGAGGTGTGGGGGGTGTATTTGGAGAGGTGGAGGGTGTATTGGGAGAGATGGGGGCGTATTTGGAGAGATGGGGGCGTATTTGGAGAGATGGGGGGGTATTTGGAGAGATGGGGGTGTATTTGGAGAGATGGGGGGGTATTTGGAGAGATGGGGGGGTATTTGGAGAGATGGGGGGGTATTTGGAGAGATGGGGGGTATTTGGAGAGATGGGGGGGGTATTTGGAGAGGTGGGGGGGTGGTGGGATGGGGGTAAGGGTTTTTTGGGTTGTTTGGAGGGGGTGAGCGGTGTATTTGGAGATGGAGGAGTTGGGGGAGGTTTTTTGGGGGCGGGGAGGGTTTTGGGGGTATTGGTGTTTTTTTTTGGGGGGGGGGAAGGGGAAAGGGGCAGCAGAGGGCATATTTGTGGAGGTGCAGGGGAGGGTTTGGGGGTATTTGAGATGGTATGGGTACAAGGCATATTTGGGAAGTTACAAGGTGTGCTGGAGGGGGGGAGCGAAGAGAGTGCAAGGTTGTATGAGGGGGTATTTGAGGCATTGAAGGGAGTATATGCATTGTTTGGTGAGAGGTATTTGGGAGGGAGGGGTTTGGGTTGGTGCTGGGTTGGGGAGGTATACAGTATTTGGGGGTACACAATATTTGGAGTATGGGGTACACATTACCTGGGGTGTGGGGGTACATGGTATTTGGGGTATGCAGTTTTGGGGGTATGGGGGTACACGGTATTTGGGACACAATATTTGTGGTCTGGCGGCACACAGTATTTGGGGTGTGTGGGGTACAGGTATTTGGGGCGTGGAGGGGTACACGGGATTTGTTGGTACACAGTATTTGGGATAGGGGTACTCAGTATTGGGGTACTGGGTGGCACACAGTATTGGAATATGTGGGGTACACGGTATTGGGGTGTGGGGTACACAGTATTTGGGTATTGGGGGGTGCACGGTATTGGGGGTGCGCGGTATTGGGGGTACACGGGTATTGGGGGTACACGGGTATTGGGGGTACACGGGTATTGGGGGTAGACGGTATTGGGGGGGTACACAGTATTGGGGTATTGGGGGGTAGCACGGTATTGGGGGCAGCACGGTATTGGGGTACACAGTATTGGGGTATTGGGGGGCAGCACGGTATTGGGGGTACACAGTATTGGGGTATTGGGGGGCAGCACGGTATTGGGGGTACACAGTATTGGGGTATTGGGGGGCAGCACGGTATTGGGGGTACACGGTATTGGGGGTATACGGTATTGGGGGTAGAAGGTATTGGGGGGGTACACAGTATTGGGGTTTTGGGGGGTAGCACGGTATTGGGGGTACACAGTATTGGGGGTACACAGTATTGGGGTATTGGGGGGTACATGGTATTGGGGGTACACGGTATTGGGGTATTGGGGGTACACGGTATTGGGGTATTGGGGGTACACGGTATTGGGGTACGGGGGTACACTCACCCGCAGCGCCGGCAGCTCGCTGACCCCGGGGCCCAGCTGCAGGATGCAGTTGTCGGCGGCGCTGAGCGCGCTGAGCAGGGCGAGGCCGGGCTGCAGCAGCTCGGGGGGCAGGCCGGACAGCCGGTTGGCCGACACGTTGAGGGCGGCGAGTCGGAGGCAGCGGCCGAGCGCGGCGGGCAGGGCGGTGAGCCGGTTGCCGCTGGCCGTCAGGCTGTGCAGGGCGGCGAGGCGGCCCAGGGCCTCGGGCAGCGCCTCCAGCTCGTTGTCCGACACATCGAGCGCCTGCAGGGCCCGCAGCTCGCCCAGCTCGGCGGGCAGCGCCGTCAGGCGGTCGCGGCTCAGCACCAGGCTCCGCAGGCCCGACAGTAGGCCCAGGCCGGCCGGCAGCGCCCGCAGCCCGGCCACCACGCCGCTCACCTCCAGGTGCTGCAGCAGGCCCAGGCGCCCGGCGGCCTGCCCCTGGCCGGGCTCCGGCCCCTCCCCGGGCTCCGGCTCCCAGCCCCGCAGCACCAGCTCCCGCCGCCCCTGGCCCACCGCCCGCTCGATCTCCGCCCACAGCCGGCCGCCCCGCTCCGCCATCGCGCCCCAGGCCCGGCGCGGCTCACCCTCAGCCCGCCAGCGCCGCCCGAGGCCGCCCGGCTCACTGCAGGGGGCGGGGCTGGGGCACGGGGGGCGGGGCTGGGACACAGGGGGCGGGGCTGGGGGAAGGTGAGCGAGGCTGCGGCACAGGGGGGGGGGTTGGGGGAAGGTGGGCGGGGCTGCGGCACAGGGGGCGGGGTTGGGGGAAGGTGGGCGGGGCTGGGGCACGGGGGGGGGGGGGCTGGGGGAAGGTGGGCGGGGCTGGCGGAAGGTGGGCGGGGCTGGGGCACAGGGGGCGGGGCTCATGGAAGGGGGCGGGACTGGGGGAAGGTGGGCGGAGCTGGGGCACAGCGGGTGGTGCCCAGGGAAGGGGGGCAGGGCTGGGGCATAGGGAGATGGGGCACGGGGGCGGGGTTAGCGCACCTGGGGACGGGACTGGCGCACAGGGGGCAGGGCTGGAGCACAGGGGGCGGGGCTGGAGCACAGGGGGCGGGGCTGAGGCACAGGGGGCGGGACTGGAGCACAGGGGGCGGGGCTGAGGCACAGGAGGCGGGGCTGGAGCACAGGGAGCGGGGCTGGCACAGGTTGTGGGCAGGGCTAGAGCACTGGCGCGCAGAGCTGGTGCACCTGGGGGCAAGGCTGGCGCACTGGGGCGAAGCTGGCGCTGGCTAGGGCGGGGCTAGAGCTCTGGGGGACATCGCGTTTCCCACATTATAACAGTGACTACACTCCAAAAAGTTCTTAATTGAGACATCCGGTAGTTATGAAAGGCGCTATATAAATCCAAGTCTTTCTTTTATATATATATGAGTGTCAGCTGTGGCTCAGTGGGTGGCACAGTCGCCTCTGGGTCAGAAGGTTGTGGCTTCTGGGCTGACACTCCAGTGTAGTACTGAGAGAGTGCCGCACTGTCGGAGGGGCAGTACTGAGGGAGTGCCGCACTGTCGGAGGGGCAGTACTGAGGGAGTGCCACACTGTCGGAGGGGCAGTACTGAGGGAGTGCCACACTGTCGGAGGGGCAGTACTGAGGGAGTGCCACACTGTCGGAGGGGCAGTACTGAGGGAGTGCCACACTGTCGGAGGGGCAGTACTGAGGGAGTGCCACACTGTCGGAGGGGCAGTACTGAGGGAGTGCCACACTGTCGGGGGAGCAGTACTGAGGGAGTGCCACACTGTCGGAGGGGCAGTACTGAGGGAGTGCCACACTGTCGGAGGGGCAGTACTGAGGGAGTGCCGCACTGTCGGAGGGGCAGTACTGAGGGAGCGCTGCACTGTCGGAGGGCCAGTACTGAGGGAGCGCCGCACTGTCGGAGGGGCAGTACTGAGGGAGTGCCACACTGTCGGAGGGGCAGTACTGAGGGAGTGCCACACTGTCGGAGGGGCAGTACTGAGGGAGTGCCGCACTGTCGGAGGGGCAGTACTGAGGGAGTGCCGCACTGTCGGATGGGCGGTACTGAGGGAGTGCCACACTGTCGGAGGGGCGGTACTGAGGGAGTGCCACACTGTCGGAGGGGCGGTACTGAGGGAGTGCCGCACTGTCGGAGGGGCAGTACTGAGGGAGCGTTGCACTGTTGGAGCGTCGGTACTGAGGGAGTGCCGCACTGTCGGAGGGGCAGTACTGAGGGAGTGCCGCACTGTCGGAGGGGCAGTACTGAGGGAGTGCCACACTGTCGGAGGGGCGGTACTGAGGGAGTGCCACACTGTCGGAGGGGCAGTACTGAGGGAGCGTTGCACTGTTGGAGCGGCGGTACTGAGGGAGCGCCGCACTGTTGGAGGTGCCGTCTTCCGGATGAAACATTAAACCGAGGCCCCGTCTGCTCTCTCAGGTGGATGTAAAAGATCCCACTGCACTATTTTGAAGAAGAGCAGGGGAGTTATCCCTCAATCAACATAACAAAAAAACACATGATCTGGTCATTATCACATTGTTGTTTGTGGGAGCTTGCTGTGCATAAGTTGGCTGCTGCGCTTCCCACATTACAGCAGTAACTACACTTCAAAAGTACTTCATTGGCTGTAAAGCACTTTGAGACATCCGGTGGTTGTGAAAGGTACTATATAAATGAAAGTCTTTCTATCTGCTCACTGTACCCCGCCCACACCTCCACCTGCAGCAGCCAGGGGGGACGGGGGCCTAACACAGACAGGATGGGCCAAAAGGTTGAAGAAGGCAGCTCACCACAACCTTTTCAAGGGCAATTGGGGATGGGCAATAATGATATTAAGGGGGTCCTGGTAAATTTTCTTTTCAGAGTGACTGCTGCCAACGAAGAGTTGCTCACTGTACCCTGCCCACACCCCAACCTGCAGCAACTGGGGGAGAGGGGCTAGCACAGACAGGATGGGTCGAATGGCCCCCTTCTGCCCATACACCAACCTACATTATACTGGTACAGGAGAGCAGTATGCATTAAAGACTACTGTGAGCTGTGTCCTCAGGACAGTCTGTACCTTCTGCTTCCAACTATAGGGTTTGGATTAGACAGGGAGTCCTCTCGGTATCCCAACCAATTCACTCTCAGCTCCTACCACCAAGACAGGCTCACCACTGAGCCACAGCTGACACTTGAGGGGGTGATGTTGCTGAGGACAGTGAGAGAATTTCCCTACTTTCCCTCGAATAGTGCCATGGGATCATTAGCACCCACCTGAACAGGCAGATGGGGCCTCGGTTGAACATCCCGTCTGAAGTAAATATATTTCATGCTATAAACGGAGCTTCTTTTGTGTTTGTTATGACAAGCTACCCATTGAAGATATGGTAATCCCCAAGAAGTTAACATTTCCCAGTATCTTTATTTAATGACAGATTAAATTACCCCGTCCCACAGGTTACCTACTGGGATAGTCGGAGCTGGAAAGTCACAAGCTTTGAAGAGACCTTAATACTATTAATAGTCCTTGTAAATAGATTTACTAAATGTTACATAAGAATATAAGAATTAGGAGCAGTAGTTGGCCAATCGGCCCCTCCAGCCTGTTCCGCCACTCAATGAGGGGAGATGCAACAGACCTGGGTGTCATGGTACATCAGTCATTGAAGGTTGGCATACAGGTACAGCAGGCGGTGAAGAAGGCAAATGGCATGTTGGCCTTCATAACTAGAGGATTTGAGTATAGGAGCAGGGAGGTCTTACTGCAGTTGTGCAGGGCCCTGGTGAGGCCACACCTGGAATATTGTGTTCAATTTTAGTCTCCTAATCTGAGGAAGGACGTTCTTGCTATTGAGGGAGTGCAGTGAAGGTTCGCCAGACTGATTCCCGAGATGGCAGGACTGACATATGAGGAGAGAATGGATCAACTGGGCCTTTATACACTGGAGTTTAGAAGAATGAGAGGGGATCTCATAGAAACATATAAAATTCTGACGGGATTGGATAGGTTAGAGGCAGGAAGAATGTTCCTGATGTTGGGAAAGTCCAGAACCAGGGGTCACAGTCTAAGGATAAGGGGTAAGCCATTTAGGACCGAGATGAGAAGAAACTTCTTCAGTCAGAGAGTTGTGAACCTGTGGAATTCTCTACCACAGAAAGTTGTTGAGGCCAATTCGTTAGATATATTCAAAAGGGAGTTAGATGTGGCCCTTAAGGCTAAAGGGATCAAGGGGTGTGGAGAGAAAGCAGGAAAGGGGTACTGAGATGAATGATCAGCCATGATCTTATTGAATGGTGATGCAGGCTCGAAGGGCCGAATAGCCTACTCCTGCACCTATTTTCTATGTTTCTGATCTTCTAACTCAATTCCACTTCCCCGCCCGATCGCCATATCCCTTGATTCCCTTCGTGCCCAAAAATTTATCGATCACTCAACGACTGAGCATCCACAGCCCTCCAGGGTAGTACTGACAAAGTCCGCGTGTGATGCTTTCCCTTTTCACTAGATGTCAGCAGAGGGCTGGGTACCACAGCTCGGTTCAAGTGAGATGTCCACGTGTGTCACTGAATATTGTGAGTCTGGATCAGGGTGAGCAGCAGTGTCACTGAATCCTTTGTGCGAGCTGTGGTAATCCACCGCCCATATTCTGGGGAACACCCGTTGCCTCGATTATTACAGTAAGTCAGATATTTTCGTGGCGTGGAACTAAAATTGTCCTTGTGTTACATTTTAAAGTAAGGTTCCTAAACCATGATAACACTTGAGGCTCGGGCTGGCTTGGCCATCAACTCAAAGGCTCAATGTCATTGAGCTACTTGGAAAGAAAGACTTGCATTTATATAGCGCCTTTCATGACCACTGGACATCTCAAAGTACTTTACAGCCAATTAAGTACTGGAGTGTAGTCACTGTTGTAACGTGGGAAACGCGGCAGCAATGTGATAATGACCAGATAATCTGTTTTTGTTATGTTGATTGAGGGATAAATATTAGCCCCAGGGACACTGGGGAGAACTCCCCTGCTCTTCTTTCAAGTAGTGCCCTGGGATCTTTTACATCCACCTGAGAGAGCAGACCAGGCCTCGGTTTAATGTCTCATCCGAAAGAAGGTACCTCCGACAGTGCAGGGGAGTGTCAGCCTAGATTTTTGTGCTCTAGTGCCTGGGTGGGACTTGAACCCACAACCTTCGGGACTCAGGCGAGAGTACTGCCCACTGAGCCACGGCTGACCCAGCTGGAAGGCGGCAGTTGGTTGCAGACAATAGACATTGTACTGACTACTGAACAAACCTGCTCCGCTAACTATATCCAGCCTCTTGCGTACTGCAATGCAAAGAGATTTGACATTATAGTGGTACAGGAGAGAAGTCTGCAATAACAGCTACTGTGAGCTGCGCCCTCAGGACAGTCTGTATCTTCTGCTTCTGAATATAGGGTTTGGATTAGACAGGGAGTCCTCTCGGTATCCCAGCCAATTCACTCTCAGCTCCTACCTCCAAGACAGGCTAACCGGTCGTTTACCTCGGTGCTTTTTATGGAATATTGCTGGCACAGAATAGTTGCGATGTATTTGACTATTTATCAGCTTAGCTCAGCTGGTAGCACTGTTGCGTCTGAGGCGAGAAGGTTGTCAGTTCAAGCCCCACTCCAGACTAGGCTGTTGACGCAGTATCCGGGAGTGTTGTGTTGTTGGAGGTGCCGTCTATTGACCAATATACTTAACTGAGACCTTATATACCTATTCAGATAGGCATTAAAATTCCTCTGACATTTTCAGAAACGAGGGGAGTTTGCCAAGTGTGCTGGCCAATATTCCTCTCTCAAATGCCAGGACAAACAGATTAATCGGTCATTTATCTCATTGCACCACAAGTGACAAAGTATAGGCATGTTCGGACATCCTGAGGAAATGATGAAATGCGAGATAAACCCAAGTTATTTCTCTCTCGCTGCCACACAGCCTTAAATCACTTGATTCAGCATGGACTTGACTGGGGAGAACTAACTCCCTTGCTGTTCTTCGAAATAACAACTTCTATTTATATAGCGCCTTTAACGAAGTGAAATGTCCCAAGGCACTACACAGGAGTTTTATGAGATAAAACAATTGATACCTAGCTGCATAAGTAGCAATTAGGGCTGATGACCAAAAGCTTGGTCAAAGAGGTTGCTATTGAGGGAGTGCAGCGAAGATTCACCAGACTGATTCCCGGGATGGTGGGACTGACCTATCAAGAAAGACTGGATCAACTGGGCTTGTATTCACTGGAGTTCAGAAGAATGAGAGGGGACCTCATAGAAACGTTTAAAATTCTGATGGGTTTAGACAGGTTAGATGCAGGAAGAATGTTCCCAATGTTGGGAAAGTCCAGAACCAGGGGTCACCGTCTAAGGATAAGGGGTAAGCCATTTAGGACCGAGATGAGGAGAAACTTCTTCACCCAGAGAGTGGTGAACCTGTGGAATTCTCTACCACAGAAAGTAGTTGAGGCCAATTCACTAAATATATTCAAAAGGGAGTTAGATGAAGTCCTTACTACTCGGGGGATCAAGGGGTATGGCGAGAAAGCAGGAATGGGGTACTGAAGTTGCATGTTCAGCCATGAACTCATTGAATGGCGGTGCAGGCTAGAAGGGCCGAATGGCCTGCTCCTGCACCTATTTTCTATGTTTCTATGTTTCTATGTTAAGGAGCGTCTTGAAGGAGGAAAGAGAGGTAGAGAGGCGGAGAGGTTTAGGGAGGGAGTTCCAGAGCTTGGGGCCCAGGCAACAGAAGGCACGGCCACCGATGGTGGAGCGATTATAATCAGGGATGCTCAAGAGGGCAGAATTAGAGGAGCGCAGACATTTCGGGGGGTTGTGGGGCTGGAGGAGATTACAGAGATAGGGAGGGGCGAGGCCATGGAGAGATTTGAAAACAAGGATGAGAATTTTGAAATAGTGTGCTGGGATTGTTTACATCGGCCTCAGCAGGGAGACAGGGGCTTTTAACGCCTCATCTGAAAGAAGGCACCTTGGATAGTGCAGCACTCCCTCAGCAGCACACACAAGTGTCAGCATAGATGGTATGCTCAGCCATGGAGCCATGTGGGCTCCTCAGATTAACACCATTGCCCAGAGGGTTTCTAGTCAATTAATGTTCAGGTCATATTTGACCACAGAATCAAAATGCAAGTAAATACCTATTTTCCAGGAAGCAGAATTGATGTCCTCATTATTACATAGGATTACATCGGATATACCCATCAACCATTACCCTTTGCTTCCTGCCTCTGAGCCAATTTTGGATCCAACTTGCCACTTTGCCCTGGATCCCATGGGCTTTTACTTTCGTGACCAGTCTGCCTTGTCGGACCTTATCAAAAGCCTTGCTAATATCCATATACACTACATCAAACATGGTACCCTCATTGACCCTCCTTATTACCTCCTCAAAAAATTAAATCAAGTTAAGGCAGACACGACCTTCCCTTAACAAATCCGTGCAGACTGTCCTTGATTAATCTGTCTTTCTAAATGAAGATTTATCCTGTCCTTCAGAATTTTTCCAATAATTTTCCCACCACCGAGGTTGGGCTGACTGGCCTGTAATTACTCGGTCTATGCCTTTCTCCCTTTTTAAACAAAGGTACCACATTAGCAGTCCTCCAGCCCTCTGGCACCACACCTGAAGCCAGAGAGGATTGGAAAATGATGGTCAGAGCCTCTGTTATTTGCTCTCTTGCTTCTCTTAACAGCCTGGGATACATTTCATCCGGGCCTGGGGATTTATCCACTTTCAAAGCAGCTAAACCCCTTAATACTTCCTCTCTCACTATGTTTATTTCATCTAATATTTCACACACCTTCCTCCCAGATTACAATGTCTGCATCGACCCCCTCATTTGCAAAAACAAACACAAAGTATTCATTAAGAACCATACTCACGTGTTCCACCTCCACAACAGATTACCTTTATGGTCTCTAACATTCAGGTACAAGAATATTTTCACAGCTGAATCCCAACTTGGGACTTTGCCAAATACAGCTAGAAAAATGTTCAACCTCACCAATAGAATGTTCAACCCAATTTATAGAATGATACAGCACAGGAAGGAGGCCATTCAGCCCATCGGCCTTTATTCAATCTGTGTCCTTTGGTTATCAACCCTCCTGCCACTGGAAATAGTTTCTCCATATTTGCTCAACAACAACTGTATTTATATAGCGCCTTTAATGTAGTACAATGTCCCATACAAGACTCCCAAAAAAGGCCCTCTAGTCCGAGCTCCATCACAGCAAGCGAGCCCCAGGAGAGCAGAGAAAACGCTTCAAGACATCCCAAAGCCTCCTTGAAAAAATGTAACATCCGCACTGACTCTAAGGGATCCCTGGCCCAAGGCCCGCTCAGACTGGAGAAGCAGCATTGGGAAATGTGCCAAACACTTTGAGTCTCTTCGTTGGAACCTCCACCTGGGACAGAGGCTGTAGATCCCGCATATTGTTGGTTCAATGGTGTAATGGTGAGCAGCCTGGACTTCGAATTCAGCGCTCCGAGTTCAAATCTTACCGTTGGTTAAATGGTGTAATGGTGAGCACTCTGGACTTTGAATCCAGTGATCCGAGTTCAAATCTTGGTAAAAGCTGAATTTTGCAGAGGTTTAAATCGTGTTGCGGTTATCACATTTGCTTTACATGCGAAAGGTGCCTGGTTTGATCCTGGGTGGAAACATTATTCGAGGAGGCTCAAGCACGTGGGGAGATCCCGTCCGAACTGACCCCCGTCCCGACAGAATTCCTCATCGGCGCCAAACCCCGGAACCTCCCTCGGGAGCCGGCGCCTCACAACTTGAGCCGCCTCGGGGAAATCCCCTCCGTGCCTTTCAGTTCTGCGCGGAGGGGTTTCCTGTACGGGCTGCTCCTGCACACTCTCCACCTTGCCATCCTCGCCTGCCGTCCGGACACGCCATGGCGTACCATCTTGCCATCCAGAGGAGGTGGGGGTCCCCGATGGAGTGCACTCTACGCGGGAGTCCTCCCACTATTTATCGGGGACTTGGCCTGGATGGTGGTGCACGGAGCAGTCCCGTGCAATAAATTTTTAAGCCGGTTCACGGGCTCCCAGGCCGCCTGAAATTTCTGCGGTCTGGAAGAGTCCGTGTTCCATGTTTTTATGGAATGCACGAGGTTGCAGCCCCTCTTCCAATATTTAAAGGGGCTGCTCCTGAAATTCTGGCTGCATTTCAGTCCCACACTCCTGATCTTTGGGCACCCTGTGCGGAGGGGAGCGGGTAGGTCCGAGGGCCTCCTCGTAGGACTGCTCCTGGGCACGGCCAAGGGTGCCATCAGCCGGTCCAGGCAGCGGACGGTCGAGGGGGTCGTTCAGCCTGACTGCCTGCCTCTCTTCCGAGCGTACATCCGGGCCAGGATGTCCCTGGAGATGGAGCACGCGGTGTCCACCGGTACGCTCGCGGCCTTCCGCGAGAGGTGGGCGCCGGAGGGACTGGAGTGCATCATCACCCCCGGCAACCAAATTTTAATTTGATTTTATGTTTTAAAGTTTAATTTGTTTTAATTGCCGGGGTTTTTAGTGTCCCCTCCCCTTTTATAGGGGGCACTTGTAAAATATATGGTTTTAATGCCCCCCAAAAAAACACAAAAAAAACCTACAAAAATACAAAAAAAAATAAAAAAAATAAAAAAGTGCAATGGAAAATGTTTGGAGTGGCCCCCCAGATTGGGGGGTACTTGATTTAAATGTTTTATTTTGTCTCCTCTAAAAGAGTTGTAGATCCCGCATTGGACTCAACAGCCACCTGAGAACACTGATGTTAGTGTGGAAGGTCGTCATCCTCGACTCCGAGGGGCTGCCTAACAACAACAACAACTTGTATTTATATAGCGCCTTTAACGTAGTTAAATGTCCCAAGGCGCTTCACAGCAGTGTTATAAGTCAAAACAGATACATTTGACACCGAGCCGCATAAGGAGAAATAACGGCAGATGGTCAAAAGCTTGGTTAAAGAGGTGGGTTTTAAGGAGCGTCTTAAAGGAGGAAAGAGAGGTAGAGAGGCGGAAAGGTTTAGGGAGGGAGTTCCAGAGCTTGGGGCCCAGGCAACAGAAGACACGGCCACCGATGGTTGGGCGATTATAATCAGGGATGCTCAAGAGGGCAGAATTAGAGGATCGCAGACATCTTGGGGGGTTGGGAGGGGTTGAGGGGCTGGAGGAGATTACAGAGATAGGGAGGGGCGAGGGCCATGGAGGGATTTGTAAACATGGATGAGAATTTTGAAATCGAGGTATTGCCGGACCAGGAGCCAATGTAGGTCAGCGAGCACAGGGGGTGATTGGTGAGTGGGACTTGGTGCGAATTAGGACACAGGGCAGCGAGCACAGGGGGTGATGGGTGAGCGGGACTTGGTGTGAGTTAGGACAGGGGGCAGTGAGCACAGGGGGTGATGGGTGAGTGGGACTCGGTGCGAGTTAGGACACGGGGCAGCGAGCACAGGGGGTGATGGGTGAGCGGGACTCGGTGCGAGTTAGGACACGGGTCAGTGAGCACAGGGGGTGATGGGTGAGTGGGACTCGGTGCGAGTTAGGACACGGGGCAGCGAGCACAGGGGGTGATGGGTGAGTGGGACTTGGTGCGAGTTAGGACACGGGGCAGCGAGCACAGGGGGTGATGGGTGAGTGGGACTGGGTGTGAGTTAGGACACGGGGCAGCGAGCACAGGGGGTGATGGGTGATCGTGACTTGGTGTGAGTTAGGACATGGGCAGCTGAGTTTTGGATGACCTCAAGTTTACGCAGTGTAGGATGTGGGTGGCCAGCCAGGAGTGCGTTGGTGTAGTCAAGTCTAGAGGTAACAAAGGCATGCATGAGTGAGGGTTTCAGCAGCAGAAGAGCTGAGGCAGGGGCGGAGGCAAGCAATGTTATGGAGGCGGGAATAGGCGGTTTTAGTTATGCCACAGATACGTGACCTAAAGCTAATTTCAGGGACAAATAGGAAGAAGAGAATTAGTTATTGAATCCTAATGCCCGCACATACACAGTAACTCTGTGAAGTCACTTTCTTGTGTGAAGCATGTGCTTCATGAAAACACTACTGAATGGCCTAGCTGTCATTTTAAGGTCATGTACC